>NC_141873.1:261959602-262262632 GCF_056163025.1 Triticum urartu
AGGCAAAACAGGGGCGATGGCATGGCGGCGGCGGGATTGGGGTTGGTGGTCGCGCCGGCGAAGGCCCCCACGGGTAGGCGGCTGCGATGGAGAAGGCGAGAGGGTCGTCGGAGTCGACCATGGCCCGGGCGGCAGTCGGCAGAAGAAAGGAAAATAAAAACGGCCGGGTTACATCTTCTGTAGGTGAAGACGTATATTTACATCTTGAGATGTTGTATTTTACATAAGCAGTTTTAATATGGTTCTTCTTATTTTCTCATTTTATATGAAAGGTAAGAGTACATAATAGATCTAAATAGATCATATTGGAGACGCTCTTACGTTGGTTACCAGCAGAGCAGAGTGGATCCACAGTATTTACTCCTGTATTGCAAAAAAGGGAAGCTCGAGGCCATTGACCGGCACCGTCCTTGCCTCATTCACGGTTGATGAGTATAGATAGATTGCCTGCACTTTGCGACCGGACGGTACCAACATGTCAGGTACAGTTAAGTGAAGCTCCTCAGGTAGCTGATGACAGCTTTCGGGTTGCTTCCTGCTGTGATCTAGGCAGGCAGATGGATCCTCGCAGGCGCAATCAAATCAATCGCACCCACAGTTGCCCATTTGGCGGGCAGGTTAATTTTGGGACTGACTTTTCCTTTCTAAGTGCAGCATCACTCCCAAACACATTATAGTTCCACCATGTCATTTACAAGAGTCGGGAAAGAGGCCGTAAAAACAGGTGCATATCCTTGCACGCATGGCAGTAGTGATGGAGCTTAGCTCCTGACCTTACAATGTCTTCGTCCCGTCACGTCGCGAGCTTACGTGTTGTGTGTCTAGCATCTCGAGCCGCGGCTTGATTGCAAGACATGGTGGTCACTTTCGTGGAATCTCGTGTCATGACCGCATACGTGTGCAGCTGTCGGGATTGTAGAAAGTGGATGCGGCAACACTAGACGACCTTGATCTGGTGGTGCTTCTTGCGGATCCGACTCAAGTTTTGCGTAAAAACCCTAGGTGTGATCTTAGTTCGTCATACATGGCACTGGCAGCCATCCTGTTTCAGGTTTTGCTTAGAGTTTGTTTGGAATCGATTTTTGGGGTGAAAACCCAAGATAGGGCCGTTAGTGATTGGATCCAGCGAAGTTGGTGAGCGTGTATCATTCCCTTTCTAATGGCATTGCTTTTAAAAAATCTTCCTCTTAATCATTGTGTGGTCAAGATATGTTCCATGCAGATGATCATTGCTGCATTTTGTCAATTGTTGTTTCTATCACTTTGGTTTTTCTTTTTATTTCCCCTGCCTAGGCATAGCTTCAATATTGTATGACTTAGCCCTTTATATGGTGTGATTCTTCGTATGTCTGCGCTGATGTTGGCTTTGTGTATCTTAGTTATATGGAAGCTAGGTGTATACTCATTATGCTTGAATTTCATTGATACCTCATTACAGTAGATTACATTTTTGTGCCCTGGAACTAAAAAACTGCTCGCCCCGAGCCTCCCGGGTCGCTCCTGGGGCGATTCTAGAGGTGCCTCCAGCCGCCACCAAGAAAGCAGATTACTACCGCCAAAACCCTCGGCACCCCCGGAGGAGGTCGTCCAACGCCGGACAGCATCGGCGGGCGCTCTCCCGTTTCTTCCCCCCTCCCCAAACAACCTTCAGATCCGGTGGCAAGTCCCACCTCGTGGTGGCCTTAGCGGCATCAGCGGTGGCGGACACACTCGGATTGGTGTTGCCCGCCGTGAGAGGCCGACTTAATCCCGACGCCCATCCTCACGGTCATCTGCACGCCAGGGTTGGGCTGGGAGATTGGTCCCTCTCGCGCTGGCGGCATCCGATCATATCTGGAAAAGAGCAGTTGAGCTTGTGTCCCATGACAGTCAGAGGGTCAGCTGCCTTGCCATGCGCGCGCGCGCGCACACACACACACACACACACACACACCCCGCCCCCCCCCCACACCCCACACTCACACACGCACGCACACGTACATATTTTTGGATGGTGCATGGGAGCTCTCCCAATTTCATTAAGATAGAAAAGCAAAATCCAGTAATCCGGTTTATAAGAAAAACTAGGCTGAAAATCACAATAACCGAATCCAAGCAAAAACCAAACACTTTGTTTAAACACCCCCTCCCCAAACAGACACTAGAGTTTGACGATAGGGACTAGAAGAATACACGCACACGGCATCAAGGAACATTGTTTTAGCCGGACACAAGAGCGTCAAGGCCCAAAACTAATCAATGAAGCTCAAGAGCAACCGAACTGATTACCATACTCCCGACAAGACTCATCCATAGAGAGTCTGGCCACCACCTCTGAATTCATGCATCATGAACTAATATTATCTTGTGGAAGATATCCTATGAAGCCCACCTTTGATTTCCCAATGCCTGTCAAAACTTTTAATGCCTCGATCACTTGCAATGAGAGGAATTTTTGTAAATGTCCATGTAGTCCTTCATCTTGAGCTCAACACCCTCTACTTTGCTCACTTTTGAAAACTCATCAAAGCCTCCAACAACCTATGCTCTGCACGCTTGCCCATCGGGATGTTGCACACATTGTTCTTCCTTTCTAGATGCCCGATGAGAGAGAGAGGGATAGATAGATAGATAGAGAGAGAGAGAGAGCATATTTCTCCGACTGCAAGGGTGTCGGTGTCCCAAGAAGAGCACGTGTAACGACACAAGTAACCTTACTGAGAAAATCTTGAACAAAGATTGGTGGTGCAACAACCCGAGTCACCTAAACAACATCACTCCTCTCCTTGACCTGGGATTCAACCTCAGCGTCAGGCTTGCCAATGGCCGCCAACATGTGCTTCACAGACCCAGGTAGCTCTTCCAATTGAGCATCGGACATGCATAATGCACATCGGTGGTCGAGGAGTAGCCACTTGGTCCGGACAACATGATCAGAGCCTCGAAGCACATGATGTAGAAAAACTCCTCGTTGATGGAAATCCAAAGTCCAACAACACATCATCACACATGGTAGCGCAGCTAGGGAGACACATCACTGTAGGTGCAACATATAGAGATGGTGACAAGACTTCATCAAGCACAGGATCCTCATGATGTGAAACATTTATGTCTACCGACCCACACAACGAGAAGATCTTGCTCCACAAGAGTGCGAGGTGGGGGTGTGTTGATTCATAGGACGATCCAAGCGACCACCAATGAACGACGCCAAGAGAGCCTCAACATACGACTGCAATCTCAGGGTGTGATCGACCAGCATGCCACTGTCAATCTCAACATCAAACCGCAAATGTGCGGTAGTTGTTGGCAAGGAGGGTTTCCATGGCTGGCGAGAGGATTGGCTCTCCATATTAAAATCCTTGAAGCAGCACCAACACTTGAGCAGCTTTCGGTAGGCACATGCGAAATGCTTGCGGCTAAGGCATCAAACACAACGCCCAACCATCCATTCAGGTATGCGGCACACTAAGCCCGCTCACTAGTGGACAGGCGACGACACGGCATGACTGTCCCTGTCGATATCCACGCCCCCTACACCCATGCACCTCAATCCAACCTTAAAAACCCGCAATAGCCAGAAAATCACTTCCTCCGAACACCAAAATTTGGCCCTGGACGACCACCGACTTGAGGCGAGGCCTCATCATGGAGGACGAAGCAGTAGCACAACTTCTCCACATCTAACTCAACCGCGTGCCACCAGAACCTAGGTTAGATCCTGCCTTGGTAGCCAACAACATCGTGCATCAGCCACCCCCGACCTCCATGGACAGTTGGCACTGCAACTGGATGGAAGACAGTGGGCTCTCGATCCGATCATGGGGAAGCCACATCGTCTGTCTCCACATGTCTAACTTTCTAAGTTTCTATTAACCCCCGTTTGACTATCATTGACTATCACCAGATCATCTGCAAAGAGCATACATCATGTGATATCTCCTATATCCCTTATGAGCTCATCCATCACCAAAGGAAAAAAGATAAAAGAAGGAAAAAAGATAAAAGAAGGAAAAAAGATAAGAGAGCAAATCTGACCCATCGGCGTAGTCCTATTTTAATTGGAAAGTCTTAGTGTCACTACCATTTTTTAAATACTTGTTACAACATTATCGTATACGTCCTTGATGAGGGTAGTGTACTTTTTGGAACTTTGTGTTTATCCAAGGTCAACCACATGACATTCTAGATAATATTATTGTAGGCCTTCTCCAAGTCAACTAACACCATCTAGAGATCCATTTTCTTCCTATATCTCTCAATAAGTTGTTGTATGAAGAAAATGGCTTCCACATCGACCTCCTATGCATGAAATAAACTAATTTTTTATAACACTTGTCATTCTTCTTAAGCGGAGCTCAACGAACGTCTTCCACAACCTCGTTGTATGGCTCATCAGCTTATTTCCACAATAGTAGAACTTTGAATGTAGCCATTATTCTTGAAGATTAGTCCTAATATACTCTATCTCCATTCTCCGGGCATCTTGTTTGACCAAAAAATGAAGTGGAAAATCTCAGTTAGCCATACTATTTCAGTGTGTAAAAGGCATCTCCACATCTCAATGAGGATATAATCAGGGCCCATCACCTTCCCCACTTCCATCATTTTTTGACCTCAACGTCCTGGATTTGCCATAAAAATTGTGAATAGAAAAATTGAATCTACAAAGGGAAGAATTCTAAAAGTTGTGTCACCTCAAATAAGGAACGAATACAACAGAAAAAAGAAGAACAAGTTTCTTTCTAAGGAAGAAAGAATCCTAAAATCACGGGGGTGGTATTATCCAAAGAACAAATGGAAAAATAAATAAAAGAGCAAAAAAAACAATATAAGAAATAAAGAATTATGAAGTGATGGTACCTCAAAAAAAAGAGGAAATGAACAAAATCTTATAGAGAGAAAAACAAGTATCTTCCTAAGGAAGAAATAATGGCGGTGTTACCTAACAAAAGAAATGAACAAAAACAGAAACAAAAAGATCAAAATTTCTTTCTTTGGAAAATGAATTACAGAAGTGGTTTAATCCTAAAAGAAACAAGAGAAACTAAACATGATACTATTTACTATTAATATTATATAACTATGCCTAACATGAACAATCATAAGACTTATTGTCAAACTACTTTCTTATATACAGGAATGAAAATACATTGAAAACTTGCACACACACACACACACACACACACACCTTATGCAAAAAAGCTTGCACTATTTGGTGTTGTGCAAGATCTAGTATAAACTAGTGCAATTTTAATAATAATTATGATTCGGGTAGATCAACCAAAAGGTTCATTCCATTTTAAGGTCCTAACACGAATTTAAGTAGTATCACAAGATTGCAACACCAGATACACTCTCACATGCACAAATATAGGAGAAAATTCAATGGAAAAATAGTCGACTAAGCATAAATAAGCAAACATATAATAAAACAAAGACAAAACCTTATTTTATTGATTCAAGTAGATCAATTAAAAAAATCCATTTTAAGTTTCTAAGACAAAAATAAGAAGTGTCACACGATTTCAACATCAAATACTTTGCCGCACACACTTATATAGGAGAAAAGCACTTGGCCAAAAAAGACCGACGAAGCATCAATGAACAAAGGCATAATAAAACAAAAGCATAAATAAATAAATGTGTTTATTCTATGGTAGAATGAATCAAGGGCATTAATATACCCTTAAAGGAGAAAGAAAATGAAGGAATAACTCAAAGCAAATGATGTCGAAAATTTGTAAAAAATTTCATATAGTTGCATGATACAAAATGGTTTGCACGATAATTTCTAGGTCACACAAATTGGCATCTCCTTGGAGCATTTTTGTGAGTTCACCACCTTGTAGGAGATGATTGTTGGCATGATCTTCGACATGGCATGGCAACGCAATTATTTGGAAGTTCATGAAAAACGGGACGTATTCGAGGTTCCCGGCTTACAAGGCCCACTTTGAGGGGCTCACCGCTACACCCTTGATCAAGACCATTTGGAAGGTCCCCCCCCCCCCCCCCCCCCCGCCCCCCCGCCCCCCACGAAGTGCAAGTTCTTCGGTTGGCCGATCATCCACAATAGGGTTTGGACGGCCGATAGGCTCCACAGTAGGAGTTGGATTGGGGTTTATTGCCCTTTTGTACCAAAGTGCAAGAATCATTGACACGTCTTCGCTTCCGATGTCGGTACATGATTAGTGTGTGGAATGAGGTCAAGGCGTGGCTCGTATTAGGCGATATTATGACTAGCTTATGTTCAAGAATTCATCCGATTAATCCCTACTCGTAGGGTCACCGAGTAGCCGATAAAGTGATAAATCGTCCGAACAGAACAACTAACACCGCCGCCCCATGGTCACCGTCGATAGGATCAAGGAGGAAGCTAGCTAACGGGCGGCGGAGTATTATATTGCCGAGAGGAGTTGTTTTATATCACCGCTTTATTTATGTCTCATGTAATTAAACTTCTCCTTAGTTAACAAAAATAGCAAATCCGTTGCCTTGTTTCAAAAAAAGGAAGGATAAATCCAAAGTGGAATCCAGTCTTTTCTTTAGGGAGTGTAGTCTAGTCTTTGAGAACGCTTCTTTCTACATCTTGTTCAGACCCCGTTTGGTATCATGGATTCCCGTATTTTTAGACAGTAAGGTTTGAAATCCCGCTGTCTGTAAAACAATGGCCAGAACTCAGAAACTATTGGTGTTTAACAATTCTTCGTCCTGATGGAGACTTTTGCAGCACACTATGGCTCTAATAACGTGCGAGCACCCAAATTCCGAGATACAGTAGCTTGGACGCTGATAGAGTGACAGTGAAATATGGGCAGAAAGTGGCAGCTTTGAAGATGTGGAAGTTGAAGTGCCAGTATCTCATTACACATACGCGGCGCACGTATCTAACATGGTGGCCTGATAAATTCCATGCAGCATTCTGCCGGGCCGCACATGGACGGGCGCTAGCTCTTCTTCCTCTATATATAGGCCTCTTCCGCCCGAGTCCATCCAAACCGGTCTCGTGCATCGCCCACTAGCTAGCGTACGTGACGATCGATCAAGCGACCGGTGCACTGCCTCGACAGATCAGTTCACGATGACGATGGCCGGCGGTTCTTCGGCCGTGGCGATCATGGCGCTGGGCGTGGTCCTCCTGGCGGCGCCGTCGGAGTGCGCGCGCGCCTTCTTCGTGTTCGGCGACTCCCTGGTGGACAACGGCAACAACAACTACCTGATGACGACGGCGCGCGCCGACTCGCCGCCGTACGGGATCGACTACCCCACGCACCAGGCCACCGGGCGCTTCTCCAACGGCCTCAACATCCCGGACATCATCAGTACGTGGCGACCACCCCTAGCAATCTGCCATTGATTTTGGTTAGCCAGTGCATGCTCGCGCAATGTGTGTGCATGTTGGATCACGTGCGTGCGTGCGTCTCAGGTGAGCAGCTCGGCGCGGAGCCGACGCTGCCGTACCTGTCCCCGGAGCTCCACGGCGCGAAGCTGCTCGTGGGCGCCAACTTCGCGTCGGCGGGCGTCGGCATCCTCAACGACACCGGCATCCAATTCGTACGCGCGGCACGAACTCATCCCCAGCTCGGTTGATAATACTAGTTGGTACTATATGCATGCATTTGGAGGGTGGTGCAGGTGAACATCGTGAGGGTGAGCAGGCAGCTGCAGTACTTCGGCGAGTACCAGGGGAAGCTGCGCGCGCTGGTGGGCGCGTCCCAGGCGACGCAGATCGTGAACCAGGCGCTGGTGCTCATCACCCTCGGCGGCAACGACTTCGTCAACAACTACTACCTCATCCCCTTCTCCCTCCGCTCCCGCCAGTTCTCCCTCCCCGACTACGTCCGCTACCTCATCTCCGAGTACAAGAAGATCCTCACGGTATGGTAACACACACCTCTGCACCTTCCGGCAACACCACTAGCCACAGGTAAGCAGAGACGAGCACCGGCTGACGCGTACGTTGGATGCATGCATGCAGAGGCTGTACGACATGGGCGCGCGGCGCGTGCTGGTGACGGGGACGGGCCCGCTGGGCTGCGCGCCGGCGGAGCTCGCGCTCCGGAGCCGCGACGGGGAGTGCGACAGGGACCTGATGCGCGCGGCGGAGCTGTTCAACCCGCAGCTGTCCCAGGCCCTGGAGGAGCTCAACGCGCGCTACGGCGACGGGACCTTCATCGCCGCCAACTCCTTCCGCGTCCACTTCGACTTCATCAGCGACCCGGCGGCGTACGGCTTCCGGACGGCCAAGGAGGCGTGCTGCGGGCAGGGGCCGCACAACGGCATCGGCCTCTGCACGGCGGTGTCCCACCTGTGCGCGAACAGGGACCAGTACGTGTTCTGGGACTCGTACCACCCCACGGAGCGCGCCAACCGGATCATCGTCAGTCAGTTCATGACCGGCTCGCTCGACTACGTCAGCCCGCTCAACCTCAGCACCGCCCTCCACATCGACGCCAGCCTCATGGACTGATGATATGCTACTAGAAGCTACGTACGTGTCGATCCGTAACTTTGTTGATTGTTGGTTGCTGCATGGCGTGGTTCATGCCACTCTCGGTTTTGAATGTGGTGTTAGTTGTGTGTTGCTAATTGGAGATCAATAAATCGTGTAACTAGTAAGCGTGTTACTGCAATGAACGTGTCATACTCGAAAACATAATGACCAGTGAGATGTACTCCCTCCATCCAGAAATACTTGTCATCAAAATAGATAAAAAAAGTATATTTAAAACTAAAATACATCTAGATACATCCCTTTTTTATTCATCTTGATGACAAGTATTTTCAGACGAAAGGAGTATCTGCCAATGAAAACAGGGAGTAATAATGGTAACCAGTAAGGATCAAGGAGATATGGTGAAATGCATGTCTTATAACAATACAACATGGTAATAGCAAATTGTAAACTAAATACACTAAGAAAGAGGGTACAATTCAAGTTGTCGCATGCATCAATTCAGCATCCGAAAAAATGAATCATGTACATCAGATTTCTCCTGGATCAAAACAGGAATCACACATACTTGGAACGATTTCGGATGTTCCTTTGTATAACCCATTACACTAGGTAGATGATTTAAAACTCAATGATTGGAATGAGCATTTTCTATGTCCATGATTATTCTAGTCATCCTAGTAGCATCTGACAAACTCTTCTCGTATTCCTCTGCTTCTTTCAGTTAAATCTGGTGCTCTATATTTTAACTTCTGGATATCTTTTTTATATTAATAAATTATGCACATACAATCGACCATACAAAGTGATCACCCAATACCACTTTTATGAAACATGGAAACTAATTAAATGTTCTGTGTAACCCAGGAACTAATCTTATCCGCTTTTGAATCTTCGCTTTGATCGGTGCTGCCCAAAGTCCTTCTTGGAGGTAAAACTTCCATCCCTGGATATGTGGAGCTGCTGCTCGAAAGATCTTATCGTTTCTGATCGACCAAATACCCCAACAGCCCATAGTGACAATATCTAGTGCAATATCTGGAGGGAGTTGTGCCATGGCTAGTTGGAAATCATCAAAGATGGCGATGCATCTAAGCTTGGAAGGAATGATGGATTCCCAGCATTGAAGTGCAAAAGGGCAATTCCAGAAGAGGTGGAGCAGGTGTAACGCCCTCGATGCGGCTATATCTCCCACGTGTCGAAGCACGACTTAGAGGTATAACCGCATTGAAAGCAATGTCACAAGTGAGGTAATCTTCACACAACCCATGTAATACATAAGGGAAAGAGATACATAGTTGGCTTACAATCGCCACTTCACACAATACATGAATAAAGCATTACATCATCCAGATACAAACAAGGTCCGACCACGGAACCAAAATAAAAGAAGACTACCCCAAATGCTACACAGATCCCCGATCGTCCCAACTGGGCTCCACTACTGATCAACTGGAAACGGAACAACATAACAAACACGATCTTCATCGAGCTCCTCCTTGAGCTCGGTTGCGTCACCTGCACGGTATCATCGGCACCTGCAAACTGGTTTTGGAAGTAACTATGAGTTACGGGGACTCAGCAATCTCACACCCTCGCGATCAAGACTATTTAAGCTTATAGGAAGGGTAAAAGGTATGAGGTGGAGCTGCAGCAAGCGACTAGCATATATGGTGGCTAACATACGCAAAAGAGAGCGAGAAGAGAAGGCAAAGCACGGTCGAGAAACTATGATCAAGAAGTGATCCTAGAACAACCTACGTCAAGCATAACTCCAACACCGTGTTCACTTTCCGGACACCGCCGAAAAGAGACCATCACGGTAACACACGCGGTTGATGTATTTTAATTAAGATCAACTTCAGGTTTTCTACAACCGGACATTAACAAATTCCCATCTGCCCATAACCGCGGGCACGACTTTCGAAAGTTCAAATCCCTGCAGAGGTGTCCCAACTTAGCCCATCACAAACTCTCACGGTCAACGAAGGATATTCCTTCTCCCAAGACAATCCGATCAGACTCGGAATCCCGGTTACAAGACATCCTCGACAATGGTAAAACAAGTCCAGCAACACCACCCGAATGTGCCGACAAATCCCGATAGGAGCTGCACATATCTCGTTCTCAGGGCACACCGGATAAGCAATCCGTACAACTAAAACCAGCCCTCGAGTTTCCCCGAGGTGGCACTGCAAGGGGCTCTAGTTTGGACCAACACTCAGAGGAGCACTGGCCCGGGGGGTTTAATAAAGATGACCCTTAAGTCCGCGGAACCCAAGGGAAAAAGAGGCTAGGTGGCGAATGGTAAAACCAATGTTGGGCATTGCTGGAGGAGTTTTATTCAAGGCGAACTGTTAAGGGGTTCCCATTATAACCCAACCGTGTAAGGAACGCAAAATCCGGGAACATAACACCGATATGACGGAAACTAGGGCGGCAAGAATGGAACAAAACACCAGGCATAAGGCCGAGCCTTCCACCCTTTACCAAGTATATAGATGCATTAATTAAATAAGAGATATTGTGATATCCCGACAAATATCCATGTTCCAAACATGGAACAAGCTCCAATCTTCACCTGCAACTAACAACGCTATAAGAGGGGCTGAGCAAAGCGGTAACATAGCCAAACAACGGTTTGCTAGGACAAGGTGGGTTAGAGGTTTGACATGGCAATATGGGAGGCATGATAAAGCAAGTGGTAGGTATCGCAGTAAAGGCATAGCAAAAGAGCGAGCATCTAGCAAGCAAAGATAGAAGTGATTTCGAGGGTATGGTCATCTTGCCTGAGATCCCGCAAGGAAGAAGAACGAGTCCATGAAGAAGACAAACGGATGTAGCCAACGGGTCCTCACAAACGCAACGTTATCGGAACTAACCCGAAGAAGCAACATCGGAAAAGAAAGCAAACAACATAGTAAACAACCACCACATAAACATGGCATGATGCACAACCAAGTATGATGCATGTCCGGTTTAAATATGCATGACATGGCAATATGCAACAAACAACACTACAAATTAAGTGGAGCTCAATATGCAACGAGTTGCATATTGACGGAACACCACATGACTTATTTAGTTCACTCTCGGTTAGGTACTCAACAATATTAATTGTTGGTTAACATGGCAAGAGGTGAATCATAACAAAACTATATCATTTAAACAGTTTAAATGGGGTCGGATATAACAAACAACGAATCCGGTAAATCCCCATATGCATTAGTAATTTATTGCAACAACAATTTAAACATTTTAATTGCTGTTATCATGATGCGGATGACATGAACAAGTTTATGCAATTTTTATTAAAAGTTGACAAGAGCATTATGAAGCATTTTGTCATCGTGGCGGAAACGAAAAGGCGTGCCACGACAACGATAACGGTAACGGTGCCACGGCAACGTTCTGGGTTCCGATACTTGATTGAGATACCGATGCAAAGGGGAAATGTGCGGATGCGTGCAAAAGATGGTGGGGCGCTCCCGGATACCGGGTTCCCACGGGTTAGTGGCATGGAAACGAGTGACAATACGGACATGGTGCAGACAAAGGGGGCATCTCATCCAACATGCATTCATTCGTTCACGGGCGTCGTCTCGGGGTTATACCTTCGAGGTTGGACTTTTCGGAACGGATCAAGTTCATAGCGGGAAGTAGGCGTTCTCGCGACGGCGGTAGTGGAAGTAGTCATACATGACGGCGGTACAGGTACTCGCGACGGCAGTGGTACACGTTCGTTTCCGGAGAGGTACTTGACGAATCCAACGTTTTCGGGGCGACGGTAGTGGTACTTGGCAAAACGCATGTCAACGGTTGTTGTTCTCGTATCGTCATGGAGGTAGTCGTTCACTCGATGGTCTTATCGGAACATCGTCAATGGTAGAGATCCACCTTGGCATTCCGAAGGGGTACTTGTCGTCGTGGTACTTGGCGAAAAACACGTCGAGGGTACTTGTTCTCGCATCATCGTGGAAGTAGTCGTTCGGGCTCCCATGTGAACTTGACGGTCTTGGTCTCCGCAGCGTAGTTGTGCAAAAGTGTCGTCGGGCTTGGACGAATCCAGAGACGTGCACGAGCGGTGGTGATCTTGGAAGTATGTGACCGAAGCATGGAGGTGGACACGGTCAACGGAGGGATGTACGTGCGGTCGGATCTGGCAGGCAGCAGCACTGCTCGTCCTTCTCGGTTGAGGCCGAGGCGAAGCAGGGCATGGCGAGCAGACAGCGAGGCAAGGCAGCTCGGGGCGGCTGCGTGCCTCCAGGAGCGATGTAGGGCTGCAGGCGCGCGCGAAGAGAAGCTGCGGACGAGAAGGAATGCCACGGTGGTGCTGGTCTTCGGCAAGGCGGCTGGAGTCGAGGAGCTTGGGGCGGCCACGGCGAGCGAGGAAGCAACATGGGGGAAGAAGGAGGCGAGGCAGAGTAAAGGCTCGCCGGTGGGATAGAGGAGAAACGGGCGCGGGGCGACGCTCCTCTCCGCCTCTCCTCCTGACGGCGCAAGGAGGGAGGAGACGAACGAGGGGAGAGGGAGGTGGATCGAGAGAAGGGGTTCGAGGGGAGATCGAGGAGATGGTGAGGAGGCGCTGGTGAAAGGAGGAAGGGAGCGAGGGGGGTTCGGGAAGACTGGTGGCGGTGCTCGAGGGAGATGGGGGTCGGGCAGAGAGGGAGGAGATCGAGCAAAGGCTCGCTAGGGTTAGGAGGGGTGTGGGCTGCGGCTGGGCCTAGGTGGGCCAGCGCAGTGGGGAGGTAAAAGGCCAGGGCCTTGGGCCTTTTGGTGGAGATTCTAAGAGGCCAGTCAGTGCAGGCTGCCTCTCACTCTCTCTCTCTATTAAACTATTTCCTTTAATAGAAAAAGCATAGAGAGAAGAGAAAAGAAGGGGGGGTTAGGGAAAGAATTACGCACGAGGGATAATTTTTACGGACTCGTATAGATGTGCACGGTCCACGAAAAATAGGAGAGGCATGATTGCAAGAATTTAATTCAAAGTCATTTGAATTTAATTCAAATGGTTTGAACAAGGACTAGGAATTAGAGGTGTCCAAAAATGTTCGGATTTTTGGTGGAGCTCCAAAAAATGATGAAAGAAATATAAGGCAAGGTTAGAGAGTCAACACTTGAAGAAGAAAAAGGCCAAGGGATTTAATATGCAAGTGTGTTAAGGTGAATTCCAAATAAATGGAATATTTATAATAGCTCCATAAATATTAGGAGGATAATGTTATAAAGAGAAGTCACTCTTCCCTCGATTTAAATGGATCGAAGATCCACACAAATTATTTAGTGGGTTTTAAAACGGGTTGCGTGATGACATGATGCAAGGCACATGATGCAAAGGGGAAAGCAACAAGCAAAACAAAACACATGACGAAACCCGAAATCCATGGATGGCATCTGAATCTCCGGTCTTGGGGCATTACAACACTCCCCCACTACGAGAGGATCTCGTCCCGAGCTCTAGGATGGCATTGGAGGGAAAATGGAAGAGGAAGACGAGAGGTAAAACTAAGTTGCTTCTTTGACAAATGAGTGGAACCAAAGAACCTTGAAAAGTTGAACAAATTGAAAGAAAGAATACCACGGAGATGAACGAAGTTGAAAACACTCCGTTAGAAAAGAGCAACAAAGAAGAACAAATTCGGGCAGCACTTCGGTTTACAAGTGATAAGCAACTTGATAAGATGAAAAGAACTTGAGCAGAGGACACAACACTTCGGTTAAATGGATAAGCATGAAAAGAACATGATCTTTGACCGACCGAGATGATGGTTGAATATAGCAACAATACCATGCCTCCGGAACGAATGTTAGAATGGAATCAAAAGAACGGAGGGGAAAACGACATCTTCTATCTCAAATGAGATTGACAAGGCATCTTTAGGAGAAGGGTCGAACGGAGTTGTTGGAAAACCAACAACGAATGGATAAGCTTGTTGTGGGCTTATGGAAAAAACATCTCAGGAACTTGAGGTGAAAACCTGCCATAAATGGAAACAAGATTGGATTGATATCAACAAGGAGACGAGAAACTATTTCACCGGGAGGATAAAAGAAGAACTTGGGTCATTTATAAGCACCATAATTAGCAAAAATCCTTAGGGAAGGCTTTAGGTTAAACATGACACAAGATAACTCCAACGAAGAGATTGATGGATTTAAAATACCTCATTCTTAACAACATGTGAATCATGAAACATGAACTCAAATTATCAAGAATGACATAATACCACCTCCAATGATACGGCAGAAAGAATTGCACTCCGGATTGCAAGATGAAGAATGCTTGAACTCCTCAGAAAAGAATCTTGATGAACACTTCGAGAAGGAATTAAATCCTTTATGAACAATCATGTAGCACCTTCATTAAGAACTCCGTTAAACAAAAGAATGATCAAACGGAAGGAAAGAGAAGTTGAAAACACAAGGTGAATCCTTGTACCGATTTAAATGAATCTCCATGGTGAAATAATTGAAAAAGGTTGGAACTCCGGGAAAAAGAGAAGATGAAACAATTGAATCAAGAATTTGATGAGCCTCCGGAATAGGGAATTGAGTTCACTCGATGAAACACGAATAAGAATTACATTATGCTTATTCTTCACCAATTTAAATTGATGAAGCAACATATTTGGCATATTACTTATTCTCGTAGAAAGGATTAAGATAGATATAGCGTCAAACTTGGGAAGGTCTTCAACAATCCACCGGTAGAATTGAAACAACGAATGAATTGATAAGATAAAGAAGGAAGAGAAATGTTGGCCAAAACACCGTAAGAATTGAAAACGAACAAAGTAAAGGGGTGAATCACCAGTAAGAATTGTGAAATGAAGGAAGATACTTGAGACAATCTAGATACATGAGAACAAAGGGATCACGAACTGATTAGAGATCACTTGAACGATGCACCGGTAAGATTGGAGAATGATAACTGACAGCTGAGAATGAATAAACCTGAATTGATGGACTCCAGATAACAAACTGAGAAGACTCTTGAATTGCTCCGGATGGGCGAAAAGAATTCCCACAATCAAAAATAATTATGAGAGGATTGGAACAAGCTAGAATCACGAATCTTGAAGAGAATGGAGCAAGATTGAGAGAAAAATCTTCTTCGGTCTTCCAATCTGAGAATGACGACGAGAAACACCACCATGAATTATTTAGACGCTCCGGAAGAATCAAAAGCGAAGAGATTGAGCCAACGATGAAAAGAATTTGACAGATCTTGGAGAAATACATTTGACTGATGATAACTCATTCTTACGTCAAACTTGGAAAAGAATTTGAGAAATAACTCCGGAAGAAAATTAGAAGAGTCAGGTAAGATCCTGGGAAAAGACCTGTGGGTTAGGGCCCACTCAAAAGATACACCATAGAACGATTGCTTGAAAAGAGAGATTGCACCGGTTGAATTAAAAGGCTTGAATGAGATAACATCCTCGAAAGAGTTTGAACGAAAGCAGAGTGGAAACACGAATCTTTGAGATATCTTCAGCACTCCCGAACAAATGAATAGCGAGAAGTGAATTATTATGAGGTGCACCGGCATAAGAAAAGCATTGAAATGAGGAAAAAATATGATCGACAAAGCTTGAATTGAATCCACCGGAGAAGAAAAGGAACGAAGAATGATGAACTTGTAGAGCATCTTCATGAGAATCACCAGATAAGAACATTTACGGAAAGGAATGGAGAGACTTCCCATCAATAAAAGGATACATGATTAAGAAATCTAAGTCCTTGAAGAAAAAGGGTGGGAGGGTGGGAAAATAAAGGAAAACTTGGGATGGATGAAACAAACAACGTTGAGAAGACTTGAGTTGATCTTGCGTTTGTTGAAAAAGATCGGATCCACTTGAAGAGAAGCACACCGGTTGAAAAGAAGTTGAAATGACAAACTCGATGATCAAGAAGGATTAGTATTCACATAGAAATATGAGAACATCGCTTAGGCAAGGTATGAAATCAACATTTGACTTCGAAGCAACTCGAATACCACAACTCAAAAACAAAACAAAGGATTGGCTTGCAGAATAAGCCGGGACAAACATATGATAGAGATTTCGTCCGAAGTTTTCGTGGTGGGGCCTACACGGGCTCGATCGTACGACACCATCATGTACAAGGCAGTGCACATGACATATGAAGCGTCCCCGAGTCAGCATAGCCAAAGACTCTTTAAGACACAACGAGACCACTGTAAAAACCAACCGTTGATAGGCGGACCACTAAACGTCGAACCCCAATTTCATATCATACATCTGTCGGAAAGATATCCTAAGAGCTACTTGAATTCCCACTTATAAACTCCCGAAACTTTCCGGTTATGCAATCAGGTGTTGGGGATACAGGGGAAGCATAATATCTCACCCAAAACTAACAAATCCTACATCCAGCTGTATCCATCCTTCAACACATAACCAAGAAACCTTCGGAAATCATTTACCTCAACCTTCGAAAAGCATCCGTTATACGAGTTATGGCAATACTCCCGAACTCCCACCCCAGTACTGGGTGGCGTCGAGGTTATCTCACCAACAACTGCATAAAAGAGATTTTTGATGTCAGCGAAACTCAGGTATTCCAGAACTGCAATGATAAAATTGTGATGACAACACCTCGGAGCTCAACTCCCCGGGACACTGCCACAACCCCTAAATGTCAGGAGGCACCAAGAACAATGTTCTCGTCACAAAACCATCGGAACGATTCCAAGATACCCGCGTGATCCTGAATTTTTTTAGTGAAATTTGAGAAGAGAAGAGTCAAAACTCTACGTCAGGATGCCTCACCAGAGCGATGAAGGGACTGAGGAGTAAAAAGAAGTCCTACTCTCCGATATATATAATTCCTAAATGACTCAAAACATTTTTTCTAGACTCAACAACGCCAACGATTCGATCAAGTAGGGGGCTCCTAAGGTCGGGGAAGGTTCTGATTACCAACTTGTAACGCCCTCGATGCGGCTATATCTCCCACGTGTCGAAGCACGACTTAGAGGCATAACCGCATTGAAAGCAATGTCGCAAGTGAGGTAATCTTCACACAACCATGTAATACATAAGGGAAAGAGATACATAGTTGGCTTACAATCGCCACTTCACACAATACATGAATAAAGCATTACATCATCCAGATGCAAACAAGGTCCGACTACGGAACCAAAATAAAAGAAGACTACCCCAAATGCTACACAGATCCCTGATCGTCCCAACTGGGCTCCACTACTGATCAACTGGAAACGGAACAACATAACGAACACGATCTTCATCGAGCTCCTCCTTGAGCTCGGTTGCATCACGTGCACGGTATCATCGGCACCTGCAAAATGGTTTTGGAAGTAACCGTGAGTCATGGGGACTCAGCAATCTCACACCCTCGCGATCAAGACTATTTAAGCTTATAGGAAGGGTAAAAGGTATGAGGTGGAGCTGCAGCAAGCGACTAGCATATATGGTGGCTAACATACGCAAAAGAGAGCGAGAAGAGAAGGCAAAGCACGGTCGAGAAACTATGATCAAGAAGTGATCCTAGTACAACCTACGTCAAGCATAACTCCAACACCGTGTTCACTTTCCGGACACCGCCGGAAAGAGACCATCACGGTAACACACGCGGTTGATGTATTTTAATTAAGATCAACTTCAGGTTTTCTACAATCGGACATTGACAAATTCCCATCTGCCCATAACCGCGGGCATGACTTTCGAAAGTTCAAATCCCTGCAGAGGTGTCCCAACTTAGCCCATCACAAGCTCTCACGGTCAACGAAGGATATTCCTTCTCCCAAGAGAATCCGATCAAACTCGGAATCCCGGTTACAAGACATCCTCGACAATGGTAAAACAAGTCCAGCAACACCACCCGAATGTGCCGACAAATCCCGATAGGAGCTGCACATATCTCGTTCTCAGGGCACAACGGATAAGCAATCCGTACAACTAAACCAGCCCTCGAGTTTCCCCAAGGTGGCACTGCAAGGGGCTCTAGTTTGGACCAACACTCAGAGGAGCACTGGCCCGGGGGGTTTAATAAAGATGACTCTTGAGTCCGTGGAACCCAAGGAAAAAGAGGCTAGGTGGCTAATGGTAAAACCAATGTTGGGCATTGCTGGAGGAGTTTTATTCAAGGCGAACTGTCAAGGGGTTCCCATTATAACCCAACCGTGTAAGGAACGCAAAATCCGGGAACATAACACCGATATGACGGAAACTAGGGCGGCATGAGTGGAACAAAACACCAGGCATAAGGCCGAGCCTTCCACCCTTGACTAAGTATATAGATGCATTAATTAAATAAGAGATATTGTGATATCCCGACAAATATCCATGTTCCAAACATGGAACAAGCTCCAATCTTCACCTGCAACTAACAACACTATAAGAGGGGCTGAGCAAAGCGGTAACATAGCCAAACAACGGTTTTCTAGGACAAGGTGGGTTAGAGGTTTGACATGGCAATATGGGAGGCATGATAAAGCAAGTGGTAGGTATCGCAGTAAAGGCATAGCAAAAGAGCGAGCATCTAGCAAGCAAAGATAGAAGTGATTTCGAGGGTATGGTCATCTTGCCTGAGATCCCGCAAGGAAGAAGAACGAGTCCATGAAGAAGACAAACGGATGTAGCCAACGGGTCCTCACAAACGCAACGTTATCGGAACTAACCCGAAGAAGCAACACCGGAAAGAAAGCAAACAACATAGTAAACAACCACCACATAAATATGGCATGATGCACAACCAAGTATGATGCATGTTCGGTTTAAATATGCATGACATGGTAATATGCAACAAACAACACTACAAATTAAGTGGAGCTCAATATGCAACGTGTTGCATATTGACAGAACACCACATGACTTATTTAGTTCACTCTCGGTTAGGTACTCAACAATATTAAATGTTGGTTAACATGGCAAGAGGTGAAGCATAACAAAACTATATCATTTAAACAGTTTAAATGGGGCCGGATATAACAAACAACGAATCCGGTAAATCCCCATATGCATTAGTAATTTATTGCAACAACAATTTAAACATTTTAATTGTTGTTATCATGATGTGGATGACATGAAAAAGTTTATGCAATTTTTATTAAAAGTTGAAAAGAGCATTATGAAGCATTTTGTCATCGTGGCGGAAACGAAAAGGGGTGCCACGGCAACGATAACGGTAACGGTGCCACGGCAACGTTTCGGGTTCCGGTACTTGATTGAGATACTGATGCAAAGGGGAAATGTGCGGATGCGTGCAAAAGATGGTGGGGCGCTCCCGGATACCGGGTTCCCACGGTTTAGTGGCATGGAAACGAGTGACAATATGAACATGGTGCAGACAAAGGGGGCATCTCATCCAACATGCATTCATTCGTTCACGGGCGTCGTCTCGGGGTTATACCTTCGAGGCTGGACTTTTCGGAACGGATCAAGTTCATAGCGGGAACTAGGTGTTCTCGCGACGGCGGTAGTGGAAGTAGTCGTATATGACGACGGTAGAGGTACTCGCGACGGTAGTGGTACACGTTCGTTTCCGGAGAGGTACTTGACGAATCCAACGTTTTCGGGGCGAGGGTAGTGGTACTTGGCAAAACGCATGTCAACGGTTGTTGTTCTCGTATTGTCATGGAGGTAGTTGTTCACTCGATGGTCTTATCGGAACATCGTCAACGGTAGAGGTCCACCTTGGCATTCCAAAGGGGTACTTGTCGTCGTGGTACTTGGCGAAAAACACGTCGAGGGTACTTGTTCTCCCATCATCGTGGAAGTAGTCGTTCGGGCTCCCGTGTGAACTTGCCGGTCTTGGTCGCCGTAGCGTAGTTGTGAAAAAGTGTCGTCGGGCTTGGACGAATCCAGAGGCGTGCACGAGCGGTGGTGATCTTGGAGGTATGTGACCGAAGCATGGTGGTGGTCACGGTCAACGGAGGGACGTACGTGCGGGCGGATCTGGCAGGCAGCAGCACTGCTCGTTCTTCTCGGTTGAGGCCGAGGCAAAGTTGGGCATGGTGAGCAGACAACGAGGCAAGGCAGCTCGGGGCGGCTGCGTGCCTCCAGGAGCGATGTAGGGCTGCAGGCGCGCGTGGAGAGAAGCTGCTGACGAGAAGGAAGGCCACGGCGGTGCTGGTCTCCGGCAGGGTGGCTGGAGTCGAGGAGCTTGGGGCGGCCACGGCGAGCGAGGAAGCAACATGGGGGAAGCGGGAGGCGAGGCAAAGCAGAGGCTCGCCGGTGGGATAGAGGAGAAACGGGCGCGGGGCGACGCTCCTCGCCGCCTCTCCTCCTGACGGCGCAAGGAGGAAGGAGATGAACGAGGGGAGAGGGAGGTGGATCGAGAGAAGGGGTTCGAGGGGAGATCGAGGAGATGGTGAGGAGGTGCTGGTGAAAGGAGGAAGGGAGCGAGGGGGGTTCGGGAAGACTGGTGGCGGCGCTCGAGGGAGATGGGGGTCGGGCAGAGAGGAAGGAGATCGAGCAAAGGCTTGCTAGGGTTAGGAGGGGTGTGGGCTGTGGCTGGGCCTAGGTGGGCCAGCGCAGTGGGGAGGTAAAAGGCCAGGGCCTTGGGCCTTTTGGTGGAGATTCTAAGAGGCCAGTTAGTGCAGGCTGCCTCTCACTCTCTCTCTATTAAACTATTTCCTTTAACAGAAAAAGCATAGAGAGAAGAGAAAAGAAGAGGGGGGTTAGGGAAATAATTACGCACGAGGGATAATTTTTACGGACTCGTATAGATGTGCACGGTCCATGAAAAATAGGAGAGGCATGATTGCAAGAATTTAATTCAAAGTCATTTGAATTTAATTCAAATGGTTTGAACAAGGACTAGGAATTAGAGGTGTCCAAAAATGTTCGGATTTTTGGTGGAGCTCCGGAAAATGATGAAAGAAATATAAGGCAAGGTTAGAGAGTCAACACTTGAAGAAGAAAAAGGCCAAGGGATTTAATATGCAAGTGTGTTAAGGTGAATTCCAAATAAATGGAATATTTATAATAGCTCCATAAATATTAGGAGGATAATGTTATAAAGAGAAGTCACTCTTCCCTCGATTTAAATGGATCGAAGATCCACACAAATTATTTAGTGGGTTTTAAAACGGGTTGCATGATGACATGATGCAAGGCACATGATGCAAAGGGGAAAGCAACAAGCAAAACAAAACACATGATGAAACCCAGAATCCATGGATGGCATCTGAATCTCCGGTCTTGGGGCGTTACAACAGGGTTTCCTCAGTGTTATCTGAGCAGAGTGCACAATTATAATCATCAAGATGCATACTCTTTCTGTTGAGAAGGTTTTTTGTGTTGATCCTGTCATGGAGGAGCAACCAGTTAATATCTTATGTCTCAACCTACAAGATGTTTTCCAAATCTGTTGGAAGATCGGGTGAACTAGACTGGGTCCTCTCATGTGGTGACACATTTTGATGGACGAGTAGCCTTTAGTAGACCCCAGAATGCACCATTCATCTGAGTTACTGGAAATTGGTTTGTGTTGCAGCTGCTGAAGAAGTTGGTTATATTGATGGAAGGCTTGTTGTGACGTTGGAGTGTGGAAAAGTTCTGGTAAGTCATGGCCACGAATAGCAGACTTCAAGGTTTCAATATCATTTCTTGCAAAAGAGTGAAGCTCAGGGAATTTGGTTTCAAGTGGTTGATCCCACTAGTTATCAGACCACAGATGTGTAGAGTCTCCTGAGTGTGCCTTGCAGATTGCAAATTTTTTATAGATTGGCAGTAACTTGAGTATTGCTTTCCACCAGAATGATCCCACCAGTCTCTCACCAGGGAGAGAATTGGAGTAGTATGAT
Organism: Triticum urartu; assembly: GCF_056163025.1. Classification (NCBI taxonomy): domain Eukaryota; kingdom Viridiplantae; phylum Streptophyta; class Magnoliopsida; order Poales; family Poaceae; genus Triticum; species Triticum urartu. The sequence continues at coordinate 261,981,835 of NC_141873.1, forward strand.
TCCCAAATGATATTGATCCATGGAATATCAACCTTATTAAATAATATGCAGTTATTTCAGAAGAAGAGCCTTGTTGTGGGTCTCAATATCCAATATCCCTAGTCCACCATTGGATTTAGGTTGACATGATGTGTCCCATGCTATGAGTGCTGCACCTCTCTCAGTTGATCCAAATTTCCTCCAAAAACTATTCTTTAGGTAAATGTTTAGTTGTTTGACCACTGTTTTCGGCAGCTTGAGGGAGCACATGAAGAAAATTGGCAAGCTGGAGAACACTGATTTAATGAGAGTTAATTTGTCTCCAGTGGAAAGCAGAGTTGAACATCCAAGCAATCTATTTTCTACTCTCTTTAGTAGAGGCAAGTAGTCTTCCGCTCTAGGTTTATGCAGGCTGAAAGGTAATCCCAAATAAGTATGAGGTAGTTTTCCAATCTGACAGCCAAAGATTGAAGACAAATACTGCATCTGCTCATCAGAAGTGTTGATGGGTATCATGATTGACTTGCTGTAGTTAACTTTCACACCAGTGAAGGCAGCAAAGTGAAGGAGTAGGTTCTTGATATGCATCAGTTGGGAGGCCTTAGCTTTTACAATGAGGATGGTATCATCAGCATATTAGATGACAGGAAAGTCAGGGCTTGATTGATGTACCAATGGTGCTTGAATCAGAGAATTATGCATTGCTTCATTCATCATATATTGTAGCAGATCTACTGCAAGCACAAAGATGAGAGGTGATAGAGGGTCACCCTGCCTTACCCCACATTTGCATAAGAACTGTTTTCCAGGTACCCCATTGAGCAGCACGGAAGAAAATCCAGTGCCATAAATCATTTTAATCCAATTAATCCACTTGGATCCAAAACCTTTGGCTTGTAAGATCTCAATAATAGTATCATGGTTGAGCATATCAAAGGCCTTCTCAAAATCCAATTTCAGGAGAATCACATCTTGATTTGACTGGTAACATTGATGAATGTATTCATAAGACCAGGCTAAACAACCTTGAATGCATCTGTTGGATAAACATCCATATTGGTTGGGGTGAGCTTGAGAACCTTTTTTTGCAATCTATTGGCCAGCAGCTTGGTTAAGATCTTCAGAGTACAGTTTAGTAGGGAGATTGGTCTGAAGTCATTTGGTTGTGCAACATCATATTTCTTGGGGATCAGAGTAATGAAAGAATAATTAATACTCTACAGATTTACTATGCCCAAATAAAAATCTTCAATAAGTTTGTAGAACTCAGGAGCCACAATGTCCCAATAGGTTTTGAGAAATGTTGCATTAAATCCATCTGGTCCAGGTGCTTTATCAGCAGGCATCTTCCTAATAACCCCATCAATTTCTTGCTTAGTAAATGGTAGCTCTAGGTCAGACAAATCATCATGTTGCACAAGTGGAGACTGAAGCATAAGTGGGTTTTCAGTTTTGGAAACTTTTCCCAATCTCTTCTTGAATTCTCTGAAAAGGATAACAACTTTAGCATGATGGTCAGCATGATCATGATCATCTTCATCTTCCAACAAGCAATGTGGTTAAATCTATGTTTTATGGTGGCTTTGGCCTAAAAGTACTTGGTATTTGCTTCCCCTATCTTGATGTTTCTGATGGTAACTCTTTGTTTCCAATAAATCATCTGTTGTTCATTAATAAGACTCAAATGATCAATAAGAATCCTTCTGCCATTAGATTCCTCCACAGACAAGTCCCTATGTTCCTCAATGACATCATGGAATAGAATCATGAAGTTGATGTTCTGAATAGTATCTTTGAGATTTGAAATAGATTTGGCCCAGATCTTTAAGCCCGTCCTAAGCCTCTTGAATTTAGCAGCAATGCATTTAGCACTATCTGCTTCATGTACTTCTTGCTCCCAGTTATTTCTAACTACATCCTTGAATTGGGGGTGCTTGAGCCAGAAATTTTCAAATCTGAAAATATGGGATCTAGGAATGCAGGTGCCCACTTTGATAACAATAGGGATGTGGTCCGAAGTGGTTTTGGTAAGAGGAATGGCTTGAGTGGAAGGAAACATGAGAGTCCAAGCTTCAGAAGTAAAACACCAGTCCAACTTTTCCAGAAGAGGGGCATCTTGCATATTGCTCCAGGTGAACTTTCTGCCTTTCAGAGGAATTTCAACAAGTGCTTGATCATTGATTGCTTCATTAAACAAGAACATGTCATTTAGACTACCACCATCTCTGTTCCTGTTGTAAGGATATCTTATGTAATTAAAGTCACCAGGACAAGCCAATTTTCATCATCCCCCACTTGATAATTCTTGAACCAATCAAGAAAAAAAAATTCTTGCATCTTGTTGACAAGGTCCATAGATGTTGGTGAGCTTCCAAGTAGTCCCAGAGAGTTTACAAGTAAAATTGATGGTCAAGGAGAAATCATTTTGGTGTATCAACAACCCAGAGAACAATTTTTCATTCCAGGCAATCATCAACCCTCCAGAAGCACCATTGGATGGAAGAAATTCAAATTTTGTGATGTTATTAGGACATAATTTCCTAATATAAGCAGATTCAAAATGCTCTCTCTTAGTTTCTTGGAGGCAGATGATGGAGTAAGCAGATTCAGCAATTTTATTAGATAGAGCATTCCATTTCTTAGGGTCATTGATGCCCCTAATGTTCCAGTTCAGAATATTCCAGCTTCTCTTCATGAGGATTGCAGTAAACTAGAGGGAGGAGGGGAGAGACTGGTACTTGGAGAGCCCATTACAACACATATAGATTAGAGCAACCAGAACAAGCAGAATAACACAACATACATCAACCCAGAGAAAATGACACACTGATATATGGAATAACAAGTTTTTCCCACAGAATTCATAAGGGAAAGGACCCAGTCATACACCACATAACCAAGTAGTCTCATGAGACCAAAAGATCAGGTACTATAACAGAAGATAGAAGAAAAGGGCTTGCTACTTGACATTCTTCCCACCAGTGGCCCCTTCCTTGGTCTTTCTGGCACCTTCCTTTGACTTGGGGCCAACCTTGGGCTTCTTTATCTTGGTGGTAAGTTTATCTTCTGAAGTATCTTGAGCATTGACCTTGCAATAAGCAGTGTTCTGATTCTTAATAATCTTAGCAGGTAATGGCGGATGGAAAGAATGACATGCCATGCAGTTTTTATCCATGCAAACTGATTTTTGTATTCTTTATTAATCTTTTGCAGTCTACAACTTCTGGATATCATCACCAAAAAGCATAGTCCATTCACTTTGTCAAGGTGAAGTACGTATAAGAGTATACAGTAAAAACAACCAAGAATTCATGCCAAATAACTTTGATATCTCTCTCAAACCTCCCATGGTTAGCACCAGTAACTCTTATATTTTACATGCCTTTACACTTATAATGCTACGTCAACAAAAAAATCTTCAAAAAACGCTGCTAGCAGAACATGAAAGCCTAAACATGCAACTCTAGCGGTAGCAGACTAGCAGTCAGGAACATTGGCATCATCGTTTTGATAGCGACGATAGAATCGACAAGTTTGCTTCTATCTACAACCTATTTTAGTATATTTGGCACACAAGATCTAACCCTAAGAACTGATGTGCGTTGATTTCTGCATCTTGAGCTCATTCTCGGTCATCAAATTCTCCACCGGCATCTTGGATTTGCCTTTGTCCCTCACATGTGAATCGTGCTCTTGTCTCAACTTTTCCCAATTTTAACCTTAAAGATGGTTGTCAAGTCAGGCTCACAACCCTCCTTCGGATTGGGCGCTTCCTGGCCATCCGTTTTGAGTAAATTCTTCTCCTTGGCTTCCTTCGACCATCACCAATCACGTGCCTCGTCTCCCCCATGCTGCTTCAGCTGGGTCAAAAATTCCATGCCTGGAATTGCAATCACGCCCTTAATCATATTTTGATATTGCTGACAACATAGTTATAGAGGACTAATATGGTTGTTAAGAATATCTACAGGTTTCCCGCAAAAAAGAATATCTACAAGTTTTGTCCCCATGGATGTCTTTTGTGTGGATCATGGACCATCTAAAATTAATGACAACTCAAGACATATGCCAAGCTAAAGAAAAGAAGTATTTTCTATTCTATTTTAGGTTTAGGTATCCTGCAATATTAAAACGGTTTCACCGTGGAAGTGCAAAAGGTCTTGCCGAGGTCAGATCTTACTTAACCCACCATAGAAAAATCCAGTGCCAAAAAACCTCTCAAAATCCAAACTTCTGTCCTGCCAAAAGGTTCACTTTGCACCCGCGGCGGTCGTTCATGCACTTTATGCCCAGACTGTCCAGGTAGAATGGTTTTGGCAACCAAAGCTCAGAAATATTGTCCGGACAATTGCCAGATTGTCGGGGCAACTGTCCGGGTGTGTCCATACTGTCTGACCAATGTCTGGGCATTTGTCTAGGCTGGAGGGGTGTGACACCTGAGAGCTCAAAATCCTGGCCGAACTATACAGGCAATTCTGGTCAGACTATCTAGCCCTTGTACTCTTCACTCATTCTCTCAGCTATTGGTTTGAAGTTTCAAGCGGCCGGACAGTCCGCTCACTTTTCGTCGAGACTGTCGGGCACTTTTCGCTCAGACCGTCCAAACATAAGTTATTAGCCTAATAACTTCTAGTTCCATGCATGCCATATATACCCCCTCCACAACTCCGGTAGTGGGTTGACAACTACATTAAGAAAAACCCTAGAACACCCAAGTGCTCCCTTTCACTTTCTCCTACACCAAATCCAAGATTTCAGAGATATTTGTGGGAGTTCTTGAGAGAGATTTCTCCAAGTGATAGATCCACTCTTTCTCCCTGTTTTAACCCAAGCAATTCGTGATTTGAGCTAGTTTTGAGCATTTCCCCTTGATCTTGTTACTCTTGGAGGTTGAAGACTCCTAGGCGGTAGGAGTTCTTCAAAGAGGAATCAATTGTTGTGATTACCCACCAAAAAAGTTAGTGAAGGATTGTAGGCCGCCTCAAGGTCTATCGCTAGTGGTTGAGAATCAAATTCATTGTGATATCTCAACGAGAATATGGTGAGCCTTCGTGGTGTTGGTGTACCTTTGTGGTAAGACCAATCCCTCCAATAGTGACTAGCTTCCCTCCAAGGAAGTGAACATCATGATACATCTGTGTCTCTTGAGTTTCAGTTATCCCTAACCCTAAGTCCTTAGTTGTGGTTAGTTCATTTCATTGTTCTTGCAATTGATGTATCATATTGTGTTATTTAGTTTCAACAAATTGTTGTTATCATCCTTGCTAGAAACTTGACTCACCTTAGCAATTGTAGGATCACATTTATATTCCACATTTGCCTAAATTGCTAGTAAGTAACTAAAATTTGTAATTGTACGTATGCAACCCCTCTAGGTCCATCTTGATCCTTTCAACACTGCCACCCTCTTCCTCTCATGCGCGATCCTCTCCTCTCCACCCTTGCCTCCCTCTTTCCTTGATCTCTGGTCGCCTTTGTCCTCCCCCGGACGCCCTTGCCTCTTTCCTCTCCCATAGGAGGTAGGTGCGTGAAGAGGATCTACTACTTCCTCAGTGCCTCCGAGGTAGCACTACCTCCTCCCTCATGTGCAGCCTAAGAGATCGTCCATTCCCTTTCCCTCTTCCATCATCGTGCTCGTGCCGAGCACCTCCTCCACCCCAACCCTCTTTGTTGTGCAAGCCGACAAAAGGAGAAACAACAATGACCCGAGCTCCACTGCCTCCGTCCCTGGCTCGTATTCCTCGTGTGTGGCGGCCGATAGGAGACTGCCTAGAGCAAAACTATGGCATATGGGTAGCTTCGAGTTGTGGTAGTGGCCCTCTCCCGAAGATCCTTTCCCTAACAACCTCCTATGTCGAGGCTCAGATCACAATCGATGACAATGGCCCGCTCTCTGGCTAAGGTGGGGAGCATGTGATGTGTTGGCCTAAAGTAGCATTTACTACAAACATCGACGTTCAGGTTCTTATGGTTGCCACCCACCATGTTGTCTAGAAGCAGTGGATTGTTGCCAAGTTACCTAGCCCCCTCATCCTCATTCCTTCATCGTGCTTCTCATATGTATCCAGGGCAATGAAAAGTCACAACAACGTAGCCCATCGACTCCATCCCTTCTGCGTGTGCCTGACTTGGTGGTGGTCTCCTTTCCTAGTCGCCAGTTCATGTACACTGTTAAATCTGTTTGGAAATTTTTACTAAGGAAGCACTTGTGTTCTTCTTGGTTCATCTATTGTATTGTGTGTATAGTGATGTCTTAAATGACACTTACGTTGGAAGGCCACTGAAATTATCCATGCCATGACAAATTCTTTCAGATTTCTACTGGATCGCATGCACAAACAGATTAACGGGTGTTCTGGTAAATCCATGTTCAGGATTGGTTAATAAAATTTTCTGTAAAAGGACATTCAACATCACTTAAGGCTCAATATTCACCTTCCGCTTCTGCAGTTTCCCAAATGAGATTCATTTGTCTATTTACCATGTATGATGCTACTTTTTCAAAGGTTTTCGATGTTGCATGTGAAACTTGATGCTGTTGTGTAATGGCGTAGCTAGCTATACCCCCTCTTTGGTGTAATTGAGTGCTGAAGCTATCTGATGTAACTCGATTAAATCCTGGTTGCCGTTATACGGATATGAAATATATGATGTGTTTTATAAGAAATGTCAATTTGATTACTAGATGGATTTCAAATAATTGGCTAATTACCCTGCTTATTGGGGTTTTCTATTACAGAAGGTTATTTAGACAACACCGTGGGCGATGAAGTCAAAGAAACCACACGGTTTCTAGAAAGTATGCGTGTTGGATCAACTAACAATCGGACATGGCTTCCGACAGAGAACTATTTGCGTTAGGCCTCCTTGCACAAATGTTTCCACACAAAGAACTATGTGTGATATACATACAAACGAAAACGTTTTTTTTGGGATTCACTGTGTGGGATGTACATACAAACGGAAACTATTGGGCTTCCATGCCTCGCCCAATCGCACACGAGCTCATTTTGCCCCCGTCGGTGTGGGTAGAGGGCCTATCCCCGACAGTTTCTGGATCGCGTGGGAAGGACCCCCTATTGCACACACTCACTAGGTGACGGTTTAAAACTCCGTCATGGAAAGGGGGTAAAAACCGTTTGTATAGCACATCTCTGTGTCAGTGCTTAGATGTGCAACACATGAAATAACATTTTTCTTTAATCAATGAAGACTAACCCTCTAAATGTCAAAAAATTAATGAAGAATTTGATTCTCAGAGCCCTATGACAATTGTATGCGGTGTCTGAAATCATCATTCTTATACGGTGGGTCACGTCACCAACCAAAGTTAAAAATCTTCAAATTTGAGTTTTTCATCATTTTGTAAATTCTTAAAATTTTCAAATTCCTCAAGTTCGCAATTTTTTCAAACTTTTCGACTAGTTCTTCATTGATTATATATATAGGACATCACTGTTATGATCATGGTATTAGAATAACTATTTAGATCACATCCAACCCTATAAGGGTCAGACTGCTCCCTCACGAACTTTCTGAACTGGACGAGACTTGCCTGCTCCCCTCCCGTGTGCCCATTCGTGCTCCCGCATACATGGCTTGATTTAATTGGAACAAAATAAGGTCCGGCCCCACCCCTTAAAATCAGGAAAGAGATAATTAGATTAGAAATAAAAAAGAAAAAAAAACAATCGTTGGATGAGGTGGGAGCACGGATGAGAGCACCAAAAGGGAGCAGGCAAGCCGGATCCTTCTGAACTCCCCGAAACCCAAGCAAGAACGGGCCCAACAACCCGTATTCCACCTCCCGATTCCATTGCCCGGGACCGCCGAGCCACCCCGCTGCCTCAACCGCCGATGGAGCGCGCCTCCCAGGCCCCGCCCATTATGTGCCTCCTGGTCACCGCGCTGCCCACCCGATGCAGCCCAATCCCCCTCACCCACAGACCAACTCGCCGGCCGCTGCCACTTCCTGCCCCTGTTGGCATCCTCCTGGCGTGCCATGGCCCCGTCCTCTCCTCCACGGCGCCGTGCTCTCCTGCACCTCAACAACGGCGTTGCCGCCAGCCAATACCGCCTCCGGCCTCCGGCCACACAGCCGCCGGTGACTCCCTTTCCCTGCAGCCGCTCGGGCTTCTCCGTGGAGGTCTCTCACCGTCGCCACCCTGCAACCCCCGCATCAGCTTCTGTCAGCAACCTTCCCGTTGGTGCTTTTTTAGGCCTCATAGCACCGATGCGGTCAGTGCTCCTTGCAATCCCAGCGACTGAAGCCTGCAGGGTCTGCACGCCCAGAACAGCGCCAAGAACGATGCTTTTCCTGAACTAAAGATGTTGAACTAAATCTTCTGACATATCTAAATTTCCATTGCTCTGTTCTCCCGTGGGTAGTACAATACATTATTATGTTTCGTCCAGTTGATAAGTACTGGTGGTAAATTTCTACAAAGAAGAAATGATAGCAAGGAAAACTGCCATTCACAGAAGCACTTCACGAATGAATTACTACTTGGATCTTGCATCTGGAATATCTACTTAGTACGTAGCTAGTAATTCCAGTTTGTGTGACTTCACGCCAGGCCAGCAGTGTGAGATATTAGAAGTGAAAAAGGAGTCTAGGCTAAAGAAGTTAATGATCCTTTGTTTCTTCGTCTGTGTTCTTTTACCTGAAGTGAGTTTCCATCGATCTATGCGTTCTACATGGATGGTTAATGCATTATAAGGTCACTACCATTGTAGAAAAGAGTTGCCCGAGGCATTTATTCTGTTCTATATATTGTTTAGTCCACTCGTAATTTCAGTCTTGAACTATTGAACTGTACTACGTACTATCTCACTTGGCTTTTTAACATGCATGTATAACAGTGGTAGCAATTGTAAATAAATGTTAAGTAAATGGCACCTAGAAAAAAAATGTTAATTCTCGAAGTTCAAATTTAATAAATTTCAGAGTTCAAAGAAAAAGTAATGGGTTTACAAATAAAAAACTCACAAGGATTTTCTTGTAATAGGAAAAAGATAACTAAAATGATGAAACGAAAATAGCAGAGGTGTTCAATATTTGTTACAAATATATATATATTTCTCATTTATTTTCATGTTGCTATTTGTGTTCGCTATTTTCTGTTTTGTGCTTGGTAGTGCAAAAACAAAGAAGTTCAAATTAAATTAGCATTCAAAGTTTATATTAAAAAATAGAATTATCCTATGCCTAAAAAGTGAAAGCCAAGAAGTTCAAAATTTTAAACGATATTAGTTCGAACATTAGAAAAAAAATGGATTTATCAAGTTTCTTAAAAAAACAGGAAGTTCAAATTTTCAAAACAAAGCAATTCGATTTAAAATAATCAAGCAAATTAAGAAAAATTGAAGTAGTTCGATGTATACAAAAACTCAAATTCTTCTTGTTTCTAGGCAAAATAAAAGTATGAAATTCAATTTCAAAAAAAAGTCGTTCGATATTTACTTAACAATCATTTTTTTCTTTTCATAGGAATACAAGAAGTTCAATTTAAAAAAAAGAGTAGTTCAATGTATATAAAATAACCCGAGTATTCACGTTACTAGAGAATAAAACCAAGAAGTTCAATTGAAAAAAGTGGAGCAGTTTGATATTTATTTGTAAAATCAGTTTTTTCTAGTTACTAAAGAATAAAACCAACAAGTTCAATTTTAAATAACGAAGAAGTTCAGTGTTTCTAAAAAAACTCCAATTTTCACATTTCTAAAAAAACACAAAGAAGTTCAAATAAAAAAGTTAGAGTAGATCGATGTCTATAAAAAACTCAGGTTTTTTTTATTACTAAAAGCGAAACAGAGAGAAGTTCAAATTAATAACTGCCAGAAGTTCATCTACTGCCTGGTGTGTGTTTTCGAATGAGAAAAAAGAATAAAAAGTTAAAGTATAAAATTTTAGTTGCAAGAAGTTCAGGTGCTCGCCACGGGAAAGTTCAAAACTTCTTATGAGAGAGGTAATCAGCATGGTATATCATTTGCGCAACTCCGATGAACGGGTGAGAAATTACGAAGAAAAATACGTGGCAGAAGTTCAAAGTGAAAACAATAGGAAGTTCAACTACTACACGAAATGCATTTCAGATGAGAATAAAACGAATAAAAAACTAAAAGCCTAAAAGGTTTGTTCCTAGAAGTTCCCGTGCTCCTCCCGCACAATAAAAAATTTCTAGTACAAGATGTCTGTCGTTCAATTACATGTTCAAAAAAGGCAAAAACGACATTGTTTTCGCCATTTTGAAAATTTCTCTCAAACGGCAACGAATTCATCACAACCGTCTACACGAAAAAGCTGATCATATTCATAAGCTTTCCAACGGTATATTATACACTACATATGGTCTTCGTGTAGATATATCATTTTCCATCCTCTTGGAAGCTTCAGCATTCTAAATGATTGGAACAAAAACAATATAATGTTAGTGTGACGGTACTTATGTATGTTGGTACCAAGCTTGATGATGTGTTTGTGTGCTACACTTGATGATATATTGGCTCTGCATGTAGCACACGAAGAGTATGTGTATTGTTGTGTGTAATTTAATTGAATTTCAATAGCATGCGAAATTCATGTTTCAGAAATTCTGAACTCCACATGTACCACATACTGAAGAAATTTATCTATGAACAAAAATGGACCACCTAGGCCATTTCACTAATGGCAAAAAAGCCTAAAAATGTCGCAAGACAAAAAAACTAAAATTCAAATTATGTAACATAGTTAGTTCGTAGAAAGTGAAAAAAACATAATTTTGTTTTGTAAGTTTAACCATTTCTAAAAAAATGCCTTGAAGTTCAAATTTAAATAATAGGGTGGTTCAATCTTTATTACAAACCTGTGATTTCCCCGTTACCATAGAATAAACCAAGAAGTTTAAAAATAAAAAATGTTGCAGTTCGAAAAGTTTATAAAAAATGGTGTTTCTACATTTTACTAAAAAAGTGGAGAAGCTCAAATTTATATTGCGGGACATCCACCTCCAATTACATGTTTTAAAATGGCAAAAAATGATGTCCGACCTTCAATTGCATGTAATTTGATGTGAAAACAACGAGAAGTTCAAGTACTGCAAGGAATGCATTTCAGGTGAGAATAAAAGTATAGAAAAATAAAAGCTTAAAAGGTTTGTTGAAATAAGTTCAAGTGCTCTATCAGGGGGAGTTCAAAATTCTTGCGAGAGAGGTTACCTTGTATTTCCATGTTCAAAAACACAAAAAGAAATTGTTTTTTGCATTCTAAAGTAATTCTCTCAATCCACAAAGAAGTTCAGTTATTATTTGGGAGCAATTTGATTTCGAAAACAAAATAAGAATTTCAAATTATAAAAATGGAAAAAGTTCATGTACTACATGGTGTGTGTTTAATATGAGAAAAATGAATTAAAAGGCAACGTCCAATTTTGTTGTTATAAGTTCAAGTCTTTAGTCGGAGAAAGTTAAAAAACTATTGTGAGGGAGCTTGGAAACGAGGAATATCATTTGTGTAACACTGACGAATGGATGAGAAAATTACAAAGAAAAAACGTCACAGAAGTTCAACGTGAAAACAACAGGAAGTTCAACTACTACACTGAATGAATTTCAGATGAAAAATACCGCTGTGAGTATGACAGAATGATCAACAAGCGAAAGTTGCGTGTTTACAACAGTTTTCCATCAATATATCACTTGCTCAATTCCGGTGAGTGGATGGAGAGCTACGAGCAAAAAAAAGCACGTGACAAACAGAGTGAAGTTCAAGTAGACATGCCGAGAAGTTCAAGTTCTTCACGCGGAGAGTTTTCGGAGAATCTATTTCGCGATAAAGGCAGAACGCATGGTCTTGATGTTTTCAAAATTACTTGAAAACAGCTAGGAATCAGAGAAAACCATATACATGAAAAAGTTTCGCAATTTTCGTAGCTTTTCAACGGTATATTATTTGCCCCATTTCGATAAAGTTTGTAGAAATTGCGGCCAAAAAACTTTTTTATCCATTTTCAAAATTGACTTAAAACCGTAAGTAATTGGAGAAACAATATATACCACAAAGTTCCGCATTCCCTGAAGCTTTCCAACACCATATCATTTGCTGCATTCGGTCGTACGGTTAAAAAATTAGCTAGAAAATACAAACTCAGTGGGACTTGTACCGTTTTCTAAATTACTTTTAAACCATTCAAAATTAGAAAAAAACTTTCAACATGGAAAAGTAGCGCATTTTCATAAGATTTCCAACGCCATATCATTTGCCTCAATTGGATTAGCCATTTACAAGTGGCATCAAAAATACGAACTCGGCTGTTCGGTTTGTGAAATTTTATGATTTTCTAAATTACTCTTTAAATAGGGAATTAGAGAAAACTTTCAACATGTGGAAGGAGCAGTTTTGTAGCAGCTTTCCAATGCCATATTATTTGCCTCATTCCGATAAACGGTTTAGAAATGCGATCGAAAATACGATTCATGTTTTTTTATGAAGAAAAAATGGTTTTGAAAACTGCTCTTAAACCGCTTACATTTTGCCAAATATTTAACTTGGTTCATGATACTCGTGTCCATAGCTTTCCGACGTTATATCGCAAGCCCCATTTGGGCAATGTTTGCGGAAGTTCAACCTAGCACTGGGGAAAGTTCAGGTCGAACAACTCGGGTAGTAAAATTGCAACAAAGGCATGTTTCATCACGACCCGAGAGAAAATCCGCTAATGAGCGAGATTCCTAGTTAAAACAGGCATTTAGTTGCTAAAAACCGTTTGCATATTACACTTACATCACATACAACATGATTGACCAGAAAAATTTGCGCGGGGAGACACGATTTTAAAGGTAGCCGGAAGGTCGGGTTCCTACAGAGGGAAGTTCAGGTTGTGTAACTCAGAAAGTTCAGGTTGTGATCAGGATAATATTCTGATCCCATGATCAGAATAGTGTGATAAACGGTTTAGAAATGCGTAGAGTTTTCAATGTCCTTGATAGCATTCACTTATTGCTATTTCTTCAAGTTGATTTTTCTCTAAGTGAATGTGATCGGACCCCTTCCCCCTCTATGCTAAACTCAACCCAGTCTGTTCACAAATTCTTCATGTGTGTTCTATTTGAAACCCGTTCAAAGTCTTCACTGTGTCCTTGACAGCTAAAGAATTTGCGAACAAAGCATTAAAATTTTCATATCTGAATTTTTGGCAGTTGCCGCTCAAACCGTTCCACTTGCCACGATGGATTATTTTACTCACCCACGATCCCCCACGATCTCCACCTCTCAGTATGTGGGTGACACATGTCGTTAGGAACCTCGTCGCCGTCGTACTCATGCCGCCCATGGAAATCTTCACTCCGCCGCCGCCGTAGTTGTCTCCCGCCGCTGAGTTAGGGCGTGGGAGATCTAGACCGACGAACTTCTCCATCTCCACTCCTAGTTCATCGTGTTCTTCATCAAGGGTAATTAAAATATGATTTTAGTGCCCTAGTTTGATTCTTATGATTTTGACAAGATCCTCAAAAGGTGTTTATTCTTCAACAATCCACTCCTTAAACACCATAATGCTTCATTTCCTTGATTTATTTCTCTAAGCTATGATTTTCCTCAAGATTTCTCAATTGTGTGGATTTTCTAATCTGTACAACTCTGGAACTTGAGTCAAGAACACTTAGTGAAATTCCTCAAGACATCTATGGTCAAATTCCTCAAATTGATAATCTTTTTGAAAAATTTCTGAGAACGCATATGACCTCTCCAAATTCTTCGCACCTATACTCTATTCACGGGTACAAAATGTTTGCTGATGAATCTCTAGGTTTTCATCAACTTAACTCATTTGCATCTTTCCTTGAACAAAAATTGCATAGGTCCTCAGAATCATCAAAAGTTCAAAATCCTCAAGTGAGGAAAATGACAAATGGGAAAAGACCTCAGAAAGGAGGAAAGAGGCCAGAGACAAACACAACATTTGAAATCCCTAAGGATATCTATGATGAATATTGCACACGAGATGAAGAATGTTATGAGAAAGAAAACAAGAACTAGCGAAAAGTGCACATTCAGAGAATTGAGAGAAGATGGGCAAAGGAATGGAGGGAATATCGCTATGTTACTCTCAAGTACATAAAGAAATTGCCGTAAGCCCTCGATGCTCAAGACCACCACTAGCTGCTGGCCAACGAGCTGATCCTACTAGTATCAAGCGTGGTGAGGAATTTCCAAAAGAATGGGCCAAGCCCCAAGTAAAGCTTCAGAAAACTGCAGTTGAAGTAGTGAGGAAATTCAATGAGGATTCTCAAGTTGCTGCCAGTGAGGCCTCTGCCAGTAGAGCTGAGCCAAAGAAGGCCATTCTGAAGAAGTCAGCTGTGAAGAAAAAGTCTTCAAGCTCAATGCCCTCACGGCCAAGTTCCTCAACAGGAAAGCCTCACAGCAAATACCACGGGCAACCTCCTCAAAGGCAGCAGGAACATCTTCTATTGCCGCAAAATCCTCAGTTGCTGCCACAGAGTCCTCAACACCTATGCATCTTGAAACATGTCAGTGGACTGCTGGTTTTTCAATTGCATCAGGAGCTTCTACAACTTCCTCAGCTCAACCACAATCCTCAAGTGGTCCAACTCTGCTGAAGGTTAAGTCCACTGCTGGATGTGGAAAGAGGCCAAGTCCTCACAAGAAACAAGTGGCTTTCCAGGTTCCATCTGATGATGATGAACTTGCTGAAATCATCAGAGATAGACAAGAAAGGGTTGCAAGAGCCAAAGGAAGCTTTGTGCCTCTTATGTTGGATCCAAAGAAGATCCTCGACTTCATTGATATTTGGCATAAGGATCCAAATACCCCACTCCCTGACCTGAACTTGACTCCTGGACAGAGTCATATGCACCCTTCATTGGCGAAGAAAAATGGAAGTTTGAGAAGGCCAGGCGAGTCAAGAAGGACCAGTACAAGAAAAACGCTTTTGTAAGTGCATCTAGTGCCCCTTAGTGATTTTGGTGTATTGAAGACTTATAGGTTAAGGGACTAATGCGTTTGTGAGTGTACATAGGTCTCTAAGTCTATGAGGAGTTTGATATTTACAGGAAAAGTCGACCCCTAAAAATAAATATCTTCGACTAAAGATTTTGATATTTCTTAAGACTTTCATGAAGACTTTGAAAGTGAAGAAATTGGTGTGTCCGTGAAGATTTGATATTCATGCGAGGAATATGAAGCTTGAAGACTTTCGTTTTCATAGTTTTGTGTTTTTTCTTTCTTGAGTTATAGGAAACACCGTACTGTTAAAAGGGGTCGAGGAAATACTAAGAAAAAAAATTCCATGTGATGCTCAACTCAAAATCCTACACCTACCAATCCCTTCGAGTGAAGCCATTGGAAATCTCATACAGTTCAATCAATTTCTTCAGTGAAAGAGACGAAGTTCTTCTGGTCTCTGAGGAATTTGTCCTGACTGAGGAGTTAGGAATTCGCCAGTGCGGATTGCCTACACAGTGAGGAACATGATAGCCCTGAGGATTTTGCTACTCAAAATTTCAACCGTTGCTGTGCTATGCGCCAGCTGTCCCAAAATATCTATCCACCTAACGGTCATATCATTGAAGGGCATTTATGTCTTATCATGTCGGGCTGCTCCCTAGGCTATAAATAGCCGCCCCCTACAACCACTAGCTGGTTGGCTGCTCCGAGAGAAACTGACACTTGTCATTTGAGAGCAACCCATCCTCTGAGGACTTTGAGCGAAATCATCAAGTGAGGAAAAACCAAAAACCCCAAACCCAAACACCTACAAACCCCAAGTGATTGAGCATCACTGAAGAGATTGATCCTGCGTGGATCCGACGCTTGTTACCTTTGAAGACTGTGCTTCTTCCAGACGGTTAGGCGTCATGGTCTAGAGCATCCAAGAGGAATTGTGGATCGCCGAGTGACCAAGTTTGTGAAGGTTTGGAAGTCACCTGAAGACTTACCACGAGTGATTGGACGAGGTCTCTGTGACCTTAGTTCTAGGAGAATACGGTGAGGACTGGGTGTCCTGAGCTGCGTGTTCAGGACTGGGTGTCCGGGACTGTGTGTCCTCGAGTTTAAATACTCAGCCGCTCCAACCAGACGTACAACTAAGACAACAGTTGGAACTGGTCTACCAAATCATTGTCTTCACCAAGCTTACTGGTTCTATTACATTAACTCTTTCATTTCCTCATAACGGTATTGTGTGTTTATTCATATCTGTGTTTGAAGACTTTGACTGAAGACTTTCTCAATTTTCTTAGTTCAACTTCTTCAGTCTATTTGTCTTCATCCTGTGTTATCCTGTGATTACGCTTCCTGTACTCTGTGCCTGTCTTCATTTCATCATGATGACTATGCTTGTATTCTGTTATGTTTACTTTTGAGTACTTATTCCGTTGCTAGTAGTTCTTCGCTATGGAATTTCCTCACCGACAAATTCCTCAGCTAAGAATTTCATAAAAATCGCCTATTCACCCCCCCTCTAGTCGATATAACGCACTTTCAATTGGTATCAGAGCAAGGTACTCCCTTGTTCTGTGTGATTTTGGTTTAACCACCTGGAGTTTTAGTTATGTCGACCGCGGGTATGACGAAAGTGACATGCCCCATCTTTGACGGTCACGAGTATCCCAAGTGGAAGGCCATGATGAAGAAACGCCTCATGGCGATGAACAGCGAGCTGTGGACCATCACTGAGATTGGTCTGACCGATCTATGCAAGATGGCAGAAGCTGATGACATTCGCAAGTACACTCTTCTCAACTTCACGGCGAAGGATGTCATCTGCTCCAGTCTATCACAAAATCAGTTCAGGAATATCATGCATCTCGATCATGCGAAGCTCGTCTGGGACCGTCTCTCTGAGGTCTATGAAGGTCATCGAACCTGTCGTGATCCTTGGTTTGAGGACTTCAAGGAATCTCTCAAAGCGATGACATTCGAACCAGAATCATCCTCTTCTGCATCATGCCTTATGGCAAAAGATGCCGAGGTAACTGAATGCTACCTATCCGAGTCTAGTGATGATGAATCTGGTGATGAATTTGGACCAGCTATGTCAAACTTGCTTCCCTTGCCACTAAACAACAAAGAGCTTTGGAAAAGGTTTACTACATGCTAAATAAGAGCGATGATATGTTGGGTGAAGAAATGGATCAGTCAAAAGCTTTGGCTGAAAGTCTTCAGAGACTTCATACTAAGTATGACACCCTTCAAGATGATCATAACACTCTCTTATCCGATCATGAGAAGCTTTCTTATGAATTTCTTCAAAGAAAGCAAGACGTTGAGAAGCTAAGAGTGAGTTATGAAGATCTTCAGAAGGAGCGCGATTCATTACTTTCTCAACAAATCAGCGCTTCTCAGGAAGAATTTGTTCCTCCATGTTTGAAGTGCATTGAACGTGAAACTGCTAATTCTTCACCTGAATGTTCAAATACTTCCATTGCTGCAAATTCTTCAACTGCCTCTGCTATCACTAATTCCTCATCTGAGGACATTGCCAGTATTACTGATGATGCAGGGCTGAAGGAATTGTATATGACAGGCATGTACAAAAGCCTCAAAGGCCATCAGGCTCTTTGTGACATGCTTAAAAAGCAGATCCTCAACAGGAACCCTAGGAAAGAGGGTATTGCCTTTGAGAGGAAACTCAATGCAGATGGTACATATTGGAAGCCTGAGCAGTACCCCAAAACTACATGGGTTGCTGCAAAGGGACCTCCAGTTGATCCATCTAACTTATCTGGATTTGCATGTGAATCTCCTTGTTCTGATGACGAGTCATTTGACTCCAACTATAAACTGTTCAAAAATCAGAATGGTGAAGTATTTGCTAGATATGTTGGCACTAACTGCAGGAACGGTCCTCCTATGAAGAAAATCTGGGTTCCCAAAAGATGCCTTGAAAATCTTCAGGTGAATGTCATCATGACACCACCTATGAAGAATAGGAACCCCAGATCAAATTCTTCATATGGATCCAAGTCCTCATATGGACCAAACTCCTCACATGGATCATATTCCTCAAAAGGATCAAAATCCTCATATGAACATCATCGTGCTAACCCGTCTGTTTCGCAGGGAAGATCTAAGGATTATGGATATGTGCATTATTCTTCAAATCATTATGTCCATAAGTTCTTGAAGAATTTCTCTGCTTACTCTTATGCTTACTCTAACCCCTCTTATGTGAAACGAAATGGACTGGCTTCTATGCCATCCTTCTCGTATGGAGCTCGTAGAATGATGAACTCTTTGCCACCCCTTCAGATGTGGGTGGTGAAGAAAAAGAACTAATCTCTTATGCAGGATCAGGTCTCCAGATGAACTTAAACGTCTGATGAAATTGCTGGAGACCTGAATAAAGGACGCAAGCTATTCATGAAGAAATGAATTTTCATTTCTCACGTCCTCATACTGCTTTATCTGTTCTATTGTCTGATGAAATTGATACAATATCTTCACAAATTCTTCAAGAAGACTGCCTATGAACTCCTCACTGATAAGAAACCCAATGTAAGTTGTTTCAAAGTCTTCGGTGCTAAATGTTGGATTAGAGATCCTCATCACAACTCAAAATTTGCACCGAAAGCACATGAAAGTTTTATGCTTGGTTACGGAAAGGACTCGCACACCTACAGAGTCTTCAACAACGTTCTTCACAAGGTTGTTGAAACTGTAGATGTGCGGTTCGATGAAACTAATGGCTCGCAAAGAGAGCACCTACCTACTATGATAGATGAACCAACATCTAAGGAACTACCAAGTTCAAGGCTACCGAGGATGTAATTTCTACTGAAGAATCTGCTGAAGAATTCATTCCAGAACGTGAAGAACGTCGAGCTGATGCACCTGAGGAAAATGCTGAAGAAAATGGTCTTCAAATTCGTCAACAACGCAATGGCATACTCATATCTCAGGAGAAATACCTCAAGGATGTACTGAGGAAATTCGGCATACAAGATTGCAAAGGCGTCAAAATTCCTATGCCCACAAATGTTCATCTGTGCACTGATGAAGATGGTATTGACTTTGATCATAAGGTATACCGCTCCATGATAGGTTCCTTATTGTACTTATGTGCATCTAGGCCAGATATAATGCTTAGTGTTTGCATGTGTGCCCGATTTCAAGCTACACCGAAGGAATCACACCATAAGGTTGTAAAGCATATTCTTCGATATCTAGCTCACACACCAACACTTGGATTATGGTACCCCAAGGACTCGGCTTTTGATCTCATTGGATATTCTGACTCTGACTATGCTGGTGATCGTGTGAACCGCAAGCCAACATCTGGTACATGTCATTTCCTCGGACGATCTTTGGTCTGTTGGTCCTCGAAGAAACAGAACTGCGTATCACTATCTACTACTGAAGCTGAGTACATTGCCGCTGGTTCTTGCTGTGCCCAATTGCTATGGATGAAGCAAACTCTCAAGGACTACGGCGTCAACATGAAGAATGTGCCTCTCTTCTGTGACAATGAGAGTGCCATCAAGATTGCTCACAACCCAGTTCAGCACTCGAAGACAAAGCACATTCAGATTCGTCATCATTTTCTTCGTGATCATGTGTTGAAGGGCGGCATTTCTATTGAGCATGTGAAGACTGAAGACAGCTAGCCGATATCTTCACAAAGCCCTTGGATGAGAAGAGATTTAGCAAGTTGCGGTGTGAGCTAAATATCCTAGAATCTTCGAATGTTCTTTGAAAAGGACACTCATCCTAACACTTATGCAAAATTGATGACTTAGATGTGCAACACATGAAGAAATGTTTTTCTTCAATCAATAAAGAATAACACTCTTAGTGTGAAGAAATTAATGAAGATTTTGATTTTCAGAACCCTAAGATAATTGTACGCGGTGTCTGAAATCATCATTCTTATACGGTGGGTCACGCCACCACCAAAAGTTGAAATTCCTCAAATTATTCATATTCTTCAACTTTGCATAGTCTTCACTGGTTCCATCGTTATTCTTCATTGGCTATATATATATATATGAGTTTATGTCCTCTACAGCATTCACTTATTGCTATTTCTTCAAGTTGGTTCTCTGCTAAGTGAATGTGATCGGACCCTTCCCCTCTATGCTATACTCAACTCAATCTGTTCACAAATTCTTCATGTGCGTTCTATTTGAAACTCGTTCAAAATCTTCACTGTGTCCTTGTCAGCTGAAGAAATTGCGAACGGAACTTTAAAACCTATCTTATCGAAATTTTCGGCTTTGCCGCTCAAACCGTTCCGCTTCCCACGATACACTTATCCACTCACCCACGATCTAACACGATCTCCACCTCTCACTACGTGGGTGACACATGTCATGCGAATGAGAAGGGTCAGGGGCACGTTCGTCCAATTTCTTCGGGCGAACAGTTTTTCACCGTGGCTATAAATACCCCTCCTTCCCTTCCTCACTTCTTTTACTCCGCTCGACCTCTGTCTCTAGCTCGAGCTTCTCAAACCCTAGCGCCGCTGCTACTTCATCGCCGCCGGTGAGGAAGAGCTTCACTGCCTCGACCTCGTTGCCGACGTACTCGCACCAACCGCGGAAATCTTCACTCCGCCGTCGCCGTAGATGTCTTCCTCCGCCAAGTTAGGGCGTGGAAGATCTGCATAGACAAACTTCACATCTCCTCACTCCAGTTCATCGTGTTCTTCGTCCAGGGTAATTAAAAGTTACTTTTACTACCCTCGTTGATTCGAATGATTATCTTCAAAATCTTCAAAGGTGTTTTTCTTCATAGATTCACACACTAAACACCTCACAAGTCATCTGTTCTTGACTTGTTTCTCTAAGCCATGTTTTTTCTTCAAGATTCCTCAAATGTGTGGATTTTTAATCTACACATCTCTGGAACCTAAGACAAAGAACGCTTAGTGAAATTCTTCAAGACTCATCTGGTCAAATTCCTCAAACTTGTTCTTTTTTCAAAGCCTTCTGAGAATGCATATGACCTCTCCAAATTCCTCGCAACTATACTTTGTTCACAGGTGCACATGTCAGCTGCTGAATCACTAGGTTCTCATCAACTTAACTCATTTGCAGCGTTCCTCGAAGAAAATTTGCATACTTCTTCAGAGAATTCAATTGTTCAAATTCCTCAATTGAAGAAAATGGCTGACGGTAAGAAGCCACAGAAGGGAGGAAAGAGGCCTGAGGAAAATACAGCGTTTGAGATCCCTGATGACATATATGCTGGGTACTGCACACCTACTGAGGAAACCAAGAATGAGCGCAAAGTGCGCATTCAGAAGATAGAGATGAGATGGGCAAGAGAATGGAGGGAGTACAGATATGTCACTCCTAAGTATATGAAGAAATTCGCACTCAATCCTCCATGCCCACTAGCTCAATTGGCACCTGGCCAAATCGCTGATCCCACCAGCCTCAAGCGCGGTGAGGACTATCCTAATGAATGGGCCAAGCGCAAAGCCAAGCTGACTAAGCAAGCCAGAGAAGTAGTGAGGAAATTTAATAAAGACTCCGCTGTTGCTGCTGCTGCCTCTGCTGAGGCCTTTGCTGTCAAGCCAAAGAAGGCTATGTCAAAGAAGCTTGCACGCAAGCCAAGTGCTTCACCAACAATGCCCTCAAGGCCAAGTTCCTCAGCAATGCCCTCACGGCCAGAATCCTCAAAGCCCTCACGGCAAATTCCTCATGCTGCTCCTGTTCCTCCAAAGTCCTCAGCTCCTCCGCCAAAGCCTTCAGCTGTTCCGACTAAATTCTCAGCACCTGTGCATCTCGCCTCGTGCCAAAGGACTGCCGGCATCTCCATTGCCTCACGTGTCTCAGCTAGTTCCTCAGCTGCACCAAGTTCCTCAGCTGGACCCTCATTGCTGAAGACAAAGGCCACTGCTGGACAAGGTCCTCGCCCAAGTCCTCAAAAGAAGCAAGTCGCTTTCCAAGTGCCGTCTGATGAAGACGAAGCTGATGATGATGAACTTGCAGAAATCATCAAAGACAGGCAAGTCAGGGCCGCTAGAGCCAAAGAATCAGAGGTGCCACTGCTTTTGGATCCCAAGCTGATCCTCGACTACATTGATGATTGGCACAAGGACCCCAACACTCCCTTGCCTGACTTCAAGCTGACTCCTGGCCAGAGTCACATGCTGACCCACTTCATTCAAGAAGAAAAGTGGAAATTTGAGAAGGCCAGGCAGATCAAGAAAGCGCAGTACAAGAAAGAGCGCTATCTTAAGAAAAACGTTGTCTCTATGACAACTGAAGAACTTGTCACTATTCAGACTGAGATTAAGAAACTCAGTGATGACTTTGATTCACGCTGATTGGCTTGGAGCCAAGGTTCGTTTTGTGAAACTTGCGGATAACTTCACTTCCAATGTTGCAGCCCCAACGCAACAGGAAATTCCTCAGGCTGAAGCATCTGCTCAGCCTACTGAAGAAAATGCCAGCACCGCTGATGACAATCAGGCTGTTGAAGATAATGTGAGTTCCAGGGCTGATGATTGCATTCTAGCCGCTGAAGAAATTGCCAGGGCACCCACTAGTGGTGTGCCTGAAGAAACTGAAGAACTCAGGGAAACCGCATCAGTTGTGCCTGAAGAAAATCAACTAGATTCCTTAGCTACTCCTGCACCAACTTCAACTCCAATCCTTCCATTTGCATCAGATGTGAAGAAGACCAAGGCTGCAGAGCGTGCTGCAGTGAAGAAAAGGAAAGCATTAGTTGCTTCAGATTCTTCAGCTCCGAAGAAAATGAAGCCTATGACAAGTTCATTTGCAAATCCGATTGATGTTGTTCCCATCTCAACCAGGCCATCAAAGGACCTTGTTCCTTTTGATGAAGAATATGTGATCCCCAGCGGATCTGATGAAGAAACTCCTTCTGCTGCTTCGTCTGAACCGTTGGATGAAGAAATTGAAGTGGATGCGATCCCTTCAACACCTATCATCTCCTCGCCTATGCCTCAATTCACAGCTGAAGAGGCTGGCGTTGAAGAAATGGAAGATGGAGATGTGGACATTGGCTGCTCCACACCCGTAATCAGTGATGAATTCTGGGAAAGTCAGCATCCAAACTCTCCAATGTTCACCCCTCTACAGCAAATTCCTCAGTCCCCCACACAAACTGTTCACATGGGCTCTGAAGAAACTCATCCCACTGCATCTGTCCATGAGGAAATTCCAGCCACTAGCGCTGAAGAAACTGCTGCTGCTGAACAACCAATGACGCAGACTGCCACTAAGGAGGAACCAGAAATTCCTCAGCCTGAAGAACCTGCGATTGAGATTCCTGAGGTCGTGATGCAACTCACTAACACTCGTCTGCCGAAGCCAAAAGATCCATTCTCATGGAAGCAAAAGTTCAAGGCTGATGATTTCTTCGGTGAGCACGTATTCTTTGAAGATTACAACCCATATGACTCTGCTCGCATTAGGAAGAGGCGTTTCTGGACTGCTAGTCAAGCCAATTTCTATTCCTCAGTGCTGTTCAACAAGGAGAAGATCTTCTACCATGAGCATATTCCTCATGTGGATATGGAATCTCTGTCGTGCTTCGCACCAGTCCTCAGTGTTTTTCACGACACTGGACTGCTAAACTTTTGCTCTGACATCTGCGATTGGAATGAAGAACTGATTCTTCAATTCTATGCAATGCTGCACATCACCGGAGATGCTGAAGATGTGAATTCATGGGTGCTGGACTGGATGTCTGAAAACACTCACTACACTGCACCAGCCTCTGAATTGCTTCGTGCTCTACCACTCAGTCCTCCCCTTGAAGAAGCTCGCTGCATCTACAGTGAACCTGAGCTCACACATCATTACATGCAGGTGCTGATGAAACCTTTGAAGCCAGGTCAAGCACCAAGAACCAAATTCCTTGTGAAGGAATTGCTGTACGTGCCCAGAACTGTCTATCGTATTCTTACGAGGACAATCAGTCCCATTAAAGGCCACGACTCATCTGATGAGGAAATTGTTGGCATCATGAAGAATCTGGTATTCAACATCGTTCATGGCATTCCTGTCAATTATCACGATTTCTTCATGAGGACTATGGCCAATGTTGCACTGTCTCCGTTTGAGCTGAAGCCTTATGCACCTTGGATTATGAGATTCCTCAGGACAAGGTCTTCACTCAACTACAAAGCTGATTTCTAGAATCACCTCAGCTACTTGCCCCCAATTGAAGTCCTTAAGGAAACATATTCCTCAGTTGATGGAAAGGGCAAGGCACCAGCTGTAATAGATGAAGGCATTCGTCCATTGGGAGGTCAGTTTCGCAAAGCTGCATCTTATTCCACCAATGATGACTCTGCCACACATGACTCTGCCAATGCACCCAAGTCCACTCCTCAAGCCACTGCTCCGCGCATGATGACTGACCGTGAACTTCTACTTAGTCTTCACCAGAAGGTGGATCGAAATCACAAATGGGTTAAGCGTCAGTTTGGTTCACTTCTTCACAACATGACTGCCACATAGAATGCAGTGAAGAAAAACCACTACTACCTCCATCAAGTCTTCGGTCGCACCTGGGCAATCCTGTCACATCTGTATGGTGAAGAAGATCTGAAGAACATGGGCCTCAAAGAAGATTTTGACTGGTCTGCACCTCCACCGAAGAAATTCAAGAAGGTCAAGGTTCCTTCTCTGGTGGCCAGCTCATATTCTTCATCGCGCGACACTAATGAACATGAAGATTTGGACGACACTGCGGCAGGCCCTACATCAACAAACAACCCCAACAACGCTGGCGCTCCTTCATCAACATGATTATCTTCAGGGGCATTAGTCCTCATTTTCGATCCTTTTGGTCATTCTATGACAAAGGGGGAGAAATATGAGTTAGTCTTCAAGCGGGTCTACTATATGGATGTTTTTTTTGCTAAGTTACAACTCTCATTCTTCCGAAACTTTATTGGATCGAGTTGTAATCTTAAACCCGATGGTGCTCTGATACTTTTGATGCACTGTTCTCTGATACTTTTGATGCACTATGCTCTGATACTTTTGATGCACTATTCTGCATGCTTATTCCTCGTTAATATTATTGCATGCATGCTGAATTTCATCAGGCACCATATTTCATGATGCATTTCAAATTCTTCATATTATATGTTAAATGCGTGTATGAATTACAAGATATAGGGGGAGATCTCCATGATTCAACTCTTCAAGTGTGCATTGCTTCAAAAGCAAATTCCTCACTATGCACATCCTCAGGGGGAGTTCTTCTATATCTTGCAATCAAATTCCTCAATATCAGTAGTTACACTTCATATGTTTATCCCCCTTGAAAACTTAACCTATATTGTCATCAATCACCAAAAAGGGGGAGATTGTAAGTGCATCTAGTGTTCCTTAGTGATTTTGGTGTATTGAAGACTTATAGGTTAAGGGACTAACGCGTTTGTGAGTGTACACAGGTCTCTAAGTCTATGAGGAGTTTGATATTTTCAGGAAAAGTCGACCCCTAAAAATAAATATCTTCGACTGAAGATTTTGATATTTCTGAAGACTTTCATGAAGACTTTGAAAGTGAAGAAATTGGTGTGTCCATGAAGACTTGATATTCATGCGAGGAATATGAAGCTTGAAGACTTTTGTTTTCATAGTTTTGTTTTTTCTCTTTCTTGAGTCATAGGAAACACCGTACTATTAAAAGGGGTCGAGGAAATACTAAGGAAAAATTTCCATGTGATGCTCAACTCAAAATCCTACACCTACCAATCCCTTCGAGTGAAGCCATTGGAAATCTCATACAGTTCAGTCAATTTCTTCAGTGACAGAGACGAAGTTCTTCTGGTCTCTGAGGAATTTGTCCTGGCTGAGGAGTTAGGAATTCGCAAGTGCGGATTGCCTACATAGTGAGGAACATGATAGCCCTGAGGATTTTGCTACTCAAAGTTCCGACCGTTGCTGTGCTATGCGCCAGCTGTCCCAAAATATCTATCCACCTAACGGTCATATCATTGAAGGGCATTTATGTCTTATCATGTCGGGCTGCTCCCTAGGCTATAAATAGCCGCCCCCTACAACCACTAGCTGGTTGGCTGCTCCGAGAGAAACTGACACTTGTCATTTGAGAGCAACCCATCCTCTGAGGACTTTGAGCGAAAATCATCAAGTGAGGAAAAACCAAAAACCCAAACACCTACAAACCCCAAGTGATTGAGCATCACTGAAGAGATTGATCCTGCGTGGATCCGACGCTTGTTACCTTTGAAGACTGTGCTTCTTCCAGATGGTTAGGCGTCATGGTCTAGAGCATCCAAGAGGAATTGTGTATCACCGAGTGACCAAGTTTGTGAAGGTTTGGAAGTCGCCTGAAGACTTACCACGAGTGATTGGACGAGGTCTGTGTGACCTTAGTTCAAGGAGAATACGGTGAGGACTGGGTGTCCGGGACTGTGTGTCCTCGAGTTTAAATACTCAGCCGCTCCAACCATATGTACAACTGAGACAACAGTTGGAACTGGTCTACCAAATCATTGTCTTCACCAAGCTTACTGGTTCTATTCCTTCAACTCTTTCATTTTCTTATAACTGTGTTGTGTGTTTATTCATATCTGTGTTTGAAGACTTTGACTGAAGACTTTCTCAATTTTCTCAGTTCAACTTCTTTAGTCTGTTTGTCTTCATCCTGTGTTATCCTGTGATTACGCTTCCTGTACTCTGTGCCTGTCTTTATTTCATCATGATGACTATGCTTGTATTCTGTTATGTTTACTTTTGAGTACTTATTCCGCTACTAGTCGTTCTTCGCTATGGAATTTCCTCACCGACAAATTCCTCAGCGAAGAATTTCATAAAAATCGCCTATTCACCCCCCTCTAGTCGATATAATGCACTTTCAGCTTTCTGAGGAACAATTTTCTCACATTGTCTCCTGAAGAACTTGTCGGAGTTCAGAAGGAAATCAAAGTCCTCAGTGATGAATTTGACCGATACCATGCTGATTGGCTCGGAGCCAAGGTCAGATTTTTCAACATATCCAAGAACCTCAAGGTAAATGTTGCAGCTCCATCACAACAACAGATTCCTCAGGCTGAAGATTATGTTTAGCCTACTGAAGAAACTACAAGTGCAGCTGAAGAAATTCAGGCTGTTGAAGAAAGTACGAGGGCTGCTGAAGAAATTCCAGCTCCTAAAGAAACTGTCAAGACAACCATCAATGTTACGCCCGAAGAACAACCAAGGCCAGCTGAAGAAACTGTTGAGCCTGAAGAAGCTGAGAATGCTAGGGTGACTGCATCAGTCATGCCTAAAGAAACTGCACCTACTTCGTCCTCAGCTCCTCCTGCAAAATCATCAAAGGAGAAGAAAACAAAAGTTGTGGAGAAGGAAGCCGCAAAGAAAAGGAAAGCATTAATCTCTACAGAATCCTCAGCTCCCAAGAAAGTGAGGACTTTGACAAGCTCTTTTGGTGAACCATTGATGTTGTTCCCATCTCTATTGTGCCATCAATGGAAATAGTTCCTTTTGGTGAGGAATATGTCATTCCAGATGACGGAGATGATGAAGAAAATCATTCTGCTGCTTCTTCAGAGCAGTTTGATGAAGAAATTTAGGTGGAAGCAAATGCTTCAACCCCACTGGTATCATCGCCTATGCCTCAGTTCACTGCTAAAGAGGCGGGTGTAGAAGAAATTGATGAAGATGTGGATATTAGCTCAACCACTCATGTCCTCAATGATGATTATTGGGAAAATCTTCACCCAAATTCACCAATTGCCACACCTCTCCATCAAATTCCCTAGTCCCCTATGCAGATTGAAGAAATATTTACAGGGTCTAAAGGACGTCAAACTTCTCTCCAATCTATTCCTGAAGAAATTCTAGCTGCAACAACTGAAAAAATGGAGACACAAACTGCTGATGAAACTCCCGCTTCAATTCCTTAGTCTGTTGCACTAGAAGTTGTGACTCAAGAGGTTGTGAGGCCTATTACTGCAAATCTTCATCCCAAGCCTCAAAATCCTCTATCTGGCACAACCGCACAAGGAGGCCAAAATTCAACAATGCCGATTTCTTCGCTGAGCATCATTTCTTCACTGATGCAAATCCTTATGACTCAGCAAGACTAAGGCGCAAGAGGTTTTGGATAGCAAGTCAGATGAATTTTTATGCCTCTGTTTTGTTTGACAAGGACAAAGTCTTCCAACACCGCCAAATTCCTCATGTGGATATGGAGTCCATTCCATGCTTTCAACTAGTTCTGAATGTTCTTCACAAAGATGGACTCCTCAATTTCTGTGCTGACATATGTGATTGGAATGAATAGCTAATTCTTCAGTTCTATGCAACTCTGCACCTCACTGGCAATGTCGCTGATGTCAATTCATGGGTTCTGGACTGGATGACTGAAAACACTCACTACAAAGCTCTAGCCTCTGAATTGGTCCATGCCATCCCAGTAAGCCCTCTAGCAGAAGGTGCAAGGCTCATGTATGAGGAACATGAACTTTAAAATCATCTCATGCAAGTATTGATGAAGCCTTTACGTCCAGGCCAAGCTCCAAGAACCACTTTCCTCGTGAAAGATTTTCTCTATGTGCCCAGGACAGTATATCATATTTTGACCAAAACCCTCGGTCCGATCACAGACCACAATTCTGAAGAAGAAGAAGAAGAAGTTGTTGGCGTCATGAAGAATCTGATGTTCAACATCATTCATGGGATTCCCATTAACTATCACGATTTCTTCATGAGGACTTTTTCAAATGTTGCTCTTTCACCGTTTGAATTGAAGCCCTATGCTCCTTGGATTATGAAATTCATCAGAACCAGGTCTTCAATTCCATACAAGGCTGATTTTCAGAATCATCTCAGCTTCCTGCCTCCTATTAAAGTCCTCAAAAGGACCATTTCTCCAGTTGATGAAAAAGGCAACACTGCTGTTATTGATGAAGGCACTTGTCCATTGGATGGTCAATTTCGTAAGGCTGCATCTTACTCCACCTATGATGACTCTGCAACACAAGACTCTGCTTCTAAAGCGACCGAGCAAAAGCCTTAAGCCACTGCCTCGCGTGTGATGACTGATCGTGAGCTTCTTCTAAGTCTTCACTAGAAAGTCAATCGCAATCACAAGTGGGTCAAGCGTCAATTTGGCTCAATTATTCAGAACATGACTGTCACTCAGAATACTGTGAAGAAGAATCACTATTATGTGCATGAAATATTTGATTGCACTTGGGCTATACTTTCTCATCTTTACAGTGATGAAGACCTCAAGAAGATGGACTTTCAGCAGAACTTTGACTGGTCACATCCTCCTTCAAAGAAATTCAAGAAGGTCAAAGTTCCTCAGTTGGTTACAAGTTCATATTCTTTATCGCGTGAGACAGATGAAGCTGAGGATCTCGATGACACTGCGGTAGTCCCTACATCGACAAATGAGCCCGACAACGCTGGCGCTCCTCCTCCGACCTCAAGCTGATATTCTTCAGGGGCGTTAGTCCTCATTTTTCGTCCCTTTTGGTCATTCGATGACAAAGGGTGAGAAATTTGAGTTAGTCTTCAAGAGGGTCTCTATATATGGGCTGTTTTTCATGAAGTTACAACTCTTGCTCTTCTGAGGTGTTTGCTTTGATGAGTTGTAAACTTAAGTCCGATGGTGGTCTCATACTCTTGAACTGCTTTCTGCATGCTTATTTCCTCAAGTACCTTAATGCACGCATGTTGAATTTCGTCAAACACCATTTTCCATCATGTATTTCAAATTCCTCATATTATATGTTAAGTGCGTGAATGGATTACAAGATATAGGGGGAGATCTCATGTTTTATTCTTCAAATGTGCATTTGCAGTCCAAAGCAAATTCCTCAAATATGCACATCTTCAGGGGGAGTTCTTCTATATCTTGCAATCAAATTCCTCAATATCAGTATTTACACTTCATATGTTTATCCCGTTGAAAACTTAACCTATTTGTCATCAATCACCAAAAAGGGGGAGATTGTAAGTGCATCTAGTGCCCCCCGAGTGATTTTGGTGTATTGAAGACTTATAGGTTAAGGGACTAATGTGTTTGCGAGTGTACACAGGTCCAATAAGTCTTTGAGGAGTTTGATAAATCCGAAGAAAGTCGACCCGTAAAAATGAATGTCTTCATCTGAATACTATGGTTTTCTTGAAGACTTTGAAATTGAGGAAATTGGTGTGACCTTGAAGATATTCATATTGATGCGAGGACTATGAAGCGTTAAGACTTTTGTTTTCATAGTTTCATTTTCCTTTTCTTGAGTTATAGGAAACACCATATTGTTAAAGGGGGTCGAGGTAATACTAAGGAAAAATTTCCAAGTGATGCTCATCTCAGAGCCTACATATACCCAATCCTTCGAGTGAAGCCTTTGGAAATCTCATACAGTTCAGCCAATTTCTTCAGTGACAGAGACGAAGATCTTCTAGTCTCTGAGGAATTTGCTATGGCTGAGGAGTTAGGAATTCGCCAATGTGAATTGCCTATAGTGAGGATCATGATAGCCCTAAGGAATTTGAGAGCTCAAATTTCCGACCGTTGTTGTGCTTCGTGCCAGTTGTCCCAAATATCTTATCCACATAATGGTCATATCATTAGGGGCATTTATGTCTTATCTTGTCGGGCTTCTCCCTGGCTATAAATAGCCACCCCCTCAACCACTAGTTGGTTGGCTGCTCCGAGAGAAACTGACACTTGTCATTTAGAGCATCCCATCCTCTGAGAACTTTGAGAGAAAATCATCAGTGAGGAAAAAACCAAAACCCCAACACCTAAACCCCAAAGAGATTGAGCATCACTGAAGAGATTGTTCATGTGTGGAATCGACGCTTGTTACCTTTGAAGATTGTGCATCTTCTAGACGGTTAGGCGTCAAGGTCTAGAGCATCCGAGAGGAATTGTGGATCGTTGGGTGACCTAGTGTGTGATGGTTTGAAAGTCACCCTCAAGACTTACCACGAGTGATTAGGTGAGGTCTGTGTGACCTTAGCTCAACGAGAATACGATAAGGACTGTGTGTCATTTGGTTTAAATACCAAGCCGCTCCAACCAGACATGCAACTGTCACAGCAGTTGGAACTGGTCTACCAAATCACTGTCTTCATCGAGCTACTGGTTCTATTTCCTCAAGCCCTTCATTTCCTCATTTACTTGTTGAGGAAATTGATCGTTACTATTTGAAGACTTTGACTGAAGACTTTCTCAATTTCCTCAATCCTATTTCTTATGTTGCCTTGTCTTCTGCCTGCTTATCCTGTTTACACGCTACTTGTGCTCTGTGCTTGTTACATATCATCATGATGACGGTGTTACTACCATGTTATGCTTGCACCTGAGTGCTTTCTCCGCTGCTTGTTGATGTCTACTACACAACCTTCTTCTTGTAGACGTTGTTGGGCCTCCAAGTGCAGAGGTTTGTAGGACAGTAGCAAATTTCCCTCAAGTGGATGACCTAAGGTTTATGAATCCATAGGAGGCGTAGGATGAAGATGGTCTCTCTCAAGCAACCCTGCAACCAAATAACAAAGAGTCTCTTGTGTCCCCAACACACCCAATACAATGGTAAATTGTATAGGTGCACTAGTTCGGCGAAGAGATGGTGATACAAGTGCAATATGGATAGTAGATAAAGGTATTTGTAATCTGAAATTATAAAAACAGCAAGGTAACAAGTGATAAAAGTGAGCGTAAACGGTATTGCAATGCTAGGAAACAAGGCCTAGGGTTCATACTTTCACTAGTGCAAGTCCTGTCAACAATACTAACATAATTGGATCATAAAACTATCCCTCAACATGCAACAAAGAGTCACTCCAAAGTCACTAATAGCGGAGAACGAACGAAGAGATTATGGTAGGGTACGAAATCACCTCAAAGTTATTCTTTCCAATCAATCCGTTGGGCTATTCCTATAAGTGTCACAAATAGCCCTAGAGTTCGTACTAGAATAACACCTTAAGACACAAATCAACCAAAACCCTAATGTCACCTAGATACTCCAATGTCACCTCAAGTATCCGTGGGTATGATTATACGATATGCATCACACAATCTCAGATTCATCTATTCAACCAACACAAAGGACCTCAAAGAGTGCCACAAAGTTCTACCGGAGAATCACGATGAAAACGTGTGCCAACCCCTATGCATAGGTTCATGGGCGGAACCCGCAAGTTGGTCACCAAAACATACATCAAGTGAATCACGTGATATCCCATTGTCACCACAGATATCCACGGCAAGACATACATCAAGTGTTCTCAAATCTATAAAGACTCAATCCGATAAGATTACTTCAAAGGGGAAACTCAATTCATTACAAGAGAGAAGAGGGGGGAAGAAACATCATAGAATCCAACTATAATAGCAAAGCTCATGATACATCAAGATCGTACCACCTCAAGAACATGAGAGAGAGATCAAACACATAGCTACTGGTACATACCCTCAGCCCCGAGGGAGAACTACTCCCTCCTCGTCATGGAGAGCACCGGGATGATGAAGATGGCCACCGGAGAGGGATTTCCCCCTCTGGCAGGGTGTCGGAACGGGTCTAGATTGGTTTTCGGTGGCTACAGAGGCTTCTGGCGGCGGAACTCCCGATCTATTATGCTCTTCTGGAAGTTTTAGGGTACGACGATATATATGGGTGCATGAAGTACGTCGGAGGAGCCACGGGGGCCCCAAGAGGCAGGGGGAACGCCCCCACCCTCGTGAGCACCTCCCGTATCTCCTGACGTGGAGTCCAAGTCTATCCGATGGTTTTCATTCCAAAAATAACTTCTCCAGTTGATTTCGTTCCGTTTTGACTCTGTTTGATATTCCTTTTCTTCGAAACACTGAAATAGGCATAAAACAACAAATGTGGGCTGGGCCTCCGATTAATAGGTTAGTCCCAAAAATAATATAAAAGTGGAAAATAAAGCCCAATATTGCCCAAAACAGTAGATAATATAGCATGGAGCAATCAAAAATTATAGATACGTTGGAGACATATCAAGCATCCCCAAGCTTAATTCCTGCTAGTCCTTGAGTAGGTAAATGATAAAAAGATAATTTTTGATGTGGAATGCTAGTTGGCATAATTTCAATGTGATTCTTCTTAATTGTGGTATGAATATTCAGATCCATAAGATTCAAGAAAAAGTTCATATTGACATAAAAATAATAATACTTTAAGCATACTAACTAAGCAATCATGTCTTCTCAAAATAACATGGCCAAAGAAAGTTATCCCTACAAAATCATATAGTCTGGCTATGCTCTATCTTCACCACACAAAATATTTAAATCATGCACAACCCCGATGACAAGCCAAGTAATTGTTTTATACTTTTGATGTTCTCAAACTTTTTCAATCTTCACGCAATACATGAGCATGAGCCATGGATATAGCACTATGGGTGGAATAGAATAATGAGGGGGTTATGTGGAGAAGACAAAAAGGAGAAAGTCTCACATCAACGAGGCTAATCAATGGGCTATGGAGATGCCCATCGATTGA
Source organism: Triticum urartu (assembly GCF_056163025.1). Classification (NCBI taxonomy): domain Eukaryota; kingdom Viridiplantae; phylum Streptophyta; class Magnoliopsida; order Poales; family Poaceae; genus Triticum; species Triticum urartu. Next base: position 262,015,260 of record NC_141873.1, read on the forward strand.
TGTTAATGCAAGGAGTAGGGATTTCCATGCAACGGATGCACTAGAGCTATAAATGTATGAAAGCTCAACAAAAGAAACTAGTGGGTGTGCATCCAACTTGCTTGCTCACGAAGACCTAGGGCACTTGAGGAGGCCCATTGTTGGAATATACAAGCCAAGTTCTATAATGAAAAATTCCCACTAGTATATGAAAGTGACAGAACAAGAGACTCTCTATCATAAAGATCATGGTGCTACTTTGAAGCACAAGTGTGGAAAAAGGATAGTAGAATTGTCCATTTTTTTATTTGGCCTTTCTTTTTTTGGGACAATGCTCTATTGAACGATGATCATCACACTTCTACTTATTTACAACTCAATGATTACAACTCGATACTAGAACAAAGTATGACTCTATATGGATGCCTCCGGCGGTGTACCGGGATATGCAATGAATCAAGAGTGACAAGTATGAAAAAATTATGAAAGGTGGCTTTACCACAAATACTATGTCAACTACATGATCATGCTAAGCAATATGACAATGATGAATGTGTCATGATAAACTGGATGGTGGAAAGTTGCATGGCAATATATCTCGGAATGGCTATGGAAATGCCATAATAGGTAGGTATGGTGGCTGTTTTGAGGAAGATATAAGGAGGTTTATGTGTGAAAGAGCGTATCATATCACGGGGTTTGGATGCACCGGCAAAGTTTGCACTAACTCTCTATGTGAGAAAGGGCAATGCACGGTACCGAAGAGGCTAGCAAGGATGGAAGGGTGAGAGTGCGTATAATCCATGGACTCAACATTAGTCATAAAGAACTCACATACTTATTGCAAAAATCTACAAGTCATCAAAAACCTCGGCACTACGCGCATGCTCCTAGGGGGATAGATTGGTAGGAAAAGACCGTCGCTCGTCCCCGACCGCCACTCATAAGGAAGACAATCAGTAAATAAATCATGCTCCAACTTCATCACATAACGGTTCACCATACGTGCATGCTACGGGAATCACAAACTTCAACACAAGTATTTCTCAAATTCATAACCACTCAACTAGGATGACTCTAATATTACCATCCTCATATCTCAAAACAATTATCAAGTATCAAACTTCTCATAGTATTCAACACACTCATAAGAGAATCTTATTATTCTTGAATACCTAGCATATTGGGATTTTAAGAAAATTACCATGCTATTTAAGACTCTCAAAATAATCTAAGTGAAGCATGAGAGTTCATCTATTTATTCAAAATAAAACTACCACCATGCTCTAAAAGATATAAGTGAAGCACTAGAGCAAATGACAAACTACTCCGAAAGATATAAGTGAAGATCAATGAGTAGTTTAATAATTATGCAACTATGTGAAGACTCTCTAACATTTAATAATTTCTGATCTTGGTATTTTATTCAAACAGCTATCAAAGCAAAATAAAATGACATCTAAGAATAGCAAACATCATGTGAAGAAGCAAAAACTTAGGATCAACCGATACTAACCGATAGTTGTTGAAGAAGAAAGGTGGGATGCCAACCGGGGCATCCCCAAGCTTAGATGCTTGAGACTTCTTGAAATATTATATTGGGGTGCCTTGGGCATCCCCAAGCTTGAGCTTTTGTGTCTCCTTAATTCCTCTCATATCATGGTCTCCCTAAATCTCAAAAGCTTCATCCACACAAAACTCAACAAGGACTCGTGAGATAAGTTAGTATAAACCATTGCCAAAACCTTATCATACTCTACTGTAGCAAATCACTAAAATTATTATTCAACATTGCATACTAAATGCCTCTTCATATTTAATAGTCCTATCCTCAAATAGAATCATTAAACAAGCAAACATATGCAAACAATGCAAACATAAAAGCAATCTGCCTAAACAGGATAGTCTGTAAACAATGCTGCAACATCCATACTTCCCTAGCTCCAAAAATTATGAAATAAAATTCCCACTGTAGTAAATTTATCAGATCTTAATATGCAAAAGGTTTCAACATTTTATCACATTCTGACTTTTCTAGGGAATTATTGCAACAGCAGTAAACTTTCTGTTTTCAAACAGCAACATGTATACTTGTAACATAGGCATAGTAAAGACTATTAATGCCACTTTTATTGAAATAAAAGATGCAAAACATTGTTCTAAATAACATCAAGAAAATCCTAACAAAATAAATTGTCGTGCCAAGCAAAACACATATCATGTGGCGAATAAAAATATAGCTCCAAGTAAAGTTACCGATGAACGAAGACGAAAGAGGGGATGCCTTCCGGGGCATCCCCAAGCTTAGGCTCTTGGCTATCCTTGAATATTACCTTGGGGTGCCTCGGTCATCCCCAAGCTTAGGCTCTTGCCACTCCTTATTCCATAGTCCATCGAATCCTTACCCAAAACTTGAAAACTTCACAACACAAAACTTAACAGAAAACTCGTAAGCTCCGTTAGTATAAGAAAATAAATCACCACTTCAAGGTACTGTAATGAACTCATTCTAAATTCATATTGGTGTAATATCTACTGTATTCCAACTTCTCTATGGTTCATACCCTCCGATACCACTCATAGATTCATCAAAATAAGCAAACAACACATAGAAAACAGAATCTGTCAAAAACAGAACAGTCTGTAGTAATCTGGATCAAACGTATACTTATATAACTCATAAAATTCTCAAATAAATTTCTGGACCTGAGGAATTTATCTATTAATAATATGAAAAAATAATTAACTGAATATCACTCTCCAAATAAAAATGGCAGCAATTCTCGTGAGCGCTAAAGTTTCTGTTTTTTTACAGCATGATCGACAAGACTTTCCCCAAGTCTTCCCAAAGGTTCTACTTGGCACAAACACTAATTAAAAGCATAAAACCACATCTAATCAGAGGCTAGATGAATTATTTATTACTAAACAGGAACAAAAAGCAAGGAACTAAAATAAAATTGGGTTGCCTCCCAACAAGCGCTATCGTTTAATGCCCCTAGCTAGGCACGATGATTTCAATGATGCTCACATAAAGGATAAGAATTGTAACATAAAGAGGGCATCATGAAGAATATGACTAGCACATTTAAGTCTAACATACTTCCTATGCATAGGGATTTTGTGAGAAAACAACTTATGGGAGCAATAATCAACTAGCATAGGAAGGAAAAACAAGCATAACTTCAAAACTTTAAGCACATAGAGAGGAAACTTGATATTATTGCAATTCCTACAAGCATATATTCCTCCCTCATAATAATTTTCAGTAGCATCATGAATGAATTCAACAATATAACCAGCACCTAAAGCATTCTTTTCATGATCTACGAGCATAGAAATTTTATTACTCTCCACACAAGCAAAATTCTTCTCATGAATAATAGTGGGAGCAAACTCAACAAAATAATTATCATGTGAAACATAATCCAATTGAAAACTAAAGTCATGATGACAAGATTCATGGATATCATTATTCTTTGTAGCATACAAGTCATCACAATAATCATCATAGATAGCAACTTTGTTCTCATAATCAATTGGAAACTCTTCCAAAATAGTGGATTCATCACAAAATAAAGTCATGACCTCTCCGAAACCACTTTCATCAACATAATCATCATAAATAGGAGGCATGCTATCATCATAATAAATTTGCACATCAAAACTTGGGGGACAAAAAATATCATCTTCATCAGACGTAGCTTCCCCAAGCTTGTGGCTTTGCATATCATTAGTATCATAGATATTCAAGGAATTCATACTAACAACATTGCAATCATGCTCATCATTCAAATATTTAGTGCCAAACATTTTATAGATTTCTTCTTCTAGCACTTGAGCACAATTATCATTTCCACCATACTTACGAAAGATATTAAAAAGGTGAAGCGTATGAGACAAACTTAATTCCATTTTTTTATAGTTTTCTTTTATAAACTAAACTAGTGATAAAACAAGAAACTGAAAGACTCGATTGCAAGATCTAAAGATATACCTTCAAGCACTCACCTCCCCGGCAACGACGCCAGAAAAGAGCTTGATGTCTACTACACAACCTTCTTCTTGTAGACGTCGTTGGGCCTCCAAGTGCAGAGGTTTGTAGGACAGTAGCAAATTTCCCTCAAGTGGATGACCTAAGGTTTATCAATCCGTAGGAGGCGTAGGATGAAGATGGTCTCTCTCAAGCAACCCTGCAACCAAATAACAAAGAGTCTCTTGTGTCCCCAACACACCCAATACAATGGTAAATTGTATAGGTGCACTAGTTCGACAAAGAGATGGTGATACAAGTGCAATATGGATAGTAGATAAAGGTATTTGTAATCTGAAATTATAAAAACAGCAAGGTAACAAGTGATAAAAGTGAGCATAAACGGTATTTCAATGCTAGGAAACAAGGCCTAGGGTTCATACTTTCACTAGTGCAAGTCCTCTCAACAATACTAACATAATTGGATCATAAAACTATCCCTCAACATGCAACAAAGAGTCACTCCAAAGTCACTAATAGCGGAGAACGAATGAAGAGATTATGGTAGGGTACGAAACCACCTCAAAGTTATTCTTTCCAATCAATCCGTTGGGCTATACCTATAAGTGTCAAAAACATCCCTAGAGTTCGTACTAGAATAACACCTTAAGACACAAATCAACCAAAACCCTAATGTCACCTAGATATTCCAATGTCACCTCAAGTATCCGTGGGTATGATTATACGATATGCATCACACAATCTCAGATTCATCTATTCAACCAACACAAAGGACCTCAAAGAGTGCCACAAAGTTCTACCAGAGAATCATGACGAAAACATGTGCCAACCCCTATGCATAGGTTCATGGGCGGAACCCGCAAGTTGGTCACCAAAACATACATCAAGTGAATCACGTGATATCCCATTGTCACCACAGATATCCATGGCAAGACATACATCAAGTGTTCTCAAATCTATAAAGACTCAATCCAATAAGATTACTTCAAAGGGGAAACTCAATTCATTACAAGAGAGAAGAGGGGGGAAGAAACATCATAGGATCCAACTATAATAGCAAAGCTCGCGATACATCAAGATTGTACCACCTCAAGAACACGAGAGAGAGAGATCAAACACATAGCTACTGGTACATACCCTCAGCCCCGAGGGAGAACTACTCCCTCCTCGTCATGGAGAGCACCGGGATGATGAAGATGACCACCGAAGAGGGATTTCCCCCTCCGGCAGGGTGCCGGAATGGGTCTAGATTGGTTTTCGGTGGCTACGGAGGCTTCTAGCGGCAGAACTCCCGATCTATTATGCTCTTCTGGAAGTTTTAGGGTACGACGATATATATGGGTGCAGGAAGTACGTCGGAGGAGCCACGGGGGCCCCACGAGGCAGGGGGGCGCGCCCTAGGGGGCGCCCCCCACCCTCGTGAGCACCTCCCGTATCTCCTGACGTGGAGTCCAAGTCTATTCGGTGGCTTTCGTTCCAAAAATAACTTCTCTAGTTGATTTCGTTCCGTTTCGACTCCGTTTGATATTCCTTTTCTTCGAAACACTAAAATAGGCATAAAACAGCAAATCTGGGCTGGGCCTCCGGTTAATAGGTTAGTCCCAAAAATAATATAAAAGTGGAAAATAAAGCCCAATATTGCCCAAAACAGTAGATAATATAGCATGGAGCAATCAAAAATTATAGATACGTTGGAGACGTATCACTTGTATTTCGTCACTTAGCAAATTCCTTAGGTAGTATTTCCTCAGTGACGAATTTGTAAAAATCGCATATTCACCCCCTTCTAGTCGATATAACGCACTTTCAGTAGCAACATGCTCTAATTTATAGCGAGGTTTAGTCCAGTATTACTAATCATAGGTGTAATTTTATGCAAGTTTTGTTGCTGATGGTAGGTGTCACGCTGGATTGCAGAAAACATGATAAGAGCATGGATGGGTTGCTGCATATATATGCTGCCCACTCTACCATTTTCTTTATCATGTACGTAAAGTTGAACCACTGCTTTCATATGTCCTTTATTCTTATTTCTTTTAATCTCCATATGACATAGAAGATTTCAATTATGCTCTATTGACATGATTGGATTTTGTGTGTGTTTTGCACAAAACATGATAAGAGCATGGATGGATTGCTGCAAATTCATGTTGTTTCTCAGATGGCTTAACTCCCTTTCTCTGCAGTAAATTGATACGTCTCCAATGTATCTACAATTTTTTATTGTTCCATGCTGTTATATTATCAATCTTGGATGTTTTATAACCATTTTATAGTCATTTTATATCATTTTTTGGTACTAACCTGTTGACATAGTGCCAAGTGCCAGTTGCTGTTTTTTTGCATGTTTTTTACATCTCAAGAAATCAATACCAAACGGAGTCCAAATGCAGCGAAACTTTTTGTGGATTTTTTTGGACCAGAAGGCAACTAATGGGCCGAAGAAGCACCTGGGGCTGCTCCGAGGGGAGCACAACCCACCAGGGTGCGCCTGGAGGCCCAGGCGCGCCCTGGTGGGTTGTGCCCACCTCGGGTGCCCCCCCGGACCGCCTCTTTACTCTATAAATACCCCCAATATTCCAAAAACCCTAGGGCATCGACGAAAATCAATTCCAGCCGCCGTAGAGTCCAGAACCACCAGATCCATTCTAGACACCATCACAGAGGGGTTCACCACTTCCATTGGTACCTCTCTGATGATGTGTGAGTAGTTCTTTGTACACCTTCAGGTCCATAGTTAGTAGCTAGATGGCTTCCTCTCTCTCGTTTGATTCTCAATACAATGGTCTCTTGGAGATCCATATGATGTACCTCTTTTTGCGGTGTGTTTGTTGGGATCAGATGAACTTTTGATTTTATGATCGGATCTATCTTTTTATCCATGAAAGTTATTTGAGTTTCTTTGATCTCTTATATGCATGATTGCTTATAGCCTTGTATTTCTTCTCCAATATTTGAGTTTTGTTTGGCCAACTTGATCTATTAATCTTGCAATGGGAAGATTGAAGGAAATATGCCCTAGAGGCAATAATAAAGTTGTTATTTATATTTCCTTATATCATGATAAATGTTTATTATTCATGCTAGAATTGTATTAACCGGAAACTTGATACGTGTGTGGATACATAGACAAAACATAATGTCCCTAGTAAGCCTCTACTAGACTAGCTCGTTAATCAAAGATGGTTAAGTTTCCTAACCATAGACATGTGTTGTCATTTGATGAACGGGATCACATCATTAGGAGAATGATGTGTGGACAAGACCCATCTGTTAGCTTAGCATAATGATCGTTAAGTTTTATTGCTATTGCTTTCTTCATGACTTATACATATTCCTCTGACTATGAGATTATGCAACTCCTGAATACCGGAGGAATACCTTGTGTGGTATCAAACGTCACAACGTAAATGGGTGATTATAAAGATGCTCTACAGGTATCTCCGAAGGTGTTTGTTGGGTTGGCATAGATCGTGATTAGGATTTGTCACTCCGAGTATCAGAGAGGTATCTTTGGTCCCTCTCGGTAATGCACATCATAATAAGCCTTGCAAGCAATGTGACTAATGAGTTAGTGCGGGATGATGCATTAGGGAACGAGTAAAGAGACTTGCCGGTAACGAGATTGAACTAGGTATGAAGATACCGACAATCGAATCTCGGGCAAGTAACATACTGATGACAAAGGGAATAATGTATGTTGTCATTACGGTACGACCGATAAAGATCTTCGTAGAATATGTGGGAAGCAATATGAGCATCCAGGTTCCGCTGTTGGTTATTAACCGGAGAGGTGTCTCGGTCATGTCTACATAGTTCTCGAACCCGTAGAGTCCGCACGCTTAATGTTTGATGACGATTTTGTATTATATGAGTTATCTGATTTGGTGACCGAATGTTGTTGGAGTCCCGGATGAGATCACGGACATGACGAGGAGTCTCGAAATGGTCGAGAGGTAAAGATTCATATATATATATATATATATAGGGACCCAGACCAACCTTACATGACCATGTTCATGAGACCGGTTCCACCGACAGACATGCAACTTGTTTTGCATAAAGGTGGCTGGCGGGTGTCTGTTTCTCCAACTTTAGTTGAATCGAATTTGACTATGGCCGGTCCTTGTTGAAGGTTAAAACAACAAACTTGATGAAACATCATTGTGATTTTGATGCGTAGGTAAGAACGGTTCTTACTAGAAGCCCTTAGCAGCCACGTAAAACTTACAACAACAAAGTAGAGGACGTCTAACTTGTTTTTGCAGGGCATGTTGTGATGTGATATGGTCAAGACATGATGTGATATACGTTATTGTATGAGATGATCATGTTTTGTAGAAGTTACTGGCAACCAGCAGGAGCCTTATGGTTGTCTCTTTATTGTATGAAATGCAAATGCCATGTAATTGCTTTACTTTATCACTATGTGTTAGCGATAGTTGTAGAAGCAATAGTTGGCGAGACGAACACGACGCTACCATGGAGATCAAGGTGTCAAGCCAGTGACGATGGAGATCTTGACGGTGCTTTGGAGATGAAGATCAAAGGCACAAGATGATGATGGCCATATCATGTCACATATTTTGATTGCACATGATGTTTATCTTTTATGCATCTTATTTTGCTTAGTATGGCGGTAGTATTATAAGATGATCCCTCACTAAAATTTCAAGATATAAGTGTTCTCCCTGAGTATGCACCGTTGCGGTAGTTCTTCGTGCCGAGACACCACGTGATGATCGGGTGTGATAAGCTCTACGTTCACATACAATAGGTGCAAGACAGTTTTGCATATGCGCAATACTCGGGTTAAACTTGACGAGCCTAGCATGTACAGACATGGCCTCGGAACATTGGATACCGAACGTGAATCATATAGTAGATATGATCAACATAGAGATGTTCACCATTGAAAACTACTCCATCTCACGTGATGATCGGACATGGTTTAGTTGATATGGATCACGTGATCATTTAGATGACTCGAGGGATGTCTATCTAACTGGGAGTTCTTAAGTAATATGATTAATTGAATTTAATTTATCATGAACTTAGTCCTAATAGTTTTTGCATATCTATGTTGTAGATCGATAGCTCGCGTATAGCTCCCCTATTTTATTTTTTACTTGTTCCTAGAGAAAAACTATGTTGAAAGATGATAGTAGAAATGATGCGGACTGGGCCCGTGATATGAGGATTATCCTCATTGCTGCATAGAAGAATTATGTCCTTGATGCACCGCTAGGTGACAGATCTATTGCAGTAGCCGATGCAGACGTAATAAATGTTTGACAAGCTCGGTATGATGACTACTTGATAGTTTAGTGCACCATGCTTTCCGGCTTAGAACCGGGACTTCAAAAATGTTTTGAACGCCATGGAGCATATGAGATGTTTCAAGAGCTGAAAATGATATTTCAGACTCATGCTCATGTTGAGAGGTATAAGACCTCAGACAAGTACTTTGCCTAAGATGGAGGTGAATAGCTCAGCTAGTGGGCATGTGCTCAAAATATTTGGGTACTACAATCGCTTGAATCAAGTGGGAGTTAGTCTTCCAGATAAGATAGTGATTGACAGAGTTCTCTAGTCACTATCACCAAGTTACTAGAACTTCGTGATGAACTATAATATGTAAGGGATGACGAAAATGATTCCCAAGCTCTTCGCGATGCTGAAATCAGCGAAGGTAGAAATCAAGAAATAGCATCAAGTGTTGATGGTTAACAAGACCACTAGTTTCAAGAAAAAGGGCAAGGGAAAGGAGGGGAACTTCAAAAAGAATGGCAAGCAAGTTTCCACTCCCATGAAGAAGCCCAAAGCTAGACCTAAGCCTGAAACTAAGTGCTTCTATTGCAAAGGGAATGGTCACTAGAAGCGGAACTACCCCAAATACTTGGCGGATAAGAAGGATGGCAAAGTGAACAAATGTATATTTGATATACATGTTATTGATGTGTACTTTACTAGTGTTCATAGTAGCCCCTGGGTATTTGATATTGGTTTAGTTGCTAAGATTAGTAACTCAAAACAGAAAATACGGCCACGTATGTGTACATACGGGCCGGGTCTCGAACGCCTACTCGCGCATATGTACGGCCAGGGCTTGTGTACATGGATGGGTCGGAATGGAGAAACAGCGTCGTCGTCGTGTTCATGGGGAGGCGACGGAATGCGCCGTGTTCATGGGGAGGCAACGGAATGCGTCGTGTTCATCGGGAGGCAACAGAATGCGTCGTGTTCATGGGGAGGCAACAGAATGCGTCGTGTTCATCAGGAGGCAACAAAACACGCGGGAGCCAACCGGCTGGGTCGGAACGGAATGCGTGGTCGTGTTCATCGGGAGGGCTTGGACGGAACAGGCGATGGAAACGAGGCCTGGCATACCGCAAAACGAAGGAAACGGACCTCCTACATTTGGAACGAGGTCCTGTTGATCGGGAGGGGTGTGGCGTACCGCAAAACGGAGGAAACAGACCTCCTACGGTCGAAATGGGGGTCCTGTTGATCGGGAGGGGTGTGGCGTACCGCAAAACGGACGAAACGGACCTCCTACGATCGAAACGGGGGTCCTGTTGATCGGGAGGGATGTGGCGTACCGCAAAACGGACGAAACGGACCTCCTACGGTCGAAACGGGGGTCCTGTTCATCGGGAGGGGTGTGGCGTACCGCAAAATGGGACTCCACGGGATACTATCCATCTCCACCGTCGACCTCCTCCAGCCTCCACGGGCTCCTGTTCATCCAGCCTCCACCATGCGCTACTCCACCGACTACTGTTCAACCACCCCTCCACGGGCACCCCTCCATCGTCTACTGTTCATCCAGCCCTCCACACCACGGGGTCCTGTTCAACCACCCCTCCACGGGCACCCCTTCACCGTCTACTGTTCATCCAGCCCTCCACCACACCACGGGATCCTGTTCATCCAGAGGCAACGCCACCGCTCACTGTTCATCCACCCCCCGCAACGCTCACTGTTCATCCCAGAGGCAGCATCGATCGGCTTCAGTTAGCAGCAGTAGCGAAGGAATCGCTCGATCGGGTTTAGTTAACAGCCATCGATCAATCGCTCGGGTTCAGTAACGCGTAGCCTGCAGTGCAATCGCTCGGGTTCAGTTAGAGCCCAACGCCTCGCTCGGGTTCAGTTAGAGCCAACGCCTCGCACACACGCGCGTACGTGTAAGAGAGAAACGTGCATCGCTCGGCCCCCGACCTCCCAGCGTAACTGGGAACTCCCCGAAATTTTCCTCGCCCTCGCTTCTACCACGGTTTTTTCCGTCATGGACGACCCAAAGAATGTCATGCAGTTGCGTCTCCGGCCCGCCCAGGACGAAAAGCCCATTTTCTGTCATGATTTTTTGTCATAGAAGTAGGAGCCCAACACATCTATGATGATACCGGGTTTTGTCACAATTATCGTCATAGAAGTGTCATATGTATGATAGAAAAAAATCCGTTCAGCCCAAAATGTCACGAATGTGTCTTTTTTTTGTAGTGAGAGTTTGCTGACAGCCAGGGCTCCCCCAGAGGTGACGTTGTCCCTGACAACGAGATGAGGCATCCTTCCTTACGGTGACGACACAGTGGAACTCTCAATGAAAGCACCAATGTCGGTGTCAAAACCGGCGGATCTCGGGTAGGGGGTCCCGAACTGTGCGTCTAAGGCGGATGGTAACAGGAGGGAGGGGACACGATGTTTACCCAGGTTCGGGCCCTCTCGATGGAGGTAATACCCTACTTCCTGCTTGATTGATCTTGATGATATGAGTATTACAAGAGTTGATCTACCACGAGATCGTAGAGGCTAAACCCTATAAGCTTGCCTATGGTATGATTGTTGTTGTCCTACGGACTAAACCCTCCGGTTTATATAGACACCGGATAGGGCTAGGGTTACAAAGGGTCGGTTACAAGGGAGGAGATCTACATATCCGTATCGCCAAGCTTGCCTTCGAAGCCAAGGAGAGTCCCATCCGGAAACGGGATGAAGTCTTCAATCTTGTATCTTCATAGTCCAACAGTTCGGCGAAAGGATATAGTCCGGCTGTCCGGATACCCCCTAATCCAGGACTCCCTCAGTTAGGAAACCTTAAACATCTTTGATCAACGAGCTAGTCTAGTAGAGGCTTACTAGGGACACGGTATTTGCTTATGTATTCACACATGTATTTAAGTTTCCGATCAATACAATTCTAGCATGAATAATAAAGCTTTATCATGAATAAGGAAATATAAAATAACAACTTTATTATTGCCTCTAGGGCATATTTCCTTCAGTCTCCCACTTGCACTAGAGTCAATAATCTAGTTCACATCGCCATGTGATTAACACCCAAATAATAAAAAGTCTCTTATGTACCCAACACACCAAATACAATGGTAATTTGTATAGGTGCACTAGTTCGGCGAATAGATGGTGACACAAGTGTAGTAATGATAGTAGATATTGGTTTTTGTAATAAGAACAATGAAAAATAGCAAGGTAACGAGTATCAAAAGTGAGCACAAACGGTATTGCAATGCTTGAAAATGAGGCCTAGGGTCCGTACTCTCACTAGTGCAATCTCTCAACAATGCTAATCGAATTGGATCATATAACCATCCCTTAAAGTATGATGAAGAATCACTCCAAAGTTCCTATCTAGCAGAGAACATAAGAAGAAATTGTCTGTAGCTATTCTTTTCGATCGATCTATCCAAGAGTTCATACTAAAATAACACCAAGTTATTCTTTCCGGTCGATCTATTAAGAGTTCGTACTAAAATAATAGTAAGTTATTCCTTTCGATCGATCTATCAAGAGTTCGTACTAAAATAACCCCAAAGAAAATTCAAATTCATAATACTCAATCCAACACAAAGAACCTCAAAGAGTGCCCCAAGATTTCTGCCGAAGAAACAAATGACGAGAATGTGCATCAACACCTATGCATAGATTACCCCAATGTCACCTCGAGAATCCACGAGTTGAGTGCCAAAACATATCTCAAGTGAATCAATATAATACCCCATTGTCACCACGGGTATTCATATGCAAGACATATATCAAGTGCTCTCAAATCCATAAAAGTATTCAATCCGATAAAATGAAATCTCGAAGGGAAAACTCAATTCATCACAACAATGTAGAGAGGGAGAAACACCATATGATCCAACTATATTAACAAAGCCCGCGATACATCAAGATCGTGCCATCTCAAGAACACGGGAGAGAGAGAGAGATTAAACATATAGCTACTGGTACAAACCCTCAGCCCCGAGGGTGGACTACTCCGTCCTCATCATCGTGGCCGTCGGGATGATGAAGATGGCCACCGGTGATGATTTCCCCCTCCGGCAGGGTGCCGGAATGGGGTCTAGATTGGTTTTTCGTGGCCACAGAGGCTTGCAGCGGGGGAACTTCTGATCTAGGGTTATTTCTGATGGTTTCTCTATTTATAGGATTTTTTGGCGTTGGTTTCACGTGAAGATGGGTCTCAAGGTGAGCACAACCCACCGGGGCGAGCTTGGCTCACCAGGCGCGCCCTGGTGGGTTGTGCCCTCCTCGTGGCTCTTCTGGCCCTCCCATGAAGCTACGGGGGTCTTGTTTGTTCCAAAAAAATCATCAAAAAGTTTCAGCTCATTTGGAGAACTTCCATTTCTGCACAAAAAACACGACCACGGTAGTTCTGCTGAAAACAGCGTCAGTCCGGGTTAGTTCCATGCAAGTCATACCAAAACCATATAAAATTGTTGTAAACATGGCATGAATACTTTATAAATTATAGATACGTCTGAGACTTATCAGCATCCCCAAGCTTAATTCCTACTCGTCCTCGAGTAGGTAAATGATAAAAGAAATAATTTATGAAGTGTGAATGCTAGCAAAGTGCATAAGTTTGATCAATGATAATTTCAATCACTTTTCCTAGCATCATAACAACAACTCTTTCTTATAAAACTTCTCAAGTTAAAGTAGTAACAAATTCACATGTTAAGGTTCGAACGATGGATTCTCTTGAAACTCAACAACCTATGTTCTCAGTCACCAAGCAATTGTAATTCAACTTATTCAACAGAGTTTAAGTAAGAGCTCCACATACTCAACCATCATATAGTCTTCTATATTGCTAACACTCACCGCATACACATGAGAAAAACGTTTTAACTAGACACATAGAAAGATATGGGCTTATAATTTCGCCTCCCAACGTATTCACCTCAAAGGTGATGTCAACAATAATAACTCATGCTACCCATATCCAACTGGATATATGTGCCTAGATCTTTCCTCACCACATGATGCTTGCCAAAATAGAAAAATAAGAAGGAATGGAGAGAAAAACTTTGACTCTTGCATGGAAGTAAATACATAAAAGTAAAAGATAGGCCCTTCGCAGAGGGAAGCAGAGGTTTCCATGCGGTTATTTGTTTGTATGATAAACCCCTTAGTGCAAAAGAACGTCATGTTATATTGCTCCTTATGATGGCAACCTTTATTATGTAGTTTGTCGCTTTTATTCTTTGCCATTACAAGTTCGTACAACGCTCAATTTTATCTTACACTAAATGATCTAACACTTTTAGAAGCAATTTTTATTGCCTTATTGCACCGACAACTTACTTGAAGGATCTTGATAAATCCTTAGGTAGGTATGGTGGAATCTTGAAGACAAGATTTGGGTTTAAGAGTTTTTTCGATGCACAAGTAGTATCTGTACTTAGTGCGGAATTTTTGGCTAGCAAAGATGGGGGGCAAGCACCACATGTTGAAGGATCTATGACAATATAACCTCTATGTGAATATGAACAAACATAAATCATTACGTTGTCTTCCTTGTCCAACGTCAACAATTTTGGCATATAATATTTTGATGGGGGCTCACAATCACAAAAGATTTCCAAGATAGTGTATTTGCATGTGAAACTTCTCTTCCTTATACTAATTATTCATGAGTCGCTAGTATGACCAATATTGTGATTGTCAAGACTCAAAAGATTTCACTTTCTAATCCCAATATGAAGCTACCACTAGGCATGATATGATTTCAACTTCATGACATTCAATTTATTCAACAATTTAATCATAAGATATAAGTGAAGCACAAGAGTAAATCACAAGCTACTCCAAAAAGATATAAGTGAAGATCAAGCGGGTAGTTAAGTAAATGGGTAGCTAATTGAGGATTCTCTCTTATTAAAAACTTTCAGATCTGAGAATTTTATTAAAACAGCAAGCAAAACAAAACAAAATGACATTCCAAGAATAGCACACATCGTGTGAAGAAGCAAAAACTTAGGTTCAACCGATACTAACCGATAATTGTTGAAGAAGAAAGGTGGGATGCCTACTGGGGCATCCCCAAACTTAGATGCTTGAGACTTCTTGAAATATTATCTTAGGATGCCTTGGGCATCCCCAAGCTTGAGCTTTTGTGTCTCCTTAATTATTCTCATATCACGGTTTTCCTAAATCTCAAAAGCTTCATCCAAACAAAACTCAACAAGGACTCATGAGATAAGTTAGTATAAACCAATGCAAAACCTTATCATTCTCTACTGTAGAAAATCACTAAAATTATTATTAGACATTGCACACTAAATGCCTCTGCATATTTAATACTCCTATCCTCAAATAGAATCATTAAACAAGCAAACATATGCAAACATAACATCAATCTGCCAAAACAGTACAGTCTGTAAAGAATGCAAGAGTATCAATACTTACCTAACTCCAAAAGTTATGAAAATTTGCCACACTGTAGAAAATTTATCAGATCTCATTTTGCAAAAAGTTTCAATATTTTATCACATTCTGACTTTTCTAGGGAATTTTTGCAACATCGATAAACTTTCTGTTTTGAAACAGCAACATGTATACTTGCAAAATAAGCATGGTAAAGGCTATACTTGACATTTTTATTGGAGTAAAAGATGCAAAACATTATTATAAATAACATAAAGCAAATACTAACAAAATATAATGATGCTCCAAGCAAAACTCATATCATGTGACAAATGAAAATATAGCTCCAAGTAAGGTTACCGATAATGTTGAAGACGAAAGAGGGGAGGCCTTCCGGCCAAGATTAGTTGCTTGGATCTTCCTTGAATATTACCTTGAGGGTTCCTTGGGAATCCACAATCTTAGGTTCTTGTCACTACTGATTCTCCTCATATGGATATCTCACCCAAAACTTGAAAACTTCAATCACACAGAACCTGACGGAACTTCGTGAGATAGGTTAGTATGATAAAGAGAAATAATTCAATTTGGTACTGTCAAATACATGATTCGTAATTGTTCTCATGCAATTCCTACTGTACCTTATCATTTCCACAATTTATATTGAGCAATATAAGCCATAGAAACTAGGAAACAAGCAAACTATGCATTGAAAACAGAATCTGTCAAAAACAGAACAGTCTGTAATGATCTGAACAACAACCATACTTCTGCTACTCCAAAAATTCTGTAAAATTAGGACAACATGGGAAATTTGTATATAAATCTTCTTCAAAAATAATCAGCATTTTATCATGCTTCTGTTAAAAATGAGAATTATTTTCCTGAGTGCATAAGTTTCTGTTTTTCAGCAAGATCAAATCAACTATCACCATAGACCATCCCAAAGGTCTTACTTGGCACTTTATTGAAACGAAAGCTATAAAACATGATTACTAAAGTAGCTTAATCATGTGAGCACATAAAAACAGTAGGGTTAAATGTTGGGTTGTCTCCCAACTAGCACTTTTCTTTAATGTCTTTTTAGCTAGGCATGACGATTTCAATGATGCTCACATAAAAGATAAGAATTGAAACATAAAAAGAGCATCATGAAACACATGGCAAGAACATTTAAGCCTAACCCACTTCCTATGCAAAGGGATTTCGTGAGAAAACAACTTATGGGAACAAGAATCAACTAGCATAGGAAGGCAAAACAAGCATAACTTCAAGATTTTCAACACATAGAGAGGAAACTTGATATTATTGCAATTCCTACAAGCATAAGTTCCTCCCTCATAATAATTTTCAGTAGCATCATGAATGAATTCAACAATATAACTATCATGAGAGTGAAACTTAAAATCATGATGATAAGTTTCATGGTTATCATTATTCTTTATAGCATACATGTCATCACCATAGTCATCATATATAGCAACTTTGTTAACATAGTCAATTGAAGCCTCATCCAAAATGGTGGGTTCATCACTAAACAAAGTCATGACCTCTCCAAATACACTTTCATCATTATAATCATCATAAATAGGAGGCATGCAATCATTATAACAAATTTGCACATCAAATCTCGGGGGACTAAAAATATCATCTTCATCAAACATAGCATCCCCAAGCTTATGGCTTTGCATATCATTAGCATCATGGATATTCAAAGAATTCATAGTAACAACATTACAATCATGCTCATCATTTATACCAAACATTATATTGAATTCTTCTTCTATCAATTGAGCACAATTTTCCTTTCCATTATTTTCACGAAATACATTATAAAGATGAATAATATGATGCAACCTCAATTCCATTTTTTGTAGTTTTTTTATAAACTAAACTAGTGATAAACAAGAAACTAAAAGATTCGATTGCAAGATCTAAAGATATACCTTCAAGCACTCACCTCCCCGGCAACGGCGCCAGCAAAGAGCTTCATTGACGGGATGTGAATGCCGCTTACCTAACCTCCCCGGCAACTGCGCCAGAAAAGAGCTTGATGTCTACTACGCAACTTTATTCTTGTAGACACGTGTTGGGCCTCAAGCGCAGAGTTTTGTAGGAGTAGCAATTTTCCCTCAAGTGGATAACCTAAGGTTTATCAATCCGTGGGAGGTGTAGGATGAAGATGGTCTCTCTCAAACAACCCTGCAACCAAATAATAAAAAGTCTCTTGTGTCCCCAACACACCAAATACAATTGTAATTTGTATAGGTGCACTAGTTCGGCGAAGAGATGGTGATACAAGTGTAGTAATGATAGTAGATATTGGTTTTTGTAATAAGAACAATAAAAAACAGCAAGGTAACGAGTATCAAAAGTGAGCACAAATGGTATTGCAATGCTTGAAAATGAGGCCTAGGGTCTGTACTTTCGCTAGTGCAATCTCTCAACAATGCTAATCTAATTGGATCATATAACCATCCCTCAAAGCGCGATGAAGAATCACTCCAAAGTTCCTATCTAGCGGCGAACATAAGAAGAAATTGTTTGTAGCTATTCTTTCCGATCGATGTATCCAAGAGTTCGTACTAAAATAACACCAAGTTATTCTTTCCGATCAATCTATCAAGAGTTCGTACTAAAATAACACTAAGTTATTATTTTTCGATAGATCTATCAAGAGTTTGTGCTAAAATAACATCAAAGCAAATTCAGATTCATAATACTCAATCCAACACAAAGAACCTTAAAGAGTGCCCCAAGATTTCTACCGGAGAAACAAAAGACGAGAACGTGCATCAACCCCTATGCATAGATTACGCCAATGTCACCTCGGGAATCTGCGAGTTGAGTGCCAAAACATATCTCAAGTGAATCAATATAATACCCCATTGTCACCATGGGTATTCATATGCAAGACATATATCAAGTGATCTCAAATCCATAAAAGTATTCAATCCTATAAAACAAAATCTCAAGGGGAAAACTCAATTCATCACAACAAGATAGAGAGGGAGAAACACCATATGATCCAACTATATTAACAAAGCCCGCGATACATCAAGATCGTGCCATCTCAAGAACATGAGAGAGGGAGATTAAACACATAGCTACTGGTAAAACCCCTTAGCCCCGAGGGTGGACTACTCCTTCCTCATCATGGTGGCCGCCGGGATGATGAAGATGGCCACCGGTGATGATTTCCCCCTCCGGCAGGGTGCCGGAACGGGGTCTAGATTGGTTTTTCATGGCTACAGAGGCTTGCGGTAGTGGAACTTCTAATCTAGGGTTATTTCTGATGGTTTCTCTATTTATAGGATTTTTTAGCGTCGGTTTCACGTGAAGATGGGCCTCGAGGTGAGCACAACCCACCGGGGCGAGCCTGGCCCACCAGGCGCGCCCTGGTGGGCTGTGCCTTCCTCGTGGCTCTTTTGGCCCTCCCACGAAGCTTCGGGGGTCTCTTTTGTTCCAAAAAATCGTCAAAAAGTGTCAGCTCATTTGGAGAACTTTCATTTCTTCACAAAAACAACACCATGGTAGTTCTGCTGAAAACAGCGTCAGTCTGGGTTAGTTCCATGCAAATCATACCAAAACCATATAAAATTGTTGTAAACATGGCATGAATACTTCATACATTATAGATACGTTGGAGACGTATCAGTGTTCCAGGTGGCGTGAGTTGTGAAACAATTCCACATTGTTTTAAATGAAGGCCAAACTCGTAACTCAAATATTTGCCTCCATGATCAGATCGTAGAAACTTTATTTTATTGTTATGATGATTATCCACTTCACTCTAAAATTCTTCAGACTTTTCAAATGTTTCTGACTTGTGTTTCATCAAGTAGACATACACATACCTACTCAAAGCATCTGTGAAGGTCAGAAAATAATGATACCCGCCCCGTGCCTCAACACTCATCAGAACGCATACATCGGTATGTATTATTTCCAATAAGTCATTAGCTCGCTCCATTGTTCCGGAGAACTGAGTTTTAATCATCTTGCCCATGAGGCTTGATTCGCAAGTATCAAATTTTTCGTAACCAATTGATTCCAAAAGTCTATCTGCATGGAGTTTCTTCATGCGCTTTACACCAATATGACCTAAACGGCAGTGCCACAAATATGTTGCACTATTATTATCAACTTTGCATCTTTTGGCATCAATATTATGAATATGTGTATCACTATGATCGAGATTCAATAAACCATTCACATTGGGTGTTTGACCATAGAAGGTTTTATTCATGTAAATAGAAAAACAATTATTCTCTGACTTAAATGAATAACTGTATTCCAAATAAACATGATCCAGTCATATTCATGCTCAACGCAAACACCAAATAACATTTATATAGGTTCTACACTAATGCCGAAGGTAGGGGAAGTGTGCGATGGTGATCATATCAACCTTGGAATCATTCCCAACACACATCGTCACCTCGTCCTTAACTAGTCTATGTTTATTCTGCAACTCATGTTTCGAGTTAAAAATCTTAGCAACTGAACCGGTATCAAATACCCACGGGTTGCTACGAACAATAGTAAAGTAACATCAATAACATGTATATCAAATATATCTTTGTTCACTTTGTCATCCTTCTTATCCGCCAAGTATTTGGGGCAGTTCTGCTTCTAGTCACCATTCCCTTTGCAGTAGAAGCACATAGTTTCAGGCTTGGGTCCATCTTTGGGATTCTTCCCGGGAGTGGCAACTTGCTTGCCATTCTTCTTGAAGTTCCCTTTCTCTCCCTTGCCCTTTTTCTTAAAACTAGTGGTCTTCTTAACCATCCACACTTGATGTTCTTTCTTGATTTCTACCTTCACCGATTTGAGCATCGCGAAGAGCTCAGGAATCGGTTTTGTCATCCCTTGCATATTATAGTTCATCACGAAGTTCTAGTAGCTTGGTGATAGTGACTAGATAACTCTGTCAATCACTGTCTTATCTGGAAGATTAACTCCCACTTGATTCAAGTGATTATAGTACTCAGACATTCTAAGCACATGCTCACTGGCTGAGCTATTCTCCTCCATCTTGTAGGCAAAGTACTTGTTAGAGGTCTCATACCTCTCGACACGGGCATGAGTCTGAAATACCAATTTTCAGCTATTGGAACATCTCATATGCTCTGTGGCGTTCAAAACGTTTTTGAAATCCCAGTTCTAAGCCGTAAAGCATGGCGCACTAAACTATCAAGTAGTCATCACATCGAGCTTGCCGAACGTTCATAACGTCTACATCTGCTCTTGCAACAGGTATGTCACCTAGCGGTGCATCAAGGACACAATTCTTTTCTGCAACAATGAGGATAATCCTCAGATCACGGACCCAGTCCGCATCATTGCTACTATCATCTTTCAACTTAGTTTTCTCTAGGAACATATCAAAAAAATAGGGGAGCTATATCGCGAGCTATTGATCTACAACATAGATATGCAAAAACTATTAAGACTAAACTCATGAAAAATTAAGTTCAATTAATCAAATTACTAATGAACTCCCACTTAAATAAACATCCCTCAAGTTATCTAAGTGATACATGATCCAAATCAACTAACCCATGTCTGATCATCACGTGAGACGGGGTAGTTGTCAATGGTGAACATCTATATGTTGATCATATCTACTATATGACTCATGTTCGACCTTTCGGTCTCCAGCGTTCTGAGACCATGTCTGTACATGCTAGGCTCGTCAAGTTTAACCCAAGTATTCTGCATGTGCAAAACTGTCTTACACTCGTTGTATGTGAACGTAGAGTCTATCACACCCGATCATCACATGGTGCTTCGAAATGATGAACTTTGGCAACGGCGCATACTTGGGGAGTACACTTTTATCTCGAAATTTTGTGAAGGGATCATCTTATAATGCTAATGCCATTCTAAGAAAAATAAGATGCCTAAAGGATAAACATCACATGCAATCAAAATATGTGACATGATATGGCCATCATCAACTTGTGCTTTTGATCTCCATCTCCAAAGCATCGTCATGATCTCCATTCTCACCGGCTCGATCATGTCTACTACGCAACTTTATTCTTGTAGACATATGTTGGGCCTCCAAGCACAGAGTTTTGTAGGACAGTAGCAATTTTCCCTCAAGTGGATGACCTAAGGTTTATCAATCCGTGGGAGGTGTAGGATGAAGATGGTCTCTCTCAAACGACCCTGCAACCAAATAACAAAGAGTCTCATGTGTCCCCAACACACCAAATACAATGGTAATTTGTATAGGTGCACTAGTTTAGCGAAGAGATGGTGATACAAGTGTAGTAATGATAGTAGATATTGATTTTTTAATAGTAACGATAAAAACAGCAAGGTAGCAAGTAACAAAAGTGAGCACAAAGGTATTGCAATGCTTGAAAATGAGGCCTAGGGTCCGTACTTTCGCTAGTGCAATCTCTCAACAATGCTAATATAATTGGATCATATAACCGTCCCTCAATGTGCAATGAAGAATCACTCCAAAGTTCATATCTAGCGGAGAACATACGAAGAAATCGTTTGTAGGGTACGAAACCACCTCGAAGCTATTCTTTCTGATCAATCTATCCAAGAGTTCATACTAAAATAACACCAAATAATTTCAGATTCATAATACTCAATCCAACACAAAGATCCTCAAAGAGTGCCCCAAGATTTCTACCAGAGAAACAAAAGAAGAGAATGTGCATCAACCCCTATGCGTAGATTACCCCAATGTCATCGCGAGAATCCGTCAGTTGAGTGCCAAAACACATATCAAGTGAATCAATATGATACCCCATTGTCACCACGAGTATTCATATGCAAGACATATATCAAGTGCTCTCAAATCCATAAAAGTATTCAATCCGATAAAACGAAATCTCCAAGGTAAAACTCAATTCATCACAACACGGTAGAGAGGGGAATACACCCGACTATATTAACAAAGCCCGTGATACATCAAGATCGTGACATCTCAAGAACACGAGAGAGAGAGAGAGATTAAACACATAGCTACTGGTACAAACCCTCGGCCCCAAGGGTGGACTACTCCATCCTCATCGTGGTGGCCGCCGGGATGATGAAGATGGCCACCGGAGATGATTCCCCCCTCTGGCAGGGTGCCAGAATGGGGTCTAGATTGGTTTTCGGTGGCTACAAAGGCATGCGGCAGTGGAACTTCTGAACTAGGTTAACCACGAGGGTTTTTGGAATATTTGGGATTTTATAGGGCAAATAGGGGGTGCGGGAGGCCACCGGGGTGGGCACAACCCACCTGCGCGCGCCTAGGCCCCCAAGCATGCCCTGGTGGGTTGTGCCCCCCTCGGGGCACCCCCAGGTGCTGCTCTAGACCATCGGGAGTCTTCTGGTCCATAAAAAAATCAATAAAAAGTTCCGTGGTGATTGGACTCTGTTTGATATTGATTTCATGCGATGTAAAAAAACAAGCAAAAAATAGCAACTGGCAGTGGGCATTGGGTCAATAGGTTAGTCCTAAAAATGATATAAAGTTTCTATTAAAGATTGTAAAACATCCAAGAATGATAATAAAACAGCATGAATACTTCATAAATTATAGATACGTTGGAGATGTATCACTCAACATCTTGATCTCCATCGTAGCATCGTTGTGTCAAGGTCCTCTCGCCAACTATTGCTTCTACAACTATTGCTAACGCATAACGATAAGTAAAGCAACTACATGGCGCTTGCATTTCATACAATAAAGAGACAACCCTAAGGCTCCTGCCGGTTGTCGATGTTACAAAACATGATCATCTCATACATCAACATATATCACATCATATCTTGACCATATCGCATCACAACATGCCCTGCAAAAACAAGTTAGACGTCCTCTACTTTGTTGTTGCAAGTTTTACGTGGCTGATACGGGCTTCTAGGAAGAACCGTTCTTAACTACGCAAAAACCACAATGGTGATTCATCAAGTTTGCTGTTTTGACCTTCTTCAAGGACCGGCTGTAGTCAAATTCGGTTCAACTAAAGTAGGACAAACAGACACCCGCCGGCCACCTTGTATGCAAAACTAGTTGCATGTCAGTTGGTGGAACCAGTCTCATGTGCATGGACATGTAAGGTTGGTCCGGGCCGGTTGATCCCACAATACCGCCGAATCAAAATAAGACGCTGGTGGTAAGCAGTATGACTATCACCGCCCACAACTCTTTGTGTTCTACTCGTGCATATCATCTACGCATAGACCTGGCTCAGATGCAACTGTTGGGAAACATTGCATGGAAAACAAAAAAAATTATATGCACACGCAAGATCTATCAAGGAGATTGATACCCCACAAGTATAGGGGATCGCAATAGTTTTCGAGGGCAGAGTATTCAACCCAAATTTATTGATTCGACACAAGGGGAGCCAAAGAATATTCTCAAGTATTAGCAGTTGAGTTGTCAATTCAACCACACCTGGATAACTTAGTATCTGTAGCAAAGTATTTAGTAGCAAAGTAGTATGGAAGTAACGGTACCGGTGGAAAAAGTAACAGTAGCAGTTTTCTAGTGATTGTAACAGTGGCAACGGTAAAGTAAATAAGAGAAGAACAATATGTGAAAAGCTCGTAGGCATTGGATCAGTGATGGAGAATTATGCCGGATGCGATTATTCATGCAACGGTTATAACATAGGGTGACACAGAACTAGCTCCAATTCATCAATGTAATGTAGGCATGTATTCTGAATATAGTCATACTTGCTTGTGGAAAAGAACTTGCATGACATCTTTTGTCCTACCCTCCCGTGGCAGCGAGGTCCTAGCGGAAACTAAGGGATATTAAGGCCTCCTTTTAATAGAGTACCAGACCAAAGCATTAACACATAGTGAATACATGAACTCCTCAAACTATGGTCATCACCAGGAGTGGTCCCAATTATTGTCACTTCAGGGTTGCCGGATCATAACACATAGTAGGTGACTATAGACTTGCAAGATAGGATCAACAACTCACATATATTCATGAAAACATAATAGGTTCAGATCTGAAATCATGGCACTCGGGCCCTAGTGACAAGCATTAAGCATAGCAATGTCATAGCAACATCAATCTTAGAACATAGTGGATACTAGGGATCAAACCCTAACAAAACTAACTCGATTACATGATAAATCTCATCCAACCCATCACCGTCCAGCAAGCCTATGATGGAATTACTCATGCACGGTGGTGAGCATCATGAAATTGGTGATGGAGGATGGTTGATGATGACGATGGCGACGGATTCCCCTCTCCGGAGCCCCGAACGAACTCCGGATCAGCCCTCCCGAGAGAGATTAGGGCTTGGCAGCGGCTCCGTATCGTAAAACACGATGAATCCTTCTCTCTGATTTTTTTTCTCCCCGAATGTGAATATGTAGAGTTGGAGTTGAGGTCGGTGGAGCTCCAGGGGGCCCACGAGGCAGGGGGCGCGCCCAGGGGGTAGGCGCGCCTCCCACCCTCGTGGACAGGGTGTGGCCCCCTGGCCTTGATTCTTTCGCCCATATTTTTTATATATTCCAAAATAATTCTTCATTGATTTTCAGGTCATTCCGAGAACTTTTGTTTTTGCACAAAAATAACGCCATGGCAATTTTGCTGAAAACAGCGTCAGTCCAGGTTAGTTCCATTCAAATCATGCAAGTTAGAGTCCAAAACAAGGGCAAAAGTGTTCGGAAAAGTAGATACGATGGAGACGTATCAACTCCCCCAAGCTTAAAACTTTGCTTGTCCTCAAGCAATTCAGTTGATAAACTGAAAGTGATAAAGAAAAACTTTTACAAACTCTGTTTGCTCTTGTTGTTGTATATATGTAAAGCCAGCATTCAAGTTTTCAGCAAAGATTATGAACTAACCATATTCACAATAACATTTAGGTCTCATGTTTACTCATGTCAATGGCATGATCAACTGGCGAGCAATAATAATAAATCTCGGATGACAACACTTTCTCAAAACAACCATGATATGATATAACAAGATGGTATCTCGCTAGCCCTTTCTGAGACCGCAAAACATAAATGCAGAGCACCTTTAAAGATCAAGGACTGACTAAACATTGTAATTCATGGTAAAAGAGATCCAGTCATAGTCATACCCAATATAAATTAATAGTAATGGATGCAAATGACAGCGGTGCTCTCCAGCTGGTGCTTTTTAATAAGAGGGTGATGACTCAACATAAAAGTAAATAGATAGGCCCTTCGTAGAGGGAAGCAGGGATTTGTAGAGGTGCCAGAGCTTGATTTTTGAAATAGAGATAAATAATATTTTGAGCGGCATACTTTCATTGTCAACATAACAACCGAGAGATCTCGATATCTTCCATGCTACTCACATTATAGGCGGTTCCCAAACAGAATGGTAAAGTTTATACTCCCCCTCCACCAACAAGCATCAATCCATGGCTTGCTCGAAACAACGAGTGCCTCCAACTAACAAGAGTCCCGGGGGAGTTTTGTTTGCAATTATTTTGATTTGATTTGCATAAAGCATGGGACTGGGCATCCCGATGACCAGCCATTTTCTCGTGAGTGAGGAGCGGAGTCCACTCCTCTTGAGAATAACCCGCCTAGCATGGAAGATACAGACTACCCTAGTTGATACATGAGCTATTTGAGCATACAAAACAGAATTTCATTTGAAGGTTTAGAGTTTGGCACATACAAATTTACTTGGAACGGCAGGTAGATACCGCATATAGGAAGGTATAGTGGACTCATATGGAATAACTTTGGGGTTTATGGAAGTGGATGCACAAGCAGTATTCCCGCTTAGTAAAAGTGATGGCTAGAAAAAGACTGGGAAGTGACCAACTAGAGAGTGACAACAGTCATGAACATGCATTAAAATTAATGGACATTGAGTGCAAGTATGAGTAGGATATAATCCACCATGAACATAAATATCGTGAAGGCTATGTTGATTTGTTTCAACTACATGCGTGAACATGTGCCAAGTCAAGTCACTTGAATCATTCAAAGGAGGATACCATCTCATCATACCACATCACAACCATTTTAATAGCATGTTGGCACGCAAGGTAAACCATTATAAAATCCTAGCTAATTAAGCATGGCATAAGCAACTATAATCTCTAATTGTCATTGCAAACATGTTTATTTATAATAGGCTGAATTAGGAATGATGAACTAATCATATTTACAAAAACAAGAGAGGTCGAGTTCATACCAGCTTCTCTCATCTCAATCAGTCCATCATATATCGTCATTATTGCCTTTCACTTGCACGACCGAACGATGTGGTTAATAATAATAGTGCACGTGCTTTGGACTAAGCTGGAATTTGCAAGCATTCAATACAAAGGATGAGACAGATAATATGGGCTCTTGGTTAAATCAACAATAATGCATATGCGAGCCACTTCAACATTTTCATTATGGTCTTATCCTCTCGACCCCCAAAGAAAAGAAAAGAAATAAAACTATTTACACGGGAAAGCTCCCAACAAGCAAAAGAAGAACAGGAAATCTTTTTGGGGTTTCTTCTAATTATTACTACTACAACAAGAAGGTAAACCAGCTAAAAGCTACTACTAATCTTTTTGGTTTTTCTTAAGTTTTTTTTCAAACACACAAGAAGAAAGCGAGAAAATAAAATAAACTAGCATGGGTAATATAATGAAAAAGTATGAGCACCGACAACTAGCATGAGTGTGTGAATAGGAATGTAATGTCGGTGAGAAATACGTACTCCCCCAAGCTTAGGCTTTTGGCCTAAGTTGGTCTATGGCCATGGCTGGCCTGGAAGATATTTAAGTTATAGTTGGGGTCGCACTGTGATGCAGCCTTGGGTTGCCACTGGTTGGCAATCTCCTCCGGGTACCACTGGTAAACAGACTGTCGTGAAGGATCAAATTGTGGTTCCGGCTCTGGCTCTGTAGCTGGTGTGGGGTTTCGGTGGGCGTGAATGGCCTCGAGTGGAACCAGGTACTTGCCTGCAGATAAGTCAAACAAGGAAGGAGCAGGCAAGGTAATAGTCTCAGGGTGATTTTTATAACAGTCCATAGTTAAGCTCCTTTTCCTGTTCTTAATAATGAAATCATGTGCAACCATACTCTTATAGTCTAGAAAAACGGGAGGCAGCAACTTTTCTTCTTTCTCATAATGCCTAATAGGTATGTTAAAGTATGCAGCGAGGCGTGAGGCGAAGATGCCTCCCAAGATGGGGCCCTTAGTGCGGTTAAGATTTAACCGCTTTGCAACAATAGTGCCCATACTAAATGTGTCATCACGGAACAGGGCATGGCACAAAAGAACAATATCAGGGGCACTTAGGTTGCCACAGTTTCCGCGACCAATCAAGCATCTACTAGCAAATATTGCAAAGTAATGTAGAATAGGAAAATCTATGCTAGTAATTCTTGCATCGGAAACCTTCCAAGTTTCCCCTACAACAAGTGTATCAATAAACCCCTCCACATCGTTACGATGTGGTTCCTCTATGCTGCACAAAAAGGGGAATTTGCAAACCTCACAAAATTCAAAGAGGGGCATCTCCTTATAATCATCATATAAATAGAAATCTACCGAAGGTGGTGACCTCCTAGCATGGAAATGAAAATTTTGCACAAAAATATTAGTGAGTAAGAGATATTGTTCGCGTTGGTCGCGGAGGAAGTCGGTGAGGCCTGCATTCTCCGCCAACTCATAAAAATCATCATAAATCCCGGCTGCTCTCAAGAAATCATCACAAGGCCATTCACACGGCCGAACCTCCGCGGTGCGAGGGAGATTATATTTGGGCCTCTTGTCTTCTTCATCTTGCTTATCCTTCGAGCTTCGGCTCGAAGAGCCCCTCAAAAATCTCTTCATCATTTTCTGAAAATTTCTGAAATTTTTAGTAACTTCAAATAAAAGTAAACCAAACTCAACAAAATTGATAGCAACTACTCCCACAAGTGCCTGGAGACTATATCATGCATTAGAACTACTTGGAACCATATAAATTTGACATGCAAGCTCAAGAACAGGGTCACCTAAGCAGCAAAATTTTGCAATGAATAAAGATCTAGAATAAAAACTAATTGGACCATTAGAGGAGTCACATACCGAAGAACAATCCCACAAAGTAGTTTTGTGAGTGGAGCTTTGAGCTAGGAGATCGAAAATCGCAGCAAAATGAGCTAGAACTCGTGCTTGAGCTGGTTGGTGATTTTTTTTGGAGGAAGGAGTGTGTGGTGGCTGTAATAAGTGGAGGGGAGCCACCATGGGCCCACGAGGCAGGGGGGCGTGCCCTGGACCCTCGTGGCCAGGTGCCAGCTCCCCCTGTTGTGTTCTCAGTGCCAGATATTCTCAAATATTCTAGAAAAAAAATCATATTTCATTTTCGGGGCATTTGGAGAACTTTTATTTTTGGGGTATTTTTTTATGGCATGGATAATTCAAAAAACAGACAGAAAATACTATTTTGCTTTATTTAATCTAAATAACAAAAAGTAAAAGGAAGGTACAGAAGGTTGAGCCTTCTAATTAACTTCATCCATCCCATGCTCGTCAAAAGGAATCCATTAACAAGGTTGATCAAGTCTTGTTAACAAACTCATTCCAAATAACATGGAACCGAAGAAATTTAGAATAACACTATGTTATCTCAACGGGGAGATGCACGTCCCCAATAATAAGAATATCATATTTCTTCTTGACAGTAGGAAGAGGAAATTCAAAACCTCCAAAAATAATCGATGGAATTTTTCCAATAGAGTTTATACTATGAACTTGAGGTTGTTTCCTCGGAAAGTGTACTGTATGCTCATTGCCATTAACATGAAAAGTGACATTGCCTTTGTTGCAATCAATAACAGCCCCTGCAATATTCAAAAAGGGTCTTCCAAGAATAATAGACATACTATTGCTACATCTTGAGCACTGCGTTGGTTTTCCCTTGAAGGGGAAAGGGTGATGCAGTAAAGTAGCGTAAGTATTTCCCTCAGTTTTTGAGAACCAAGGTATCAATCCAGTAGGAGGTCACGCTCAAGTCCCTTGTACCTACACAAACAAATAAGAACCTCGCAACCAACGCGATAAAGGGGTTGTCAATCCCTTCACGGTCACTTACGAGAGTGAGATCTGATAGAGATGATAAGATAATATTTTTGGTATTTTTATGATAAAGAGTAAAAGTAAAGAAAGAAAAGTAAACATTAATGGAAATAACGGGAGATTATTATGATGGAAAATAGACCCGGGGGCCATAGGTTTCACTAGTGGCTTCTCTCAAGAGCATAAGTAGTATGGTGGGTGAACGAATTACTGTCGAGCAATTGATAGAATTGAGCATAGTTATTCGAATATCTAGGTATGATCATGTATATAGGCATCACGTCCGTGACAAGTAGGCCGACTCCTACCTGCATCTACTACTATTACTCCACACATCGACCGCTATCCAGCATGCATCTAGAGTATTAAGTTCATAAGAATGGAGTAACGCTTTAAGCAAGATGACATGATGTAGAGGGATAAACTCATGCAATACGATATAAACCCCATCTTTTTATCCTCGATGGCAACAATACAATACATGCCTTGCTTCCCCTGCTGTCACTGGGAAAGCACACCGCAAGATTGAACCCAAAGCTAAGCACTTCTCCCATTGCAAGAAAGATCAATATAGTAGGCCAAACCAAACTGATAATTCGAAGAGACTTGCAAAGATAACCAATCATACATAAAAGAATTCAGAGAAGATTCAAATATTGTTCATAGATAATCTTGATCATAAACCCACAATTCATCGGATCTCGACAAACACACCGTAAAAGAAGAGTTACATCAAATAGATCTCCAAGAGAATCGAGGAGAACTTTGTATTGAGATCCAAAGAGAGAGAAGAAGTCATCTAGCTAATAACTATGGACCCGAAGGTCTGAGGTAAACTCCTCACACATCATCGGAGAGGCTATGGTGTTGATGTAGAAGCCCTCCGTGATCAATGCCCCCTCCGGCAGGACGCCGGAAAAGGCCCCAAGATGGGATCTCACGGGTACAGAAGGTTGCGGTGGTGGAATTAGGTTTTCATGGGCGCTTCTGATGGTTTGGGGGTACGTAGGTATATATAGGAGGAAGAAGTAGGTCGGCGGAGCCATGAGGGGCCCATGAGGGTGGAGGGCATGCCCTGGGGGTAGGCGCGCCCCCTACCTCGTGGCCTCCTCGGTGATTTCTTGACGTCCAGTCCAAGTCCTCTGGATCATGTTTGTTCCAAAAATCACGTTCCCGAAGGTTTCATTCCGTTTGGACTCCGTTTGATATTCTTTTTCTGCAAAACACTGAAATAGGCAAAAAACAGCAATATGGGCTGGGCCTCCGGTTAATAGGTTAGTCCCAAAAATAATATAAAAGTGTATAATAAAGCCCATTAAACATCCAAAACAGAATATATAATAGCATGGATCAATAAAAAATTATAGATACATTGGAGATGTATCAACTATCGTCCTCGGGAATGTCAAGAATAACAAAGTACGTTAAAATAGTAACGTTTGCAACCACAACAGGCACATCCTCACAAATACCGACAGGTATAGTAGTTGATTTATCGGCCATTTGCAAAGATATTTCAGTAGGTGTCAACTTATTCAAATCAAGTCTACGATATAAAGATAGAGGCATAACACTATACCGGCTCCAAGATCGCATAAAGCAGTTTTAACATAGTTTCTTTTAATGGAGCATGGTATAGTGGGTCCTCCTAGATCTCCAAGTTTCTTAGGTATTCCACCCTTAAAAGTACAATTAGCGAGCATGGTGGAAATTTCAGCTTTCGGTATCTTTCTCTTATAGTAACAATTTCTTTCATATACTTAGCATACAGATTCATTTTGAGCATATCAGTTAAACGCATACGTAAAAAGATAGGTCTATTCATTTCAACAAAGCACTCAAAATCCTCATCATCCTTTTTCTTGGATGGTTTGGGAGGAAAAGGCATGGATTTCTGAACCCATGGCTCTCTTTCTTTACCGTGCTTCCTAGCAACAAAGTCTCTCTTATCATAATGTTGATTCTTTGATTGTGGGTTATCAAGATCAACAGCAGGTTCAATTTGTACATCATTAGTATTTCTAGGTTGAGCATAAACATGAACATCATCATTAACATTATCACTAGATTCATGTTCATCACCAGATTGTGTTTCAGCATCAGAAATAGAAATATCATTGGGATTCTCAGGTGTGTCAACAACAGGTTCACTAGAAGCATGCAAATTCCTATCATTTTTCTTTTTCTTCCTCTTGGAAAGACTAGGTGTATCAACATTATTTCTCTGAGAATCCTGCTCAACTCTCTTAGGGTGGCCCTCAGGATACAAAGGTTCCCGAGTCACTTTACCCCCTCTAGTTGCAACTCTAATAGCAAAGTCATTATTCTTACTATTCAATTCATTTAGCAAATCATTCTGAGCTTTAAGTACTTGTTCTACTTGAGTGGTAACCATAGAAGCATGTTTACTAATGAGTTTAGGTTCATCTTTAACTCTAGACATATAATCACTCAAGTGCTCAATCATATAAGCATTGCGTTTTAATTACCTACCAAAATAAGCATTGAAGTTTTCTTGCTTAACCATAAAATTATCAAACTCATCTAAGCATTGGCTAGCAAACTTAGTAGGAGGGATTTCAGCTTTATCATATCTATAGAGAGAATTTACCTTTACTACCTGTGTCGGGTTATCAAGACCATGTGTTTCTTCAACAGGCAGTAAATTAAGACCATGTATTTCTTCAACAGGAGGTAAATTCTTAACATCTTCAGCTTTTATACATTTTTCTTTCATAGATTTCTTTGCCTCTTGTATATCTTTAGGACTGAGAAATAGAACACCCCTTTTATTCGGAGTTGGCTTAGGAGTTGGTTCAGGAAGTGTCCAATTATTTTCATTTGTCAACATATTATTCAATAGAATTTCAGCTTCATCAGCTGTTCTTTCCCTGAAAACACAACCAGCACAACTATCTAGGTGGTCTCTGGAAGCATCGGTTAGTCCATTATAAAAGATAGCAAGTATTTCATTTTTCTTGAGAAGATGATCAAGCAAAGCATTAAGTAATTGGAGAAGCCTCCCCCAAGCTTGTAGGAGACTCTCTTCTTCAATTTGCACAAAAATATATATTTCCCTTAAAGCAGCTTGTTTCTTATGAGCAGGGAAATATTTAGCAGAGAAGTACTAAATCATATCCTGGGGAGTACGCACACAACCAGGATCAAGAGAATTGAACCATATCTTAGCATCACCCTTTAATGAGAACGGAAATATTTTAAGGATATAATAGTAGCGAGTTTTCTCATCATTAGTGAACAGGGTGGCTATATCATTTAATTTAGTAAGATGTGCCACAACAGTTTCAAATTCATAGCCATAAAAAGGATCAGATTCAACCAAAGTAATTATATCAGGGTCGACAGAGAATTCATAATCCTTATCAGTAACAAAGATAGGTGAAGTAGCATAAGTAGGGTCATATTTCATACTAGCATTCAGAGATTTTTCTTTCAGCTTAACTAATAATTTCTTAAGATCACTTCTATCATTGCAATCAAGAAAATCTCTAGCAGTTTCTTCATGCATAACATAACCCTCAAGCACAATAGGAAATTCATATCTAGGGGGAGAATCTTCATCATCACTTTCATCAATATTATCAGTTTCAATAATTTCATTCTCTCTAGCCCTAGCAAGTTTCTCATCAAGAAATTCACCTAGTGGCACAGCAGTATCAAGCATAGAAGTAGTTTCATCATAAGTATCATGCATAGCAGAAATGGCATCATCAATAACATGCGACATATCAGAATTAATAGCAGAAGTAGGTTTAGGTGTCGCAAGCTTACTCAAAACAGAAGGTGAATCAAGTGCAGAGCTAGATGGCAGTTCCTTACCTCCCCTCGTAGTTGAGGGATAAATTTTGGTTTTCTCGTCTTTCAAGTTCCTCATAGTGACCAGCAGATATAAATACCATGTGACTCAAAGAATAGAGCTATGCTCCCCGGCAACGGCGCTAGAAAATAGTCTTCATAACCCACAAGTATAGGGGATCGCAACAGTTTCCGAGGGTAGAGTGTTCAACCCAAATTTATTGATTAGACACAAGGGGAGCCAAAGAATATTCTCAAGTATTAGCAGTTGAGTTGTCAATTCAACCATACCTGGATAACTTAGTATCTGTAGCAAAGTATTTAGTAGCAAAGTAGTATGGAAGTAACGATAACGGTGGCAAAAGTAATAGTAGCAGTTTTGTAGTGATTGTAACAGTGGCAACGGTAAAGTAAATAGGCGAAGAACAATATGTGAAAATCTCGTAGGCATTGGATCGGTGATGGAGAATTATGCCGGATGCGATTATTCATGCAACAGTTATAACATAGGGTGACACAGAACTAGCTCCAATTAATCAATGTAATGTAGGCATGTATTCTGAATATAGTCATACGTGCTTATGGAAAAGAACTTGCATGACATCTTTTGTCCTACCCTCCCGTGGCAGCGGGGTCCTAGCGGAAACTAAGGGATATTAAGGCCTCATTTTAATAGAGTACCGGACCAAAGCATTAACACATAGTGAATACATGAACTCCTCAAACTATGGTCATCACCGAGAGTGGTCCCGATTATTGTCACTTCGGGGTTGCCGGATCATAACACATAGTAGGTGACTATAGACTTGCAAGATAGGATCAAGAACTCACATATATTCATGAAAACATAATAGGTTCGATCTGAAATCATGGCACTCGGGCCCTAGTGACAAGCATTAAGCATAGCAAAGTCATAGCAACATCAATCTCAGAACATAGTGGATACTAGGGATCAAACCCTAACAAAACTAACTCGATTGCATGATAAATCTCATCCAACCCATCATCGTCCAGCAAGCCTACGATGGAATTACTCATGCCCGGCGATGAGCATCATGAAATTGGTGATGGAGGATGGTTGATGATGACGATGGCGACGGATTCCCCTCTCCGGAGCCCCGAACAGACTCTAGATCAGCCCTCCCGAGAGAGATTAGGGCTTGGCGGCGGCTCCGTATCGTAAAATGCGATGAATCCTTCTCTCTGATTTTTTTTCTCCCCGAACGTGAATATATAGAGTTAGAATTGAGGTCGGTGGTGCTCCAAGGGGCCCACGAGGCAGGGGCGTGCCCAGGGGGTAGGCGCGCCTCCCACCCTCGTGGACAGGGTGTGGGCCCCCTGGCCTTGATTCTTTCGCCAGTATTTTTATATATTCCAAAATAATTCTCCATTGATTTTCATTCCGAGAACTTTTGTTTATGCACAAAAATAACACCATGACAATTCTGCTGAAAACAGCGTCAGTCCGGGTTAGTTCCATTCAAATCATGCAAGTTAGAGTCCAAAACAAGGGAAAAAGTGTTTGGAAAAGTAGATACGACGGAGACGTATTAGAGATGCATAGCAACGAGAGGGGAGAGTGTATCTATGTACCCTCGTAGACTGTAAGCGAAAGCGTTTGTTAACGCGGTTGATGTAGTCGAACTTCTTCGCGCTCCAACCGATCGAGTATCGAACGTACGGCACCTCCGCGTTCAGCACATGTTCAGCTCAGTGACATCCTTCGCCTTCTTGATCCGGCAAGACGGCGAGGTAGTGTGTCGGGGAAAATATACAGGGGCACACATTTTCCCCTGACTCGTGGACGGACAAGCCAGAGTGCTAGAGGATCAAGAGATTTGAAGAACCAATGTACAGCATAGAGGAACCAAGATCGAACCAGAGGAGCAAGATAGCAGAAAGAGAAGGGCCTCCCTTTCCGGGCAGGCGAGCCCACCACCAGAAGCAAACAACCAAGACTCCCCGGCAGAGCCTGCCGGGGCTCATGGGGGTTGAACCACCCCCCAACCACTCGAGCATGACTCACGTCGTCAATCAGTGTGGTGTCAAGCCGCAAGATGATTAAGTGGCAGCCATTCGCCACATGGCAGCCATTTCCTACAGAAGAAACCCACAAATGACACCCGTCCTACGACGTGTCAAGGGAACAGGCGTGGAGCTGGCGAGATAGCCCGGCAGGCCTTGTCAGGCAACCAGTGATGTGACACTAAGTGGTGCATTTAATGCACCCTGTCAGCCCGCAGAGTTAGGTATGATAGCACTGTTTTCTATCATATCAGTGGATAATGACCACTTTGCCACTGTGGCGACCCTTTAATCTATAAAAGGAGGCCCATGGCACTTGTAGGGGGGTTAGGAGATTAGAAAGTTGACAAACCCAAGCCATGATACGCGCGTAGTCGCTATGACCCTTGCCGGGCAAGTGTACTACGCATCACCACACTCATTCCACCATCAATCAACCAAAGCAGGAGTAGGGTTTTACGCCTCGCAGCGGCCCAAATCTGGGTAAATTGCTTGTGTGCTTTCTGCCATGCTACCGCGCGTTGTTCTGCTCTTTGTGCAACGCGACGTCCCCCGCCGAACCAGCAAGGGGCCACCTGGTCCCATAGGTGGCCGCGGATATCCTGCGACATCTCTGGCACCAGGTAGGGGGCGCGCTTGCGCGAAACTAAAAGCATGCACAATGCATCATCTTCATCGACACCATCGTCCTCGACAGTGCCAGCAACCGTGGCGCCCGCGGAGGTGCAGAAGCGGAGTGGAGGAAGATTCACCCTCGCGCCGTATTGCCACCCTCCAAAGTTTACCATAGCAACGATCACGACCAAGACCATAGCTGATGGCGATAGGTTTACTCCGGCGGTTTGTATGGCATCATCGCCATCCAGACATTGTCCGGACGAAGGGGCACAAGGCATGCGGGCGCGAGCTCTCTCCTTCCCGTCCCTCCACCTCGTCAGCAGTCGAGTTGCTTTAGCCTCGACATCATTGATGTCGACGATTACCATGCAACGCTCAGTCCAGCATTCTCCCCGCCGTGGGTAATCCTGAGCAGAATGCTGGTATGAGTCCATCGGCCGATGGCCTGACAAGCACACTTCGGCAAGGCTGCCCGCACTAGCACAGCCCATGCGACGGTAGCCGCTAGACTGACTCTAGGGGAGGTGCAGCAAAAAGGAAGGGGACTAGAGAGGCCCGACGCCATGCCCCTATGGCCGTCAGCTATCAGAGACACATGTCGACCCTTGCCGGGAGCAAAGGAGTCACCCGATTTCCTTCTACTTCTCCAGGCGCCACGGGCGCGTCGAACGTGCGTGGCCGGCAGACGAAAAAGAAGCTCAAAACGAAAGCTAAGTCCATGTTATCACTTTTTGTTGATGTGTTTCAGATTTATGCGGTCGTTTATCCCTTAACTCTAGCAAGTGTTCATATCGTGAAAGCCCTCATGCGATGGAACCTTGGCTAGTTTCTTTGATCACACCATCGTCCTATCCAGAGCCATGCTCGCGGGACGAGAGGCTGCATTGAGAGCTACCTAGGAAAAACCTGCCGAGGCGCATTCATGCCAAGATGATTGTTAAGGGTCGGCCCCTTACGACAATCGCGGCAATATGATATCGGCAGGCATCCAGAACATACATAGGAATTGATCATATGAACACGAGCGTATAGAGTTTAAAGGGATAAACACGCACTTAAAGATCCAGCTAGAAGTATCAACCTCGCACAAACACCAGAGATAAAGCGACTAAACACAAAATATGTGTCATGTTCTGTTACAGGACCGGAAGGAATAACTTAAACACGGAGAACCCTGTCGGCGAGGGGAGCGGCCTTCTTCTCGACAGCGGCAACGTCAGCACCCGCTGGCCACTTCTTGAAGCCATCACCAAGAAAGAGCTCTGGGTGGCGGCAGGCGATGTTGCTCAAGACCATGAAGAGGGCGTCGCGAGCAAGCCTCCGTGACTCGGTCACGAAACGCGCGGCCCTCCCCTCTTCATGCACCTTCAACTTTTCGATCAACTCGTCGAAGAAGATCCCCAGCTTGACACTCGGGACCTCATACTCGCTGGATGAGTAGACTGGGTCGTCCATATGCATCACCGCAGCTTGGGCCCCAAGA
The DNA here is from genome assembly GCF_056163025.1 of Triticum urartu. Classification (NCBI taxonomy): domain Eukaryota; kingdom Viridiplantae; phylum Streptophyta; class Magnoliopsida; order Poales; family Poaceae; genus Triticum; species Triticum urartu. Next base: position 262,052,894 of record NC_141873.1, read on the forward strand.
CGTTCTGCAACATCAATCAGGCTCTTGATCCAAAGGTTGCTCATGTCGACCCGATTCTTCAGCTTGTCCTCTACATCTTGCTGGAGACGCTTGGCATTTTCCAACTCCTTAGATAGCAGCTGTTGTCGGGATTCAAGGGACTCTTCCGACTGCTTCAGCGAGCCAATCCTTGCCTTCATATCAGAGATGTTGCTGTTGGCGGTCTCAAGGCTTTGGGTCTTGGAGGAGAGCTGTGACTGCATGTCAGCCAGATGAAGCTCTACTTGACGTGCCTCTTCTTTGAGTGCCTCCACCTCCTTGGCACTCCCGGCAAGGTCTCCATTCAGTTTGGCCACCTGTCGGTCAAGCTCAGCCTTAGCAGAGGATGCGGTGTCAAGATCTTCAGCAAGCTTCGTCAGCTGGGCAGCATGGTCAGTAGCAAGGGTGTCCAGAGCAGCCCCATGCTCGTCCTTCAGTTCTTTAGTGTGTTGCTGCACCAAGGTCTCCAAACTTTCATCCTTGGCACGGAGGGTGGCTTCAAGGTTCTCCTCCTGAAGGGAGATCTCTTGCTCCCTGGCATCCAAAGCTGCCTTGTGATCCGCCAGGCGCCCCTCCCGAGCCACGACATCCTCCCTCATCATCTGAAGGGTCTCTTGCTGCCTCATGAGCACCTTGAACTTCTTGTCATGCCATTCACGCAGCTCCAGGCGCTTGTCCTTCAGCTTCTTGATCCACTTTGCCGGCGGATTCGCGCCGCTCCTAGAGCTCCTGCCACTTCTGGTTGTGTCTGGCATGCATTTCCTTCAAGCCCACCGCCATGGACTCGATGAAGGACAAATCCTTGGTGATGGAAACTGAGTCGTCGACCACCCCACCTCCCAGGCGCAGCGATGCCATAAGACGCTGAAGCTCTTCATCAAGCCCTGCGTCTGTCAAGGACGGGCCAGGAGCTCCAATATCAGGCAACAACACCACCATGGCTAGCGTATCCGAGGAAGACGGTGGGGCATCAGCAGCGGCCCCAGAAGAGGGGAGTGGACCCATGGTTTGGAGAGGAATCTTCGCCTTGATGACCACTTCCTCCACCGGGGCGCTCTCAAGAGAATGCTCCACCACTGCCATGGAACCTTGTGTTCCCCCGGCAGCGAGATCCTGCCCCTCAGTAGCCGCGACTTTCGCAGCCTCATCTGCAGCAGACCTCCCTATGTCTGCCACCACTTCCAACAGTTCTGGTTCTTCGTCCTGGGGGGCTGCAGATGGAAGGGGCCAATGAATAAGTGAAGGAATAGAAGTCTCGGAGCACAAAAAGAAGCCAGTGGAGGCAGCCAGAGTATAAACGAAAAGAAGGACTAAGCAAAATACCTGGGGAAGTCTGTCGGGCGGGGGTCTCCATTTCCCTGGCAGCAGTTGTTGCCGGGTTGCGAGCTTTGTCCTCTGCCGGAGTAGACTCAACAGCCTCCTGTGTCGTCCCTGCCGTAGAAGATTCCATGAAGACATCTTCGGCTTGAGCAGCAGGGAAGACATGATCCTCAAGAGGTGGCCCACCCTATGTTACCTCTCCCCATCCTCCGCGTGAAGGAGCGGAAAGGCTTTCTCCATCACCTCCAGTGGGCGGGGTCAAATCTCCACTCCCAGACCGGGGGCTGAGTTGGGGGCTCGGCATGGGATCTTCTGCATCCTTACCCGCCGAGGCCGAGCCCTCGAAGCCCTTCAGCGACCCAAGGCGTCGGAGCCTCTTCCGGGAATGATGTATGAGGGTATCCGTCTCCTCTTGCACTTCCCTGCCGGCAACAACAAGAACAAGCAAAGGTGAGAGGTCAGTGAGCAAAAACGTTCAAATCTACTTGAAAAAGATATCTACCATCGAGAGAAATCCTCCTTACTCTTCCGCAATAAGTATGGAATTCAAATTGAACTCCGTGGGAGGAGGGGACTCCCGTCCTCTCTTCAGAGACGGAAGGGTGGAACTCCCCGGCAGCTTTGGTGCCTGTAGTGATGCCAAGAGCTCCGGGAGGGCGAGCTATGCGAGGAACTCGAGCTGGAGCGAGAGCTGGACTCCTCCTCCGAGGCCACCGACCGCTTGACGGAAGATGCCATGGCCCGAGCAAGACGAGGGGACTGGCGACACACCCCCTCGGCCTTGGTAGTCTTGGTGGAGATCGTATTCACCTTCTTGGTGGGTGGCGTCAGGTTGGAGGTCACCGCTCCCCGAGCTGTGGCACGCCACCTAGAACACTGGTCTGGGTCCGATGCGGGGGCTTGCGGTCCTGCCGCGAGCCATTCCTCTTCAGGGGCCGCTGCCACGCCCCCAGCCCTCTCCGCCTCCTCTCCCTCCTGGAGCTCCTTTGCTTCCGTGACTAGAGCATCTAGCCCCGTGAAGTTATCCCCGACAAGCTCTCCCCCGGCAGAATCCTCCATGGCTTGCACCTCGATGCCGCCCTAGGAAGAGCTCCCATTCCCCGCCTTCACTTTGTCCTTCCCGGCTTTTGCAGCCTTCTCCATCTTTGCGCAGCGGGCATCTTTGTCCTCCGTGACTCTCTTCAGAATATACGCTACCTCCACAGCAGAGGTGCGTTTATACATTTCATCTTCGTCCCTGGTAGCTTTTTCCACCAAGGTGCTCGGCCACTTGAGCTCTTCGTCGAGAGAAGGGAGCCGCCAAGTGCCCGATACCCCTTCAGCTTTGCAATCCGGCATCCACTTCAGCATTTGATCCCGGGCAGAATTGATGTTCAGGGGAACGACTGTTGCAGGGAGCTTGAACATCTCGAAGCGACCAAATAGCTGGTCGCACAACCAAGCATGGCCATAAACAGACAAATTGTTTGCCAACCCTGGCACCAGCCTCATCCTGTCCGCAGCACCGCCGTATAGCCACATAGGCCTGTCCCTTTGAAAGTGCGTTATATCGACTAGAGGGGGGGTGAATAGGCGATTTTTATGAAAGTCTTCAAAACATGGGAGTTTTGAAGACAAACGATAGAAATGAACCTATAACTATGCAGCAGAAGGTAGACTACCCTAGACAAGACACAGTCAAGTATTGAATGAAGTAAAAGCACAAAGACTAACATCAGCTAGGCAGTACGGATCAGGATGGAAGATACTATGAAATCAATCTGAACAAACAGTCACACAGTGAAGACAAATGGACAATGCAAATAGGCACTGACTTCATAAAGGCCAACTGTAAATAAAAAGATGGGAAGGATAGAACCAATGAGCTTGGTGAAGACAAAGGTTTGGTAGACCAGTTCCAACTGCGGTGACAGTTGTACGTCTGGTTAGGGCGGATAGGTATTTAAACCCGAGGACACACAGTCCCGGACACCCAGTCCTGAACACGCAGCTCAGGACACTTAGTCCTCACCATATTTCCTTTGAGCTAAGGTCACACAGACCTCTCCCAATCACTCTGGTAAGTCTTCAAGGTAGACTTCCAAACCTTCACAGACTTCATTCACCGGCCATCCACAATGACTCTTGGATGCTCAGAACGCAACGCCTAATCGGCTGGAGGATTCACAGTCCTCAAGTGTAATAAGTCTTCAGATCACACAGACAGGAAGACTTAAGTGATGCCTAACACTCTTTGGCTCTGGGTGTTTAGGGCTTTGTCCTCGCAAGGAATTCTCTCTCAAAGGCTTCGAGGTGGGTTGCTCTCAAACGACAAAAGCCGTACTTTCTATCTGAGCAGCCAACCGTTTATGGTTGTAGGGGGTGGGCTATTTATAGCCACTTGGCAACCCAACCTGATTTGTCCGAAATGACCCTGGGTCACTAAGGAACTGACATGTGTTCCAACGGTCAGATTTCAAACTCACACGACAACTTTACTTGGGCTACAAGCAAAGCTGACTTGTCCGACTCTGGACAAGATTCGCTCTCATAGTCTTCACTCGAAGACATAGGTTTTTGGTTTAGGCATCACTTCAGTCATTCTGACTGGTTCTCTTGGACCCCACTTAACAGTACGGTGGTTCCTATGACTCAGCACAAAAAGAAAAAGAACTACGAAAGATCTAAGTCTTCGAGCTTCATAGGCTTCATATAGTGTCTTCTCTTGTCATAGTCTTCAATGTGAATATCTTCAGATACCACCTTTAACTTCAATGTCTTCATACATTTTTAGGGGTCATCTCTGGTAGTAAAACCGAATCAATGAGGGATTTCTACCTGTGTTATCCTGCAATTCTCACAAACACATTAGTCCCTCAACTAGGTTTGTCGTCAATACTCCAAAACCAACTGGGGGTGGCACTAGATGCACTTACAATCTCCCCCTTTTTGGTGATTGATGACAAACTAGTTGAAGTTTTCAACGGGGAATATAATCTGTGAAATTGTAAAGGATAAGGAATTGTCTTCATAAGTTGCAAGGGCTCCCCCTGAAGATGTGCATATAAGTTAATTTGCTTTTGGAATGAAAATGCACATGGCAGGTTCTACTTGTGGAGATCCACTTCAACTCATGATGACAATCCACTATGCATGTGAAAGTATATGAAGATAATGACATGCATAATGGAAAATGGACGTCTGCAGAATGAGCTAAGTGCGGAATTTATCGTCGCACATGTGGAATTTATCATCGCATCACAGTAAAGCAAGTAAGTAGCAGACGACCATCGAGTTTGAGTGTTACAACTCAAAGAACCAAATGTATCAAAACGCAAGAGTTGTAAACACTAGGAAAAATATAAAACCACCGCCCATATGGACCCGCTTGAAGACTATCAAACTCATATGCTTCTCCCCCTTTTGTCAATAAGGACCAAAAAGGTTTGAAGACATAGAGCATCTACTCGTTCCCATGAGGAGTAGGTGAAGCAGCAGGGTTGTCGGTGTTGATAGGCGGTGCAGACGAACTTGGGGCAGTGTCGATGCATGCAGAAGTAGGGGGCGGTGAAGTAGCATCGTCTTCATCATCGATCACTCTGGCATTCACAGTTGCAGCAGAGGAAGAGAACTCAGAGTCTTCAAGAGACGGAGTTCGTCGCAGCACAGTCCTTCTTGGAGGTGTTGAGTCAAACTTGAAGCGTTCAGAGAATCCATCCTCTTGAAGATCATCTTCAGAGCACATAAGCGTCAGCCCTTTCCATGTACGCCGACAAGTTTCATGGGCAACAAAGGCATTCTTGGTGGCAAGGTTGCGAATCATGTTTACGTCCACCAAGAGACTTTGCATCTGTCGTCTGAGCCAGTCATGATGCCTATCTTGTTTCTGAAGAAGTGCCACAAGAAGTTCTCGGTCATTCAAAACACGAGAGCGCTTGCAAGGCCTTTGGGCAATGGTGCTATCACTAGCTTCGGTCTGCGCACGATGAGGTAAGCGAGTGATTCTAGCCAATGGATAGACGCGAGCGACAGCTTGAACTCCTTCAATGTTTTGCGTGAAACTTTGATGGTCAGCATTCTGAAGACTAAGAGGCTCCTTGGCGGGCTCTGGATAGATGGCTTCAACTGACATATCGACGTCAGGCAGAAAGATCCGATGATTGCGAGCAGAGGGCTGATAGGTGACAGCTGAGTGTAGTTTGATCAGCCGCATAATCCATGGAGCGTAAAACTTCAAGCCAAAAATGTCAGATCCTGATGCAGCAAGCTGGCGAATAAAGAAGTCTTGTGCATTGAAGCTTTTGCCATGAAGAATATGAAAGCCAACGTCTTCATTGCGCCTTCTAGCTTGGCATGTGGAGAATGTCCTTTGATGGGCCAGAGAGTTCGCCTTATGATGTGATAGATAGTACGTGGCAGATACTCAAGGTCTTCAACAAAGAACTCCTTAGGATATTCGGCATCTGGAGGCAAAGGCTTCATCATGCTGAGCATCTGACTCGTATTGGGCTCAGGCTTGTGGAAGATGCTTTCCATAGCAGCACTGTGAAGCTGACAACCAGGTTCATACAGATCTCCTAGAGTGGGCAGGCCAGTAAGCTCAATGATATCAAAGGCTTTGGCTTCATGATGAACATTGCCTGTCATCCACTCAAGGACCCAAGTCTTCGGATCCCTGTTGTAGCCACGGATATGAAGAGTGGCATAGAATTGGAGCAGCAATTCTTCATTCCAGTGCTCCTTATCAGTGACAAACTGCAGCAAGCTAGACTCTCTGAAGCAATCCAGAGCTTCTTCCAAACAGGGCAGTCCAGTTATGGCTTCAGTGTCAAGGCACATATGTGGGAAAATGCAATCTTGATTGTACAGAATGCATGAGTAATAACTTCGCTGCTGATAGCTCTAGAACCGATCAGAAGATATTCTTGCCTTGGTGTAGGGGTTCTTGGCGCTATCAAAGAAGGTGTTGTGTGCCTTGAAGCCATTGATATTGAACGATCCGGGTGCAGATGCAGTGTGTGGAAACCTGGGCAACCTTGGTATTGGCTTCTAAACCTGAGGACTGTGCTCAACGTGATAGTCAAACTGAGGACCAGCAGCAGGCGGAGGAGTCAGAAAAGGCCATTTGACAGTGACAGGTTGGCCATAGTTGAATGCTTGCTCGATAGTGTGTGGCCTTGGTAGCGGAACAGGAGCAGTGGCATCAACAGAGGCGTCAGGCTGCACATCTGTTGCAGGTGCATCATTGGCTTCATTGGCCTCTGGCACATTGGTTGGTGCAGGATCCACATTTGCTTCAGCCATGACTACGTCATTGGCTTCATTTGTGTTGGTGGTGGCAGCCTTAAGATTCTCAACCTCCACTTGATAAGCTGGAGGGTCGGGCACAGACACGTTCTCCTCAAGAACAGCTTCTTCAGTACTGGGGGGAGTAGGGACACGTTCTTCTTCTTGTTTGTCGTCGGCTGATGCAGCCGGAATGTCTTCAGCAGCTTTAGCCTCAGACTCAGAGACATTCACAGTAGGAGTGGCATCTGGAAACACTTGACGTGCAACAGATTGGTGGGGCACTTCTCTTTATGGAACGCTCGAAAGCGAGACTTGAGGCCTTAGTCCTTTGCGAGGGAAGGGGAAGAGGTCATATGCATTCTCAGAAGATTTTGAAGATAAATCAGTTTAGAAGACATTGACCTCATAGTGCAAAGACATTCACTCATAGATAGAGAGTTGGTTCCAGATTTGTACGAATCCACGAATAGGTACAAGTGAGGAATCTAACTACTTTGTGAAGCATAAGTGAACATACTGGGCATATTATGAGATGCAGTATGAAATAGATCCAACTTGTGTGAACAGAAACTGCTTGTGGTAGAAAGTGATGAATCTATAGGATCAAAGGGGCCGTAAAAAGGAAGTTTTATTTACCACACAAAGAACTGCTAGACGGAGTGGGAGAGGAGGCCGAGCAGTCTGATCGTCCGTGCCCTAACTTGGCGACGGAGGACACCTACGGCGACGGCGGAGAAGACGATGTCCGCGGTCGGCGTGAAGACAGCGTCGGTGAGGTCGCGGCAACTAAGCGCTTCGTCGCCGGTGTCGTCGAGGGCTAGCGGTGGCGCTAGGGTTTGTGCGAGAGTGGAAGAAAGGATAATGACTGGGGTGAGGCGTGTATTTATAGGGACAGGGATGGCACAGTGTTATTACACAGGTGCCCCTGGCGATTCACATCTGAAGGACACGTGGCTATCATGCAACATATCGGAGGTTGTTCCATGTTCCCACGCACGCTTGGATTGTCGAGTGGTCGTTCCCACTTCTCCGGGTTTCAGGTGAAAGGATTTAGCATTGAAAACAGACTTAATGTTTGTTTTTGTATCTTCTGCTGACAAGGACGCAGAGAAGATATTCGACAGTTTCAATAGAATGCATATGATTTGGAGAGATAGAGTTTGAGATAGAAAGCATGGAGAGGTTAGGGTCCGATCATATTCACTTAGTTCAAAAGATTCAACAAGAAGACATAGCTATAAGTGAATGCTGTAGAGGACAGAACACTAGTATATATATATATATATATATATATAATCAACATAGTGAAGATAATCATGAAGATATGTTGAGATTGAAGCCAATACCAAATGTGAAGACATAGCAAATGTAACGCCATGAGTGAAACACTTCAAACAGAACATTTGGTGGTGGCATTACCCACCGTATAGGAAGTATTAGACCCAGACACGGCGCACAATTATCGTGGCGCTCCGAAGTAAAATTCCACATTAATGTATTCACACTTAGAATGTAAGTCTTCATTGATTGAAGATATACTTTACTTCGTGTGTTGCACATCTAAGTCATCAATATGCATAAGTGTTAGGATGTGTGCCTGATCACACGACATTTGAGGATTCCAAGATATTTAGCTCACACCGTAACTTGCAAAACCTCTTCTCATCCAAGGGCTTGGTGAAGATATCTGTCAATTGCTCTTTAGTGTTGACGTGTATGATGTGAATATCTTCCTTCACAACATGATCTCTGAGAAAGTGATGACGAATTTCAATGTGCTTTGTCTTTGAGTGCTGAACTGGGTTGTTGGCAATCTTGATGGCGCTTTCGTTGTCGCAGTAGAGTGGCACTTGCTTCAGATGAATGCCATAGTCTTTGAGTGTTTGCTTCATCCACAGAAGCTGAGCGCAGCAATATCCAGCAGCAATGTATTCAGATTCAGCAGTGGAGAGAGATACACAATTCTGCTTCTTTGAAGACCAACATACAAGTGATCGTCCCAAAAAATGACATGTGCCTGATGTAGACTTGCGATCCACCTTGTCACCAGCATAATCAGCATCCGAGAATCCAACCAGATCAAACTCTGAGCCCTTTGGATACCATAATCCTAATGTTGGGGTGTGAGCCAGATATCGAAGAATTCGCTTCACAGCTAAGTGATGCGATTCCTTGGGTGCCGCTTGGAATCGAGCACACATGCAAACACTAAGCATAATATGTGGCCTAGATGCACATAGATAAAGTAAAGAACCAATCATGGAGCGGTATACCTTTTGATCGAACTCTTTACCATTGTCGTCAGGACCCAGGTCATGTTTGGCTGGCATTGGCGTCGTGAAGCCTTTGCAGTCTTGCATCCCAAATTTCTTCAGGCAATCTTTGAGGTACTTCTCTTGAGATATGAAGATGTCGTTGCGTTGCTGACGTATTTGAAGACCAAGGAAGAACTTCAGCTCACCCATCATGGACATCTGATATTGCTCTTGCATCATATATCCAAACTCGTCAGTGTATTTCTAATTGGTGCAGCCGAAGATAATGTCATCCACATATATTTGGCACACAAACAGTTCACCATCATATGTCTTCGTGAAGAGAGTGGGGTTGAGGGAACCAGGTTTGAAGCCTTTGCTCTTCAGGAAGTATTTGAGAGTGTCATACCAAGCCCGTGGGGCTTGTTTGAGGCCATACAGTGCCTTGTTGAGCTTGTACACCATGTCAGGATGTTTTGAGAGTGTCATACACTTCTTCGTCAATCTTGCCATTGAGAAAAGAGCTCTTCACATCCATTTGATACAGAAGAATGTTATGATGATTTGCATAGGCCAGCAGTATGCGTATGGCTTCAAGTCTAGCCACAGGAGCAAATGTTTCATCGAAGTCAATCCCTTCAACTTGAGTGTACCCTTGAGCAACAAGACGAGCTTTGTTTCTGACAACTTGACCATGCTCATCTTGCTTGTGGCGATATATCCATTTGGTGCCTATTATATTGTGCTTGCGAGGATCAGGACGCTTAACCAGTTCCCATACATTATTCAGCTCAAACTATTGAAGCTCTTCTTGCATAGCTTGAATCCATTCAGGTTCCATGAAGGCTTCTTCAACTTTTTGGGTTCAGATATTGAGACGAATGAGAAGTGCCCACAGAAATTTGCTAGCTGTGTTGCCCTTGAACGAGTGAGTGGACCTGGTGCATTGATGCTATCAATTATTTTCTCAATCTATACTTCATTTGCAACACGAGGATGCACAGGATGAAGATTTTGCTCTTGCTGATCATTGTCATCGTTAGCAGGATTGTCTTCAGGCTGAGCATTGTCTTCAGTTTGATCATTGTCTTCAGGTTGATCAGGTGCGGAGATGATAAGTTCCTCTTCAGGCTGAGCTTCAGAAGGTATGATTTCTCTAGTTCCCATAAGTTTGATTGATTCACTGGATGGAGCTTCATCTAGCACATTTCGCAGGTGCTCTCTTTGCGAGCCATTGGTCTCATCGAACCGCACATCCACAGTTTCAACCACTTTATAGTGAAAGAGGTTGAAGACTCTGTAGGAGTGCGAATCCTTTCCATATCCAAGCATAAAACCTTCATGTGCTTTTGGTGCAAATTTTGAAGTGTGATGTGGATCCTTGATCCAGCACCTGGCACCAAATACTCTGAAGTGACTGACATTAGGCTTCTTGCCAGTAAGGAGCTCATAGGATGTCTTGTTGAGAAGCTTGTGAAGATAAACACGGTTGATGATATGGCATGCAGTATCAATGGCTTCAGGCCAGAACTTTCTTGGAGTCTTGTATTCATCAAGCATCGTCCGGGCCATCTAAATAAGTGTTCTGTTCTTGCGTTCCATGACGCCATTCTGCTGCAGTGTGTATGGAGCTAAGAATTCATGTGTGATGCCCAAAGTATCAAGATAAGTGTCTAGACCAGTGTTCTTCAATTCAGTGCCATTGTCACTTCTGATGTGCTTGATCTTGATGCCATAGTTGTTCATGGCTCGATTGGCGAAGCGTCTGAAGACATCCTGCACATCAGTCTTGTAGAGGATTATATGTACCCAAGTATATCTTGAATAATTATCAACAATGACAAAGACATAGAGACAAGCAGTAGTAGTAAGAGTTGAGTAATGAGTGGGACCTAAAAGATCCATGTGGAGTAGTTCGAAGGGTTGAGTCGTTGTCATGATTGTCTTCGAGGGATGCTTGGCCCTCGTCATTTTTCCTGCTTCACAGGCACCACATAAGTGATCCTTCTTGAACTTGACGCCCTCGATGCCTATGACATGCTTCTTCCTTGCAAGGGTATGGAGGTTCCTCATGCCAGCATGGCCTAGCCTCCGATGCCAGAGCCAGTGTAGGATCTAGAAGTAGATGTGTCTAGAGGGGGGTGATTAGACACTTAATGCTAAAGTTGCAATTTTTAAGCTTTTTCGGTTTAAGTGGAGTTTAGGCACAATTTCAACATACACAATACATATCAAGCAAGCATGCAAAGAGTATATGAGCAGCGGAATGTAAAGCATGCAACTTGCAAGAATGTAAAGGGAAGGGTTTGGAGAATTCAAATGCAATTGGAGACACAGATGTTTTTCCCGTGGTTCGGATAGGTGGTGCTATCCTATATCCACGTTGATGGAGACTTCAACCCACAAAGGGTAACGGTTGCGCGAGTCCACGGAGGGCTCTACCCACAAAGGGTAACGGTTGCGTGAGTCCACAAAGGGCTCCACCCACGAAGGGTCCACGAAGAAGCAACCACCCACAAAGGGTCCACAAAGAAGCAACCTTGTCTATCCCACCATGGCCATCGCCCACACAGGACTTGCCTCACTAGCGGTAGATCTTCACAAAGTAGGCGATCTCCTTGCCCTTACAAACTCCTTGGTTCAACTCCACAATCTTGTCGGAGGCTCCCAAGTGACACCTAGCCAATCTAGGAGACACAACTCTCCAAGAAGTAACAAATGGTGTGTAGGTAATGAACTCCTTGCTCTTGTGCTTCAAATGATAGTCTCCCCAACACTCAACTCTCTCTCATAGGATTTGGATTTTGTGGAAAGAAGATTTGAGTGGAAAGCGACTTGGGGAAGGCTAGAGATCAAGATTCATATGGTAGGAATGGAATATCTTGGTCTCAACACATGAGTAGGTGGTTCTCTCTCGGAACATATGAGTTGGAATTGTGTGTGTGTTCTGATGGCTCTCACCACAAATGAAGAGGAGGTGGAGGGGTATATATAGCCTCCACACAAAATCCAACCGTTACACACAGTTTTCCAATCTCGGTGGGACCGAATCAACAAACTCGGTCAGACCAAAAAGGTAAACCTAGTGACCGTTAGAGATTTCGGTGGGACTGACTGGATCAACTCGGTGGGACCGATGTGCTAGGGTTAGGGTAAATCCAAAACTCGGTTTAACCGATTACTCAAACTCGGTGGGACCGATTTGGGTAATAAGTGAAACTGAGATTTGGCCAAGAAAACTCGGTGGGACCGATTGCATATCTCGGTGGGACCGAGAATATTGCAATGGGTAACAGAGAGTTTGCAAGCCCATTTCGGTGAGACCGAGATCCCATCGGTGAGACCGAACTGATTAGGGTTTGGTAGTGGCTTATGACAAGTGAAACTCGGTGGCGCCGGATAGGAAGAATCGGTAGGACCGAGTTTGGCTTAGGGTTTAGGTCATATGTGGAAGTGGGAAAGTAGCTGAGGATTTTGGAGCATATCATTAAGCACATGAAGCAAGAGGCTCATTAAGCAACACCTCATCCCTCCTTGATAGTATTGGCTTTTCCTATGGACTCAATGTGATCTTGGATCACTAAAATGTAAAATGAAGAGTCTTGAGCTTTAAGATTTAGCCAATCCTTTGTCCTTAGCATCTTGAAGGAGTTCCCACAACCTTTAGTCCATGCCACTCCATTGTTGAACTTATCTGAAACATGCTAGATAGAAATGTTAGTCCAACAAGAGATATGTTGTCATCAATTATCAAAACCACCTAGGGAGCACTTGTGCTTTCAGCCAGCATTCAGAAGCTTTTGCTAGAAGACATACGGCAAGTTGTGGTCCTGCTGAGAAATCTACCACGTACAAATCATATTTCCGATACCCTTCAAACACTAGAGACTTGTCAGATTCCATTAGAACAAGGCAACGATATTTTCCAAACATCACAATCATGTTTAAATCGCAAAGCATTGAGACAGACATTAAGTTGAAACCAAGGGATTCAACAAGCATGACTTTATCCATGTGTTGATCCTTTGAGATTGCAACTCTACCTAGACCCAATACCTTACTTTTACCAGTGTCAGCAAATGTGATGTGACTTTTGTCAGATGGACGTAGTGTTGAGTCCATAAGAAGGCTTCGCTTGCCAGTCATGTGATTGGTACACCCACTATCAATAATCCATTCTGAAGCAGCTGGTGTCGTACCCTACAGTGCAGTTAGGGGGATAGGCTTCACGAAGAGAATTGTGAAGCATAAAAATTTGACGAGCAAGTGGATTATGAAAGCTTAGATCAAGGTTAGGACTGATAGGGAAGGTAGCAAGCGACTCAGGAACAAAGTACATAATAAGACCATTTGGGCATTTGATCTTGCGCCCTACAAGATGTTTAAGGTCCCCAGCAATAGCGTCAGACGATTTTGGTTTTTGGCTGGAGACCTTTCCCTGCAAAAGAGAGTTAAGCTTTCTTAGCCACCCACATCTTCAAGGGTGGCTTCGAAGCAATGAGTCTAAGTGCAGCATCTGAGAACTTTGGTTTTGGATCCCTAGCAAATTCTTGCAGGTGGACAATAGTACTCATAAGAATAAGCAGAATAGTTCTTGGTCTTATGAACATGGCGGTTTGATGAAACGCGCTCATATTCATAGGCCTGAGTAAGGTTTCCGTGCAAAACATTTGCGTTAGTGTGACTCAGGTGAGTCCTCTGTCTGTATGAAGCCTTTGGACCGTATGAAGTCTGTGGTCTGGGGTTTGTCTTCTTCACTTGTGGTGTCATGACGACATTCACAGGAAGATTCTCTAAACACCTTTTCGGCACCCAGACCTTCTTCATAGGCGGCCCATTCCTGCAGTTTGTACCAATATACCTGGCAAACACTTCACCATTCTGATTCTTAAACAGTTTATAGTTTGCATTAAAGGATTCATCAATAACAATGGGATTAGCACAAGTGAAACCAGATATCGTGGATGGATCCGCTGAAGGTTCCTTTGCAGCAACCCATGTGGTTTTGGGGTACTGCTCAGGTTTCCAGTAAGAGCCATCAGCATTCATTTTCCTTTCGAACCCAACACCCTCTTTCCTAGGGTTTCGGTTCAGGATCTGCCTTTTGAGGATATCACATAGTGTCTGATGCCCTTTGAGACTTTTGTACATCCCTGTTTCAAGCAATGTCTTCAACCTAGCATTCTCATCAGCAATAGCAGTGGTATTCTCAGCAGATGGGTTAGTTACCACATCAGCATTTGAAGATATTGCAATAGTAGCAGCAGTAGAACATTCAGCAACAGAAGTAGCGTTATCACGCTCAAGGCATTTAAGACATGGTGGTTCAAATCCTTCCTGAGCGGGACTGATCTGTTCAGCGCGAAGTGACTCGTTTTCCTTTTGAAGATCTTCATGAGCTGCTCTCAATTTCTCGAGTTCTTGCTTCCTTTGAATATAATCATAGGAAAGCTTTTCATGAGTTATTGAGAGTGTTTCATGACGACTTTCAAGTTCCTCATACTTAACATGAAGATTTTTTATGTCCTCAATTAAGGACTGAGATCGAGTCATTTCAGCGTCCAACAGGTCATCGCTTTTGTCTAACAGTTTTTGAATATGTTCCATAGCTTTCTGTTGTTTAGTGGCAAGGCAAGCAAGTTTTGCATAGCTGGGTCCAAATTCATCACCAGATTCATCATCACTGGATTCAGATAGATAGCATTCAATTACCTTAGCATCTTTTGCCATAAGGCATGATGCAGAATATGATGATTCTGGTTCGAATGTCATCGCTTTGAGAGATTCCTTAAAGTCCTCAAACCAAGGATCATGACGAGGTCGATGACCTTCATAGACCTCAGAGAGACGGTCCCAGATAAGCTTCGCATGATCGAGGTGGGTTGCTCTCAAACGACAAAATCCGTACTCTAACTCTGAGCAGCCACCCGTTTATGGTTGTAGGGGGTGGGCTATTTATAGCCACTAGGCAACCCGACCTGATTTGTCCGAAATGACCCCGGGTCACTAAGGAACTGACACATGTTCCAATGGTCAGATTTCAAACACACACGACAACTTTACTTGGGCTACAAGCAAAGCTGACTTATCCAACTCTGGACAAGATTTGCTCTCATAGTCTTCACTCGAAGACATAGGATTTTGGTTAAGCATCACTTCAGTCATTCTGACTGGTTCTCTTGGACCCCACTTAACAGTACGGTGGTTCCTATGACTCAACAAAGAATAAAAAGAACGACGAAAGAACTAAGTCTTCGCGCTCCATAATCTTCATGCAATGTCTTCTCTTGTCATAGTCTTCAATGTGAATGTCTTCACATAGCACATTTGACTTCAATGTCTTCTTACATTTTTAGGGGTCATCTCTGGTAGGAAAACCGAATCAATGAGGGACTTCTACCTGTGTTATCCTGTAATTCTCACAAACACATTAGTCCCTCAACTAGGTTTGTCGTCAATACCCCAAAACCAACTAGGGGTGGCACTAGATGCACTTACACCCTTTCCTGCAACGGAGAGATGCGGCAGAGGAGGAAATCTGCCACCACATGCTCGATGGTTAAACCGACAGCCGCCAGGCGGATAATCCTATTGATTGCCGGGCGCAACCTGTCATCAGAAAGGCCCTTGGCGCTCCAATCCTTGTCGCACTCGACGCACTCCTGTCGCGCTTCACAAAACTCGGGGGCTTCCTTGTCCTAGATCCAACACCAATCCCCTCTCCATTCGTCCCATCTCTCGCCCTGGTACCCCAGGAGGTAATTCTTCTTCGACCGCGGTATCCAGCTGATGATCCCAGAATGGTTAACTCTGCTCTCCACCCGTGGGATGAAGTAATGCTGGAATAGATCCACATTGGGCTTTTCACCCCGACGAAATTCTCACACAAATGCGCGAAGATGACCATGGTAGCCATTGCGTTTGGCGTGAAATCAAGGAGGTGAAACCCATAGATGTTCATGATTGCCTCAAAGAACTCAGAAAAAGGAGGGCACAGACCATAGATGAAATAAGCAGCGAAGAACCGATAAGAGTCAGGGGGATTCACCTCGCCTGCTTCATATACCACGGGCGCTCCGTGCCCCTTCTCAACGGTCGGCCCCCACAGATACCCGTACTTCGCCTGAAGGACGGGGCCGCTCAATTTGGACAGAACGAAGACAATGTCCTTACTCTACTTCTTTTTCAACTCCGCCGACCTCTTGTTCCCCTTGGCAGCGGTCTCCTTCACCAAGGTCATCGACTTATTCGCGGGTTTCTTCCCCATTGCTGCTGCAGCGCAGACATGGGAGGAATTCGTTGGGTGGCGACGGAAGGAGAAGCGAGATGAGGAACTGTCGTTTGGCTTGCGGAGGAAGAAGGTGGGGGAGCGGGGCAAGAGACAGATGAATCATGCGGCTTCGATTTAACCTGCTCTTAAGAGGGGGAAAGTGGGACAGGGGCGCGACGCTTCAGAAAGCTACTATTTTACCATCACTGCAACCGCCCCACGACCCCACGACGCGCAGTAATTGCGCAAAGTGAACGCTGGGTTGACTAGTCATTGTGGCAAACTGTCATGCACAGCCCTCTCCTGCCATGTGTCCGCGCACTGTTCGGGGCCTAACACAACGTGCCACGCGACACGTATGGCTCAGGCCCGGGGGCTTATGTCGGGGAAAATATACACGGGCACACATTTTCCCCTGACTCGTGCACGGACAAGCCAGAGTGCTAGAGGATCAAGAGATTTGAAGAAAAAACGTACATCACAGAGGAACCAAGATCGAACTAGAGGAGCAAGATAGCAGCAAGAGAAGGGCCTCCCTTGCCGGCCAGGCGAGCCCGGCAAGGGGCGAGGCCACCACCAGAAGCAAACAACCAAGACTCCCCGGCAGAGCCTGCCGGGGCTCACGGAGGCTGAACCACCCCACCAACCACTTGAGCACGACTCACGTCGTCAATCAGTGCGGTGTCAAGCCGCAAGATGATTAAGTGGCAGTCATTCGCCACATGGCAGCCATTTCCTACAGAATAAACCCACAGATGACATCCATCGTGCGATGTGTCAAGGGAACAGGCGCGGAGCTTGAAGGAAATATGCCCTAGAGGCAATAATAAAGTTGTTATTTATATTTCCTTATATAATGATAAATGTTTATTATTCATGCTAGAATTGTACTAACCAGAAACTTAGTATATGTGTGAATACATAGACAAACAGAGTGTCCCTAGTATGCCTCTACTTGACTAGCTCGTTAATCAAAGATGGTTAAGTTTCCTAGCCATAGACATGTGTTGTCATTTGATCAATGAGATCACATCATTAGAGAATGATGTGATGGACACGACCCATTCGTTAGCTTCGCACTATGATCGTTTAGTTTATTGCTATTGCTTTCTTCATGACTTATACATGTTCCTCTAACTATGAGATTATGCAACTCTCGAATACCGGAGGAACACCTTGTGTGCTATCAAACGTCACAACGTAACTGGGTGATTATAAAGATGCTCTACAGGTGTCTCCGAAGGTGTTTGTTGGGTTGGCATAGATCGAGATTAGGATTTGTCACTCAGTGTATCGGAGAGGTATCTCTGGGCCCTCTCGATAATGCACATCACTAATCCTTGCAAGCAATGTGACTAATGAGTTAGTTGCAAGATGATGCATTATAGAACGAGTAAAGAGACTTGCCAGTAATGAGATTGAACTAGGTATGAGGATACCGACGATCGAATCTCGGGCAAGTAACATACAGATGACAAAGGGAACAACGTATGTTGTTATGCGGTTTGACCGATAATGATCTTCGTAGAATATGTAGGAGCCAATATGAGCATCCACATTCCGCTATTGGTTATTGACCAGAGATGTGTCTCGGTCATGTCTACATAGTTCTCGAACCCGTAGGGTCCGCATGCTTAACGTTCGATGACGATTTGTATTATGAGTTATGTGATTTGATGACTGAAGTTTGTTCGGAGTTCTGGATGAGATCATGTACATGACGAGGAGTCTCAAAATGGTCGAGAGGTAAAGGTCGATATATTGGAAGGCTATATTCGGACATCAGAAAGGTTCCGAGTGATTCAGGTATTTTTTGGAGTACCGGAGAGTTACGGGAATTCGCCACAGGAAGTATTGGGCCTTAATGGGCCATACGGAAAGGAGAGAAGGGCCTCAAGGGGTTGTCGCGTCCCCCCCATGGACTGTTCTGAATTGGACTAGGAGGGGGCGGCGCCCCCCTCCTTCCTTCTCCCCACTTCCTCCTTCCCTTCCTTCTCCTAGTTGGAATAGGAAAGGGGGGCCGAATCCTACTTGGACCGGGAGTCCAAGTAGGACTCCCCCTTTTTGGCGCGCCAACTCTAGGGCCGGCCTCCTCTTCCTCCCTCCTTTATATACGTGGGAGGGGGCACCCCAAAGGCACACCAAGCCTTCTCTTAGCCATGTGTGCACGTGGTGCCCCCCTCCACAGTTACACACCTCGGTCATATCGTCATAGTGCTTAGGCGAAGCCCTGCGCCGGTAACTTCATCATCACCGTCACCACGCCGTCGTGCTGACGAAACTCTCCCTCGGCCTCAGCTGGATCAAGAGTTCGAGGGACGTCACCGAGCTGTACGTGTGCAGATCACGGAGGTGTCATGCGTTTGGTACTTGATCGGTTGGATCGCGAAGACGTTCGACTACATCAACCGCGTTACTAAACGGTTCCGCTTTTGGTCTACAAGGGTACGTGGACACACTCTCCCCGCTCGTTGCTATGCTTCTTCTAGATAGATCTTGCGTGATCATAGACAAATTTTTTGAAATACAACGTTCCCCAACAGTGGCATCCGAGCCAGGTCTATGCGTAGATGTTATATGCACGTGTAGAACACAAAGAGTTGTGGGCGATAATAGTCATACTGCTTACCAGCAACGTCTTACTTTGATTCGGCGGTATTGTTGGATGAAGCGTCCCGTACCGACATTACATGACCACGTTCATGAGACTGGTTCTACCGATGTGCTTCGCACACAGGTGGCTAGCGGGTGTCAGTTTCTCCAACTTTAGTTAAATCGAGTTTGACTACGCCCGGTCCTTGTTGAAGGTTAAAACAACACACTTGATGAAAAATCATTGTGGTTTTGATGTGTAGGTAAGAACGGTTCTTGCTAGAAGCCCGTAGCAGCCACGTAAAACTTGCAACAACAAAGTAGAGGACGTCTAACTTGTTTTTGCAAGGCTTGTTGTGATGTGATATGGTCAAGACGTGATGAGATATAAATTGTTATATGAGATGATCATGTTTTGTAAAGTTATCGGCAATTTGCAGGAGCCTTATGGTTGTCTATTTATAGCATAAGATGCAAGCGCCATGTAATTGTTTCCCTTTATCGCTATGCGATAGCAATAGTTGCAAAAAGCAATGGTTGGTGAGACGATGCTACCTCTTGAGCACTGCATTGGTTTTCCCTTGAAGAGGAAAGGGTGATGCAGCAAAGTAGCGTAAGTATTTCCCTTAGTTTTTTAGAACCAAGGTATCAATCCAGTAGGAGGCTACGCGCGAGTCCCTCGCACCTACACAAAACAAATAAATCCTCACAACCAACGCGATAAGGGGTTGTCAATCCCTACACGGTCACTTACGAGAGTGAGATCTGATAGATATGATAGGATAATATTTTTGGTATTTTTATGATAAAGATGCAAAGTAAAATAAAAGCAAAGTAAAAGGCAAAGGAAATAACTAAGTGTTGGAAGATTAATATGATGAAGATAGACCCGGGGGCCATAGGTTTCACTAGTGGCTTCTCTCAAGAGCATAAGTATTTTACGGTGGGTGAACAAATTACTGTTGAGCAATTGACAGAATTGAGCATAGTTATGAGAATATCTAGGTATGATCATGTATATAGGCATCACGTCCAAGACAAGTAGACCGACTCCTTCCTGCATCTACTACTAATACTCCACACATCAATCGCTATCCAGCATGCATCTAGAGTATTAAGTTCATAAGAACAGAGTAATGCCTTAAGCAAGATGACATGATGTAGAGGGATAAATTCATGCAATATGATAAAAAAAACCATCTTGTTATCCTTGATGGCAACAATACAATACGTGCCTTGCTGCCCCTACTGTCACTGGGAAAGGACACCGCAAGATTGAACCCAAAGCTAAGCACTTCTCCCATTGCAAGAAAAATCAATCTGTTAGGCCAAACCAAACTGACAATTCGAAGAGACTTGCAAAGATAACCAATCATACATAAAAGAATTCAGAGAAGATTCAAATATTGTTCATAGATAAACTTGATCATAAACCCACAATTCATCGGTCTCAACAAACACACCGCAAAAGTAAGATTACATCGAATAGATCTCCACGTGAGAGGGGGAGAACATTGTATTGAGATCCAAAAAGAGAGAAGAAGCCATCTAGCTACTAACTATGGACCCGAAGGTCTGAGGTAAACTACTCACACTTCATCGGAGAGGCTATGGTGTTGATGTAGAAGCCCTCTGTGATGGATGCCCCCTTCGGCAGAGCTCCGGAACAGGCCCCAAGATGGGATCTCGTGGGTACATAAGGTTGCGGCGGTGGAATTAGGTTTTTGGCTCCGTATCTGATCGTTTGGGGGTACGTAGGTATATATAGGAGGAAGGAGTACGCCTGTGGAGCAACGTGGGGCCCACGAGGGTGGAGGGCGCGCCTGGGGGGGTAGGCACGCCCCCCTACCTCGTGGCTTCCTGGAAGCTTCTCTTATGTAGGGTCCAAGTCTCCTCGATTATGTTCATTCCAAAAATCACGCTCCCGAAGGTTTCATTCCGTTTGGACTCCGTTTGATATTCTTTTTCTGCGAAACTCTGAAATAGGCAAAAAACAACAATTCTAGGCTGGGCCTCCGGTTAATAGGTTAGTCCCAAAAATAATATAAAAGTGAATAATAAAGCCCAATAATGTCCAAAACAGAAGATAATATAGCATGGAGCAATCAAAAATTATAGATACGTTGGAGACGTATCAAGCATCCCCAAGCTTAATTCCTGCTCGTCCTCGAGTAGGTAAATGATAAAAACAGAATTTTGATGCGGAGTGCTACTAGGCATAATTTCAATGTAATTCTTCTTAATTGTGGTATGAATATTCAGATCCGAAAGATTCAAGATAAAAGTTCATACTAACATAGAAATAATAATACTTCAAGCATACTAACTAAGCAATTATGTCCTCTCAAAATAACATGGCCAAAGAAAGTTCATCCCTACAAAATCATATAGTTTAGTCATGCTCCATCTCTGTCACACAAGAATGCTCTCATCATGCACAACCCCGATGACAAGCCAAGCAATTGTTTCATACTTTAGTAATCTCAAACTTTATAAACCTTCACGCAATACATGAGCGCGAGCCATGGATATAGCACTATGGGTGGAATTGAATATGATGATGGGGGTTATGTGGAGAAGACAAAAAAAGAGAAAGTCTCACATCAATGAGGCTAATCTATGAGCTATGGAGATGCCCATCGATTGATGTTAATGCAAGGAGTAGGGATTGCCATGCAACGGATGCTCTAGAGCTATAAATATATGAAAGCTCAACAAAAGAAACTAAGTGGGTGTGCACCCAACTTGCTTGCTCACGAAGACCTAGGGCACTTGAGGAGGCCCATTGTTGGAATATACAAGCCAAGTTCTATAATGAAAAATTCCCACTAGTATATGAAAGTGACAAAACAAGAGACTCTCTATCATGAAGATTATGATGCTACTTTGAAGCACAAGTGTGGTAAAGGATAGTAACATTGTCCCTTCTCTCCTTTTCTCTCTTTTTTTGGGCCTTCTCTTTTTTTATGGCCTTTCTCTCTTTTTTTATTCCTCACTTGGGACAATGCTCTAGAAAATGATGATCATCACACTTGTATTTATTTACAACTCAATGATTACAACTCGATACTAGAACAAAGTATGACTCTATATGAATGCCTCTGGCGGTGTACCGGGATATGCAATGAACCAAGAGTGACATGTATGGAAGAATTATGAATGGTGGCTTTGCCACAAATACTATGTCAACTACATGATCATGCTAAGCAATATGACAATGATGAACGTGTCATGATAAACGGAATGGTGGAAAGTTGCATGGCAATATATCTCGGAATGGCTATGGAAATGCCATAATAGGTAGGTATGGTGGCTGTTTGAGGAAGATATAAGGAGGTTTATGTGTGAAAGAGCATATCATATCACGGGGTTTGGATGCACCGGCGAAGTTTGCACCAACTCTCAATGTGAGAAAGGGCAATGCACGGTACCGAAGAGGCTAGCAATGATGGAAAGGTGAGAGTGTGTATAATCCATGGACTCAACATTAGTCATAAAGAACTCACATACTTATTGCAAAAATCTACAAGTCATCAAAAACCAAGCACTACGCGCATGCTCCTAGGGGGATAGATTGGTAGGAAAAGACCATCGCTCGTCCCCGACCGCCACTCATAAGGAGGACAATCAAAGAACACCTCATGTTTCAAATTTGTTACATAACGTTTACCATACCGGCATGCTACGGGACTTGCAACCTTCAACACAAGTATTTCTCAAATTCACAACTACTCAACTAGCACAACTTTAATATCACTACCTCCATATCTCAAAACAATCATCAAGTATCAAACTTCTCTTAGTATTCAACACACTCATAAGAAAGTTTTTACTAATCTTGAATACCTAGTATATTAGGATTATTTAAGAAAATTACCATGCTATTTAAGACTCTAAAAATAATCTAAGTGAAGCATGAGAGATCAATAGTTTCTATAAAACAAATCCACCACCGTGCTCTAAAAGATATAAGTGAAGTACTAGAGCAAAACTATATAACTCAAAAGATATAAGTGAAGCACATAGAGTATTCTAATAATTTCCAAATCATGTGTGTCTCTCTCAAAAGGTGTGAACAGAAAGTATGATTGTGGTAAACTAAAAATCAAAGACTCAAATCATACAAGACACTCCAAGCAAAACACATATCATGTGGTGAATAAATATATAACTCCAAGTAAAGTTGCCGATGGAAGTAGACGAAAGAGGGGATGCCTTCCAGGGCATCCCCAAGCTTTGGCTTTTAGGTGTCCTTAGATTATATTGGGGGTGCCATGGGCATCCCCAATCTTAGGCTCTTTCCACTCCTTGTTCCATAATCCATCAAATCTTTCACCCAAAACTTGAAAACTTCACAACACAAAACTTAGCAGAAAATCTCGTGAGCTCCGTTAGCAAAAGAAAACAAAAGACCACTTCAAGGTACTGTAATGAACTCATTCTTTATTTATATTTGTGTTAAACCTACTGTATTACAACTTCTCTATGGTTTATAAACTATTTTACTAGCCATAGATTCATCAAAATAAGCAAATAACACACGAAAAACAGAATCTGTCAAAAACAGAACAGTCTGTAGTAATTTATAACTAACACAAACTTCTGGAACTCCAAAACATTAGCCCAAATAGGAAGACCTAGACAATTTGTTTATTGATCAGCAGCAATTGGAATCAGTATTTTATCACGTTCTGGTGATTTTTAAAAATTATTTTCATGAACAGAAAGTTTCTGGAAATTTCTGCAAGATCAAATAACTATCATCCAAGAAGATCCTATAGGTTTAACTTGGCACAAACACTAATTAAAACATAAAAACGCATCTAACCAGAGGCTAGAACAAATATTTATTCCTAAACAGAAGCAAAAAGCAAAAAATTAAAATAAAATTGGGTTGCCTCCCAACAAGCGCTATTGTTTAACGCCCCTAGCTAGGCATAAAAGCAAGAATAGATCTAGGTATTGCCATCTTTGGTAGGCAATCCATAAGTGGCTCTCATAATAGACTCATATTGTAATTTTATTTTCTTCCTAGGGAAGTGTTCCATGCCTTTCTTTAATGTAAATTGGAATCTAATATTCCCTTCCTTCATATCAATAATTGCACCGATCGTTCTAAGGAAAGGTCTACCAAGAATAATAGGACATGAAGGATTGCAATCTATATCAAGAACAATAAAATCTACGGGCACATAGTTCCTATTTGAAACAATAAGAACATCATTAATTCTTCCCATAGGTTTCTTAATGGTGGAATCCGCATGGTGCAAGTTTAAAGAGCAATCATCAAAATCACGGAATCCTAGCAAATCGCACAAACTTTTGGGAATAGTGGAAACACTAGCACCCAAATCACATAAAGCATAGAACTCATGATCTTCAATCTTAATTTTAATAGTAGGTTCCCACTCATCATAAAGTTTTCTAGGGATAGAAACTTCCAACTCAAGTTTTTCTTCATAAGATTGCATCAAAGCATCAACGATATGTTTGGTAAACGCTTTATTTTGACTATAAGCATGAGGAGAATTTAGCACGAATTGCAACAAGGAAATACAATCTATCAAAGAGCAATTTTCATAATTAAATTCCTTTAAATCCAAAATAGTGGGTTTATTAATATCTAGGGTTTTGATTTCTTCAATCCCACTTTTATCAATTTTAGCATCAAGATCTAAAAACTCTGAATTTTTGGAACGCCTTCTAGGTAAAGGTGGATCATATTCAGTACCATCATTATCAAGATTCATAGTGCAAAACAAAGATTTAATAGGGGACACATCAATAACTTTTAGATCTTCATCTTTATTTTCATAGAAATTTGAAGAACACGCCTTCATAAAGCAATCTTTCTTACCACGCATCCTAGCGGTTCTTTCTTTGCACTCATCAATGGAAATTCTCATGGCTTTGAGAGACTCATTGATATCATGCTTAGGAGGAATAGATTTAAGCTTTAAAGAATCAACCTCAAGAGAAATTCTATCAACGTTCCTAGCCAATTCAATTAATCAACTTTAATTAATTTCTCTTCAAGCAAAGCATTGAAATTCTTTTGCAAATTCATAAACTCTTTAACACCAGTCTCAAATTCAGAGGGCATCTTATTAAAATTTCCATAAGAATTGTTGTAGGAATTACCATAATTATTAGAGGAATTACTAGGATAAGGCCTAGGATTAAAGTTTCCTCTATACGCGTTGTTACCAAAATTATTCCTACCAACAAAATTCACATCCATAGATTCATTATTATTCTCAATCAAAGTAGATAAAGACATATCACTAGGATCAGAATAAACACTCTTAGTAGCAAATAATTTCATAAGTTCATCCATCTTTCCACTCAAAACATTAATTTCTTCTATCGCATGCACTTTTTTATTAGTAGACTCTTAGTGTGCCATTGAGAATAATTAACCATAATATTATCTAGGAGTTTAGTAGCTTCTCCTAAAGTGATTTCCATAAAAGTGCCTCCCGCGGCCGAATCTAAAAGATTTCTAGAAGCAAAATTCAATCCGGCATAAAATTTTTGTATAATCATCCAAAAATTCAAACCATGAGTAGGGCAATTACGTATCATTAATTTCATCCTCTCCCAAGCTTGTGCAACATGTTCATGATCAAGTTGCTTAAAATTCATGATATCGTTTGTAAGAGAGATAATCTTAGCGGGAGGAAAATACCTAGAGATAAAAGCATCTTTGCACTTATTCCAAGAATCAATACTATTTTTAGGCAAAGACGAAAACCAAGCTTTAGCATGATCTCTAAGCAAAAAAGGAAATAGCTTCAATTTAACAATATCATTATCAACATCTTTCTTCTTTTGCATATCACACAAATCAACGAAGCTATTTAGATGACTAGCGGCATCTTCACTAGGAAGGCCGGCGAATTGATCTTTCATGACAAGATTCAACAAAGCAGCATTGATTTCACAAGATTCAGTATCGGTAAGAGGAGCAATCGGAGTGCTAAGGAAATCATTATTGTTGGTATTGGTAAAGTCACATAATTTGGTATTATCTTGAGCCATCGTGACAAACAAGCAATCCAACACATGAGCAAACAAAAAGCAAGCGAAAAAGAGGCGAACGAAAAAGAGAGGGCGAATAAAACGGCAAGGGTGAAGTGGGGGAGAGGAAAATGAGAGGCAAATGGCAAATAATGTAATGCGGGAGATAAGGGTTTGTGATGGGTACTTGGTATGTGGACTTTTGCGTAGACCTCCCCGGCAACGGCGCCAGAAATCCTTCTTGCAACCTCTTGAGCACTGCGTTGGTTTTCCCTTGAAGAGGAAAGGGTGATGCAGAAAAGTAGCATAGGTATTTCCCTCAGTTTTTGAGAACCAAGGTATCAATCCAGTAGGAGGCTACGCACGAGTCCCTCGCACCTACACAAAACAAATAAATCCTCTCAACCAACGCGATAAGGGGTTGTCAATCCCTACACGGTCACTTACGAGAGTGAGATCTGATAGATATGATAGGATAATATTTTTGGTATTTTTATGATAAAGATGCAAAGTAAAATAAAAGCAAAGTAAAAGGCAAAGGAAATAACTAAGTGTTGGAAGATTAATATGATGAAGATAGACCCCGGGGCCATAGGTTTCACTAGTGGCTTCTCTCAAGAGCATAAGTATTTTACAGTGGGTGAACAAATTACTGTTGAGCAATTGACAGAATTGAGCATAGTTATGAGAATATCTAGGTATGATCATGTATATAGGCATCACGTCCGAGACAAGTAGACCGACTCCTGCCTGCATCTACTACTATTACTCCACACATCGACCGCTATCCAGCATGCATCTAGAGTATTAAGTTCATAAGAACAGAGTAATGCCTTAAGCAAGATGACATGATGTAGAGGGATAAATTCATGCGATATGATAAAAACCCCATCCTGTTATCCTCGATGGCAACAATACAATATGTGCCTTGCTACCCCTACTGTCACTGGGAAAGGACACCACAAGATTGAACCCAAAGCTAAGCACTTCTCCCATTGCAACAAAAATCAATCTAGTAGGCCAAACCAAACTAATAATTCAAAGAGACTTGCAAAGATAACCAATCATACATAAAAGAATTCAGAGAAGATTCAAATATTGTTCATAGATAAACTTGATCATAAACCCACAATTCATCGTTCTCAACAAACACACCGCGAAAGTAGATTACATCGAATATATCTCCACGAGAGAGGGGGGGAACATTGTATTGAGATCCAAAAAGAGAGAAGAAGCCATCTAGCTACTAACTATGGACCCGAAGGTCTGAGGTAAACTACTCACACTTCATCGGAGAGGCTATGGTGTTGATGTAGAAGCCCTCCGTGATGGATGCCCCCTCCGGCGGAGCTCCAGAACAGGCCCCAAGAGGGGATCTCATGGGTACAGAAGGTTGCGGCGGTGGAATTAGGTTTTTGGCTCCGTATCTGTTCGTTTGGGGGTATATAGGTATATATAGGAGGAAGGAGTACGTCGGTGGAGCAACATGGGGCCCATGAGGGTGGAGGGCGCGCCTGGGGGGGTAGGCGCGCCCCCTACCTCGTGGCTTCCTGGAAGCTTCTCTTACGTAGGGTCCAAGTCTCCTGGATCATGTTAGTTCCAAAAAGCACGTTCCCGAAGGTTTCATTCCGTTTTATATTCTTTTTCTACGAAACTCTGGGCTGGGCCTCCGGTTAATAGGTTAGTCCCAAAAATAATATAAAAGTGAATAATAAAGCCCAATAATGTCCAAAATAGAAGATAATATAGCATGGAGCAATCAAGAATTATAGATACGTTGGATACGTATCAGACGACCATGTGACGACACATTGATAGAGATCAAGATAATGGAGATCATGGTGTCATGCCGGTGACAATGGAGATCATGACGATACTTTGGAGATGGAGATCAAAGGTACAAGATGATGATGGCCATATCATGTCACATATTTTGATTGCATGTGATGTTTATCTTTTATGCATCTTATTTTGCTCAGTACGATGGTAGCTTTATAAGATGATCCCTTACTAAAATTTCAAGGTATAAGTGTTCTCCCTGAGTATGCATTGTTGCGACAGTTATTCGTGCTGAGACACCACGTGATGATCGGGTGTGATAAGCTCTATGTTCACATACAATGGGTGCAAGCCAGTTTTGCACACGCTGAATACTCGGGTTAAACTTGACGAGCCTAGCATATGCATATATGGCCTCGGAACACTGAGATCGAAAGATCAAATGTTAGTCATATAGTAGACATGATCAACATAGTGATTTTCACCATTGAAAACTACTCCATCTCATGTGATGATCGGACATGGTTTAGTTGATTTGGATCACGTGATCATTTAGATGACTAGAGGGATGTCTATCTAAGTGGGAGTTCTTAAGTAATATGATTAATTGAACTTTAATTTATCATTAACTTAGTCCTGATAGTACTTGCATAACTATGTTTGTAGATCAATAACTCACGATGTAGCTCCCCGTTTATTTTTGATATGTTCCTAGAGAAAACTAACCTGAAAAATGATAGTAGCAATGATGCGGACTAGGTCCGTGATCTGAGGATCATCCTCATTGCTGCATAGAAGAATTATGTCCTTGATGCACCGCTAGGTGACAGAACTATTGCAGGAGCAAATGCAGACATTATGAACGTTTGACAAGCTCGGTATGATGTCTACTTGATAGTTTAGTGCACCATGCTTTACGGCTTAGAACCGGGACTTCAAATGTTTTGAACAACATGGAGCATATGAGATGTTCCAAGAGTTTAAACTAGTATTTTAGACTCATGCCCGTGTTAAGAGGTATGAGACCTCTAACAAAGTACTTTGCCTACGAGATGGAGGAGAATAGCTCAGCTAGTGAGCATGTGCTCAGAATGTCTGAGTACTACAATCACTTGAATCAAGTGGGAGTTAATCTTCCAAATAAGATAGTGATTGGCATAGTTCTCTAGTCACTATCACCAAGTTAATAGAACTTCGTGATGAACTATAATATGCAAGGGATAACGGAAACAATTCCCAAGCTCTTCGCGATGCTGAAATCGGCGAAGGTAGAAATCAAGAAAAAGCATCAAGTGTTGATGGTTGACAAAACCACTATTCTCAAGTAAAAGGGCAAGGGAAAGAAAGGGAACTTCAAGAAGAATGGCAAGCAAGTTGCCACTCCCATGAAGAAACCCAAAGTTGGACCCAAGCCTGAAACTGAGTGCTTCTACTGCAAAGGAAATGGTCACTGGAAGCGGAACTGCCCCTAGATACTTGGTGGATAAGAAGGATGGCAAAGTGAACAAAGGTATATTTGATATACATGTTATTGATCCGTACTTTACTAGTGTTTATAGCAACCCCTCGGTATTTGATACTAGTTCAGTTGCTAAGAGTAGTAACTCGAAACTGGAGTTGCAAAATAAACAGAGACTAGTTAAGGGCGAGGTGATGATATGTGTTGGAAGTGATTCCAAGGTTGATAAGATCACCATCGCAGACTCCCTTTACCTTCGGTATTAGTGTTGAACCTAAAATAAATCTTATTTGGTGTTTGCGTTGAGCATGAATATGATTGGATCATGTTTATTGCAATATAGTTATTCATTTAAGTCAAAGAATAATTGTTGTTCTATTTACATGAATAAAACCTTCTATGGTCATACACTTAAATATAAATGGTTTATTGAATGTCGATCGTAGTGATACACATAATATTGATGCCAAAATATGCAAAGTTGATAATGATAGTGCAACATACTTGTGGCACTGCCGTTTAGGTCATTGATACGTCTCCAACGTATCTATAATTTTAGATTGTTCCATGCTATTATATATTCTATTTTGGATGTTTAATGAGCTTTATTATACACTTTTTTATTATTTTTGGGACTAACCTATTAACCGGAGGCCCAACCCAAATTGTTGTTTTTTGCCTATTTCAGTGTTTTGCAGAAAAAGAATATCAAACGGACTCCAAACGGAATGAAACCTTCGGGAACATGATTTTTGGAACAAACGTGATCCAAAGTACTTGGAGTGGACGTCAAGAAATCACCAAGGAGGCCATGATGTAGGGGGCGCGCCTACCCCACCCAGGGCGTGCCCTCCACCCTCGTGGGCCCCTCGTGGCTCCGCCGACCTACTTCTTCTTCCTATATATACCTACGTACCCCCAAACCATCATAAGCGCCCACAAAAACCTAATTCCACCGCCGCAACCTTCTGTACCCGTGAGATCCCATCTTGGGGCCTTTTCCGGCGTCCTGCCGGAGGGGGCATTGATCACGGAGGGCTTCTACAACAACACCATAGCCTCTCCGATGATGTGTGAGTAGTTTACCTCAGACCTTCGGGTCCATAGTTATTAGCTAGATGGCTTCTTCTCTCTCTTTGCATCTCAATACAAAGTTCTCCTCGATTCTCTTGGAGGTCTATTCGATGTAATCTTCTTTTGCGGTGAGTTTGTCGAGATCCGATGAATTGTGGGTTTATGATCAAGATTATCTATGAACAATATTTGAATCTTCTCTGAATTCTTTTATGTATGATAGGTTATCTTTGCAAGTCTCTGTCGGATTTCGGGTTCCGGCAGACCCTTGAGGTTCGAACACTGGGGTGCGCACGGAGCTTTTGTCTCCTACCTGCCTGCACCCCTCCGCCTTGCTAGGATCTAAACTAAGGCAAGAATAACACAAGAGACGCAGGTTTATATTGGTTCGGGCCACCGTTGTGGTGTAATACCCTACTCCAGTGTGTGGTGTGGTGGATTGCCTCTTGGGCTGATGATGATGAACAATACAAGGAAGAACAGCCTCGCGAGGGCCTGTTCTTGGCTGGGGCGATGAACTTCTGGGAGGAGCTCAGTCACCTCTCTCTCTCTCTATTTGTCTGTCTTCGTCCCCCCTGTCTAGCGGGTGGCTGATCCTATTTATAGGGGCCCTGGTCCTCTTCCCAAATATCGAGTGGGAAGGGAGCCAACAATGGCGGGCTAATTTGAAGGGGGACAGCTAGTACTAGCTACCCTGACAAAAGTAGTCTTCGCCTGCGCAAAGCTCTGGTGATGACGCCGTCTTGGGCTCCATAGTGACCTCCGTCTCGTAGTCCTCCTGGTCTTGGTCTCGTTGCACCGAAATGGCAACCTTTGCCTGATGCCTCGGTACTCCGCGGCTGCGCTTGCCCCCTTTGCACCAAAGAGGAAAGGAGGACACTGCGCGGCTGGCACCCGCCTGGCGCCCTTGGTCGTCATGGCTTGCGTCACGGGCGCCTCGCGAGGTACCCCGCCTTGATCTCTCCACCTCCTCGTGAGCCAGCTTGACGAGGCCGTGCCTGAGGAAGCTCTGCATCGTCCGCCCCGCGAGGCTTGGCCCCTCACGAGGGTCTTGGGTTTGTGTTGGTGAAGATGGGCCGCGCTGGGTCCCCCTTTGAGCCACGCCGCAGGCCGCAGGCAGGCAAGTCTGGGGACCCCCGTTCCTAGAACGCCGACAGTAGCCCCCGGGCCCAAGGCGCGCCCGGACTTGGCCGTGCAGGGAGGCGGAAGGGCAAGAGCGAAGCGCCGCGGGCCCTAACAGCCTGCGGCCTTGGGCGCCGCGTGGCGGCTGATTGGACGTGGGCGGCACTGTTCCCCCACGCCCTCCTTATTTTGCGCCATGCTAGGCGGACCCGTAGTTGTACAACCGTTCCCCTTTTTGGTTGCTCGGGCGCCCTCTGTCCTTCCTCCGCTCGAACTCCGGTTTCTGTTCTCAACTCAATCTTGAACCTTCCCCCCCCCTTCCCATCGCCATGGCTCCAACGAAGAAGGGAGGAGGGAAGAAACCCGTGTCTCCGCCTTGCCCGCCGCCGTTGGCGGCCCCCGCTGAGGGTTTGGGCAAGGTCAGCTTGGCCCTGGCCACCATCTTCAATGAATGCGGGAGGACGACGGCCTGGCCCGCGTCCCACTTCTCCATCGACAGGATAGCCACTGAGGTCCCGTACTTTGCCGACGCCCTGTGGGCGAGTCTGGTTCCTCCCTTTTCCGATTTCTTCAATGTCGTGCTTTCCCACTATCAGATCAACATGATGCATCTGGGTCCTGAATCCATCACTCTCCTTTCGGTCTTCGCCTTCGTTTGCGAGGCCATGATGGGCATCCTTCCTTCGGTCGCCTTGCTGCGCCACTTCTTCTCGCTGCGCCTTGTTGACCCTACCCAATGTTGGGCGTGCGTGAGCTTCGTTGCCGCGCCTGAGACG
This sequence comes from Triticum urartu, assembly GCF_056163025.1. NCBI lineage: Eukaryota > Viridiplantae > Streptophyta > Magnoliopsida > Poales > Poaceae > Triticum > Triticum urartu. The sequence goes on from NC_141873.1 coordinate 262,084,847, forward strand.
GCGGCCTCTGGGATTGACTTCAAGCTCCCACCTCCCGCGGCTGGGTTCCGCGAGCGGTGGCTGTATGTGGATGCTAGGGTGCCCAGCCCCCTGCTGTCGGAGCCAACTTTGCCTGCTGTCCCCAATTCGGGCTGGGGGCAGGAGACGCTTGAGAGCCCCCGGCTCGTCTTCGTCTGGCACCGCTTCGCGTTCTTGAGGTCGCTTGGCGCGACAGCACCCAAGGTGGTGAAGGAGTTCCTGCTACACCGCGTTGCTCCTCTCCAGCGCCACTCCCGCCGGATGTGGGCCTTCAGCGGGCGCGATGATCGTATGAGGCTCCAGGAAGAGGACCTGACGCCTGAAGTGCTGAGGACGGTGCTCTTGACCCTGACGGGGGACCCCAACCCTGGCAGTATCCAGTAGGGAGGGGCCTTGCTGTACCTCTGCCAGAGCGGGGGCGATTTTGTGAGGCAGATGCCTATCTTCGATGAGTGGGGGCCGCACCCCGCCGGCCTTCAGGGGCCTCGCGAGAACCCCGTGGTGGTGACTGTCCTTCCAGTCGGCCAAGGCGACTCCTCCTCAAGTGGCGGAGCAGGGAGGCACGAGGCGCCAGAGGCCGAGGGGGCTCCCGGCGGGGTGACAACGCCGGGCGAGGCTCGTGAGGAAGCAGTTATCGGGGCCCGTGCCGCCGAGGCTAAGGGTGACAAGCAGCTTCCCTCTGCGCCTTCGAGCAAGGCCACCGAGGCTCCGGCAGCTTCTCTTGGTGAGGCGATTGGCGGCGCACGCCAGGCAGGCGCCCCTGACGCGGATCGCCTTGATGCTCCATCGTCGTTGCAGGTTGATCCCTGCGCCCGACTCTTAGGCCGCTTCGGCGTGGACTTTCAGGCCCTCCGGAAGAGAAGGGAGGCCCTGGGCGACGATTACCCTTGTCTCCTGCTGAAGCGTAGGAAGTACTTCGCCACTGATGAGTAAGCCTTCTCCTTTCCCAACTTCCAATCCTTCTGTTGCTCTTACCGACTCTTGCTCCGCAGGCCCCTTCCAGCCGAGCTTGCGGAGACGGCTGGGGAGCCGTCCCTCTTGGCTTCGCCCCCTCCACCGTCCTCAAGCGCTCCAAGCAGTGGAGCCCTTGTGGTGAGGGCGACTGACGAGGCGAACCGTCCCGAGGCGTATCGCGGCCCCGCGCACCTCGCGATCCTTCGCGGGCCTTCTCGTGGCATAGCCAGCCTGCCGTGGGCTTCTCGCCTGGTCGTGGTCTGCGATCGGCTGAGGCGCTTCCTGCGCTCTTCACCTGGGGACGGGCTGGCCCCCGGCCGGGCTTCTGACGCGGCGTGCCCGGCCGTCGCGAGGGTGCCAGCCCCCAGCCCCCAGCCCGGAGGGGGAGTGCTGGCTCGCGGCCCCCGGCGCTTGCTTGGGGCAGATGATGGTGTGGAGGACGTGCTCGAGCATGCTCGGGAGCGTCGCGCTCTCCGCCAAGGATTCCTTCGAAGGGCGGCTGACGCAGTAAGCCTGCTTGGAGAGGAGCTTGCCGATGAAGACGTGCGCCTTGAGGCCAAGGGCCTGCGCCTGGCTGTAGAGAGGCGCGAGCTAGAGGGCGCCATCGCCCTTGCGCGCCGTCAGCGCGATCTTGATGACGCAGAGGTCAAGGCGTCGCTGGTGGCCTCTCGGGAGGCCCGATCTTGGGCCGCTGAGGAGGCTCGAGAAGCTGACCGGCGGCGAACGGCGGCGGAGGAGCGGGCTCGGGAGCTCCTGGCCTGGTGCCACTCACTGGAGGAGCAGGTAGAGCTGCGCGAGGCAGCTCTCGCGTCGATGAAGGTGGCCTTCGGCGACTCAGCAGAGCTCCAGAAGCATGAGGAGGCGCTGACGCTGGAAGCCGCCGAACGCACCCGTGAGTACGAGCGTCTGGAGACGAGGGAGCGCTTGGTGACGCAAGCGGAGGATGATGTTTCCGCACGAGAAGCCCGCATCCTGGAGGAGGTCGGACGTCGAGTGGCGATGGCGCGTTTGAACCTCGAGCACGAGTTCGACGAGAAGCTGGGGTTGATCCGGGCCGAAGTTGAAGGCAGGACTGCTGCCTTGAGGGCCAAGCTGGAGGAGGCGACGCGGCGGGCCGACGCTTTCTGGGCCGCTCTTGAGGTGGCGCAAGGTGATTTAACCGCTTCCCAGGCCGAGGTGCTCCTTCTCCGCCAGCGGGTGGAGGAGGCCGAGGTCGTCGCGGGCCAGAACGCGGACGAGATATGTCAGCGACGGATCCTGGAGCATGAGCACGGCCCCATGCTCGCCACGCTCCGGGAGAGAGCCAACGCAGCCTTGGGCAACATCTGCGTGGCGGCTGTTGGCGAGCCGCACGCAGTCAACTATGCTGGCAATCTTCAGTTCTTCACTGACGTAGTGACACAGCTAGAGGCGCGGTCGGTCAGGGCTGACAGGTTGGTGGAGGAGAGGAGCCGCGCCCTGCTTGGGCGCGCCTTTTCTTGCGTCTTCAGCCACCTCCGGAACATGGATCCCCACTTTGATTTTGACGCCGCCATCGCCCCAGTCCCCCAGGCCGTCCGAGGCGACCTGGAGCACTGGGTGGAAGACAATGTGGAGGCTCTTATCAGGGCCTTCGCTTCGTACAACGACGGCGTGATCGTGGCGGCCGTCGAGGGCGGCATGGTGAACGGCCCTGGTGCCGCTGGCGGCGATGCGGACAGCGATGGCGGGTTCAGCGACGCCAGCAACGGCTCAGGTGGTGCTCCTGAGAACGCATTGGGGGATTCATCCGACTGATTGTGCATCGCTCCTAATTCCTTACCCTGCATGAATAGAACTCAGGTTTTGGCCTGATTGCAGTGAGAGCATTTTGGAGGGGGAGCCCCTTATGTAAAACTTGTGTTCATCGTATTAGTAGACGCTACATTGCCCATGCGCCCGCGCCAAGTGGCTGGCCCAAGCGACGTGCTGGTCAGCTAGTTTACCTTTGTCCCGTGCTGGCCCTGAGGCAGCCCGTGGGAGGCTGTGGTGTCTTGAGTGTTCCCTGACTGGGTTCGTAGGATCTGCAGTAAAACACCCTCCTGAGAGGTCACGTCTGCGGCAGTCTGGGCTGCGCGCAAGCTAGGCCTGACCCGGCTCGTGAGGGTCTCGCGAGGGGAGGCAGCTGAGGCGAAGCGGTAACCAAAGCGCGAGAAATTGCTCGAACGAGACTAAGCACCCCTTCCCCAAACACACGCAAATCTCAAATTCGAATCCAACTTGAATCCAGCGGGGGAAAGCAACAACCAAAGGGAAGAGCAACAAAAGCAAACAAAAGGCCACGTCCGGCACCTAGTCTAGTCTTGGACGTCTTCTCACCAGCGCGGAGCTAAGTGCTGCCACTGGGCGTGGGAGGGAGCCCCAGGGCCTGAGGCCGGCACCCCTGAGACTCTGGGGCATGTACAGTCCAACTCATTATTATGTGAGAGTGTCACGGGGTGGCGAGCTTCACAGGCACTGGGCCTTCTTCACAGGTACTGGCCTTGCTTCATATCGCCAGATGAGGGCCCCGCCTTGCGCCACACTCTAGTGCCATCAACGACGACCGGAAACCAGGACACCGCCGATGGGGTAGAGCGGTCGCCAGCGGTTCCCCCGACGACCACGGGTCCTCCACCGGGGGCAGGCTCTGAGGCACCTCCCCAGCGGAGGGCCTACCTCCTGAGAACACCTTGATCCGAACGCCGCGGTGGTGATGTCGGATCCCGGCCCCTCTCCTGCAGCCCCCTGCGCCCTCCTCCCGAGGGGCAGGAGACCGTGGGAGCGGGGCAGCTGCTCGCTGTGGCGACCTGCACCTCCTGCGATCCATGGTTAGCGTATACCTGCTCCTGAATAATTAGCGGTACCCGATAATCGTTGCCCCCAGCGTGGCCAGTAGGACCGTCCCGGGGCTCCCGGAAAGGCTCAGCTTCTGGCGCCTCGTCCCCCCAGCCTGGGCTGAGGAGTGAGCCTTGTTCGCTCTTGTGTGGGTGTCCTTGGTCCATCATGAGGGGCATGTATTCCTCCGGCGCCGTCATCCCGAATGCCACGCCGTAATGCCCCGCATGCCACGCGGTCCTGCCTGACGCGCCCACCGTGGGGTGGCAGCGCGGCTGCCTATTCGGGCCGCGGGTCGCGTCGAGTCCTTCTTCTTTGCGGACCGGGAGCGGGGGCAGCGCCGCCGCCGGTCCGGCGCTGACAGCTTCGCTGGCGTCGGAGTAGCCTTGGAGCCCGCGGGCACGCGCGGAGCCCCCGCGTGGGCCGCCCTGGGCTTGGGATGGGAGCTGGGTGGAGAAGGGGTGAGCCCCCGAGGCGGCGAAGCCCAGGAGCTCTGCCACTCGCTCCAGCAGCACGTCGTGGCCGCCCTCTAGCAGCCTGCACTGCAGCAACTCTCGGGCCACTGTGAGCGCGGCCCTCGAGTTCGCCTGCTCCCTGCGGGTGTACGGCGTCGTGGTCGCGGCGTGATTGGAGGCCCTTGCTGCCGACCGCGCCTGCCGCGGTGTGAGAGCTGTCGGAGCCTATCCGCGTCGCCCGCGGCCCGCAGCGCCCTGCGGACCGCGAGCTGCCTGGGGCACGGGGTCGCCCGAGGCAAGCGGCTCTGCGCAGGCGGGCCACGCCGCCCGCGGATCTGGGTTGCCCGCCCGGTCGCCGGACATGGTGATGATGACGTGACGGGGCGCGAAGCGGTAGAAGGTGGATTCCGGCGCACCCCTACCTGGCGCGCCAAATGTCGGATTTCGGGTTCCGGCAGACCCTTGAGGTTCGAACACTGGGGTGCGCGCGGAGCTTTCGTCTCCTACCTGCCTGCACCCCTCCGCCTTGCTAGGATCTAAACTAAGGCAAGAATAACACAAGAGACGCAGGGTTTATACTGGTTCGGGCCACCGTTGTGGTGTAATACCCTACTCCAGTGTGTGGTGTGGTGGATTGCCTCTTGGGCTGATGATGATGAACAATACAAGGAAGAACAGCCTCGCGAGGGCCTGTTCTTGGCTAGGGCGATGAACTGCTGGGAGGAGCTCAGTCACCTCTCTCTCTCTCTCTCTCCCTCTCTCTCTCTCCCTCTCTCTCTGTTCGTCTGTCTTCGTCCCCCCCTGTCTAGCAGGTGGCTGATCCTATTTATAGGGGCCCTGGTCCTCTTCCCAAATATCGAGCGGGAAGGGAGCCAACAATGGCGGGCTAATTTGAAGGGGGACAGCTAGTACTAGCTACCCTGACAAAAGTAGTCTTCGCCTGCGCAAAGCTCTGGTGATGACGCTGTCTTGGGCTCCACAGTGACCTCTGTCTCATAGTCCTCCTGGTCTTGGTCTCGTTGCACCGAAATGGCAACCTTTGCCTGATGCCTCGGTACTCCGCGGCTGCGCTTGCCCCCTTTGCACCAAAGAGGAAAGGAGGACACTACGCGGCTGGCACCCGCCTGGCGCCCTTGGTCATCATGGCTTGCGTCACGGGCGCCTCGCGAGGTACCCCGCCTTGATCTCTCCGCCTCCTCGTGAGCTAGCCTGATGAGGCCGTGCCTGAGGAAGCTCCGCGTCGTCCGCCCCGCGAGGCTTGGCCCCTCGCGAGGGTCTTGGGTTTGTGTTGGTGAAGATGGGCCGCGCTGGGCCCCCCTTTGAGCCACGCCGCAGGCCGCAGGCAGGCAAGTCTGGGGATCCCCGTTCCCAGAACGCCGACAGTCTCTTCGAATTATCAGTTTGGTTTGGCCTACTAGATTGATCTTTCTTGCAATGGGAGAAGTGCTTAGCTTTGGGTTCAATCTTGTAGTGTCCTTTCCCAATGACCGCAGGGGCAGCAAGACATGTAATGTATTGTTGCCATCAAGGATAAAAAGATGGGGTTTATATCATACTCCATGAGTTTATCCCTCTACATCATATCATCTTGCTTAAAGCGTTACTCCATTCTTATGAACTTAATACTCTAGATGCATGCTGGATAGCGGTCAATATGTGGAGTAATAGTAGTAGATGCATGCAGGAGTTGGTCTACTTGTCATGGACGTGATGCCTATATACATGATCATACCTAGATATTCTCATAACTATGCTCAATTCTATCAATTGCTCGACGGTAATTCGTTCACCCACCGTAATACTTATGCTCTTGAGAAAAGCCACTAGTGAAACCTATGGCCCCCGGGTCTATTTTCCATCATATTAATCTCCCGTTATTTCCATTACTGTTTACTTTGCTTTCTTTACTTTTACTCTTTATCATAAAAATACCAAAAATATTATCTTATCATCTCTATCAGATCTCACTCTCGTAAGTGACTGTGAAGGGATTGACAACCCCTTTATCGCGTTGGTTGCGAGGTTCTTATTTGTTTGTGTAGGTACAAGGGACTTGAGCGTGACCTCCTACTGGATTGATACCTTGGTTCTCAAAAATTTAGGGAAATACTTACGCTACTTTACTGCATCACCCTTTCCTCTTCAAGGGAAAACCAACGCAGTGCTCAAGAGGTAGCAAGAAGGATTTCTGGCGCCGTTGTCGGGGAGGTGTGCGCCAAGTCAAGTCAAGATTTGACTCCCAACAATGAGCCATTGCTGGCGTCGTTGCCAAGTCTACACAAGTCAAGACATACCAAGTACCCATCACAAACTCTTATCCCCCGCATTACATTATTTTCCATTTGCCTCTCGTTTTCCTCTCCCCCACTTCACCCTCTCCGTTTTATTCGCCCTCTCTTTTTCCTTCGCCTCTTTTTCGCTCACTTCTTGTTTGCTCGTGTGTTGGATTGCTTGCTTGTCACGATGGCTCAAGATGACACTAAATTGTGTGACTTTGCCAATACCAACAACAATGATTTTCTTAGCACTTCGATTGCTCCTCTTACCGATGCTGAATCTTGTGAAATTAATGCTGCTTTGCTGAATCTTGTCATGAAAGATCAATTCGCCGTCCTTCCTAGTGAAGATGTCGCTACCCATCTAAATAGCTTTGTTGATTTGTGTGATATGCAAAAGAAGAAAGATGTGGATAATGATATTGTTAAGTTGAAACTATTTCCATTTTTGCTTAGAGATCGTGCTAAAACTTGGTTTTTGTCTTTGCCTAAAAATAGTATTGATTCTTGGAATAAGTGCAAAGATGCTTTTATCTCTAAGTATTTTCCTCCCGCTAAGATCATCTCTCTTAGAAACGATATTACGATTTTTAAGCAACTTGATCATGAACATGTTGCACAAGCTTGGGAGAGAATGAAATTAATGATACGTAATTGCCCTACTCATGGTTTGAATTTATGGATGATCATTCAAAAAATTTATGACGGATTGAATTTTGCTTCTAGAAATCTTTTAGATTCGGCCGCGGGAGGCACTTTTATGGAAATCACTTTAGGATAAGCTACTAAACTCCTAGATAATATTATGGTCAATTATTCTCAATGGCACACTGAAAGATCTACTAGTAAAAAGGTGCATGTGATAGAAGAAATTAATGTTTTGAGTGGAAAGATGGATGAACTTATGAAATTATTTGCTAATAGGAGTGTTGCTTCTGATCCTAATGATATACCTTTGTCTACTTTGATAGAGAATAATAATGAATATATGGATGTGAATTTTGTTGGTAGGAATAATTTTGGTAACAACGCCTATAGAGGAAACTTTAACCCTAGGCCGTATCCTAGTAATTTCTCTAATAATTTTGGTAATTCCTACAACAAATCTTATGGAAGTTTTAATAAGATGCCCTTTGAATTTTAGACTAGTGTTAAAGAATTTATGATTTCTCAAAATAATTTCAATGCTTTGTTCGAAGAAAAATTGCTTAAAGTTGACGAATTGGCTAGGAACGTGGATATAATTTCTCTTGATGTTGATTCTTTGAAACTTAGATCTATTCCACCTAAGCATGATATCAATGAGTCTCTCAAAGCTATGAGAATTTCTATTTATGAGTGCAAAGAAAGAACCGCTAGGACGCGTGCTAAGAAAGATTGCTTTGTAAAAGCGTGTTCTTCTAATTTTTATGAGAATAAAGATGAAGATCTAAAAGTTATTGATGTGACCCCAATTAAATCTTTGTTTTGCAATATGAATCTTGATAATGATGGGACTGGAGATGAGTCAACTTTAGTTAGAAGGCGTCCCAAAACTTTGGAGTTTTTAGATCTTGATGCAAGTGGGATTGAAGAGGTCAAAACTTTAGATATCAATGAACCCACTATCTTGGATTTCAAGGAATTTAATTATGATAATTGCTCTTTGATAGATTGTATTTCCTTGTTGCAATCCGTGCTAAATTCTCCCCGTGCTTATAGTCAAAATAAAGCTTTTGCTAAACATATCATTGATGCTTTAATGCAATCTTATGAAGATAAACTTGAGTTGGAATTTTCTATCCCTAGAAAACTTTATGACGAGTGGGAACCTACTATTAAAATTAAAGATCATGAATGCTATGCTTTGTGTAATTTGGGTGCTAGTGTTTCCATGATTCCAAAAACTTTGTGTGATTTGTTAGGTTTCCGTGAATTTGATGACTGCTCTTTAAACTTGCATCTTGCGGATTCCACTATCAAGAAACCTATGGGAAGAATTAATGATGTTATTATTGTTGCCAATAGGAATTATGTGCCCGTAGATTTCATTGTTCTTGATATAGATTGCAATCCTTCATGTCCTACTATTCTTGGTAGACCTTTCCTTAGAACGATTGGTGCAATCATTGATATGAAGGAAGAGAATATTAGATTCCAATTTCCGTTAAGAAAAGGCATGGAACACTTCCCTAGAAAGAAAATTAAATTACCATATGAATCTATTATGAGAGCCACTTATGGATTGCCTACCAAAGATGGCAATACCTAGATCTATCCTTATTTTAATGCCTAGCTAGGGGCGTTAAACGATAGCGCTTGTTGGGAGGTAACCCAATTTTTTTTTGCTTTTTGGTTCTGTTTAGGAATAAATCTTTGATCTAGCCTCTGGTTAGAATTGTTTTTGTGTTTCAATTAGTGTTTGTGCCAAGTTAAACCAATAGGATCTTCTTGGATGATAGTTAATTGATCTTGCTGAAAAAGACAGAAACTTTTCGCTCACGAATATAATTGTTTAAACTCACCAGAGCGTGATAAATTACCGATTCTTTTTGCAGTAGATCAGTACGTAAATTTTCCTGATTGTCCTAGTTTTTTAGGATTTTTGGAGTTCCAGAAGTTTTCGAACGAATCTAATTACTACAGACTATTCTGTTTTTGACAGATTCTGTTTTTTGTGTGTTGTGTGCTTATTTTGATGAATCTATGGCTAGTAAAAGAGCTTATAAACCAAAGAGAGGTTCGAATACAGTAGGATGAATCTATGCTTGATACGTCTCCAACGTATCTATAATTTTTGATTGTTCCATGCTATTATATATTCTGTTTTGGATGTTTAATGGGCTTTATTATACACTTTCATATTATTTTTGGGACTAACCTATTAACCGGAGGCCCAGCCCAAATTGCTGTTTTTTGCCTATTTCAATGTTTTGCAGAAAAAGAATATTAAACGGAGTCCAAACGGAATGAAACCTTCGGAAACGTGATTTTTGGAACAAACGTGATCCAGAGGACTTGGAGTGGACGTCAAGAAATCATCGAGGAGGCCACGAGGTAGGGGGTGCGCCTACCCCCCAGGGCGCACCCTCCACCCTTGTGGGCCCCTCGTGGCTCCGCCGACCTACTTCTTCCTCCTATATATACCTATGTATCCCCAAACCATCAGAAGCGCCCACGAAAACCTAATTCCACGGCCGCAACCTTCTGTACCCGTGAGATCCCATCTTGGGGCCTTTTCCGGCGTCCTGCCGGAGGGGGCATTGATCACGGAGTACATCAACACCATAGCCTCTCCGATGATGTGTGAGTAGTTTACCTCAGACCTTCGGGTCCATAGTTATTAGCTAGATGGCTTCTTCTCTCTCTTTGGATCTCAATACAAAGTTCTCCTTGATTCTCTTGAAGATCTATTCGATGTAATCTTCGTTTGCGGTGTGTTTGTCGAGATCCGATAAATTATGGGTTTATGATCAAGATTATCTAATAACAATATTTGAATCTTCTCTGAATTCTTTTATGTATAATTGGTTATCTTTGCAAGTCTCTTAGAATTATCAGTTTGGTTTGGCCTACTAGATTGATCTTTCTTGCAATGGGAGAAGTGCTTAGCTTTGGGTTCAATCTTGCGGTGTCCTTTCCCAGTGACAGCAGGGGCAGTGAGGGAGTCCTGGATTAGGGAATCTCTGGACAGCCGGACTATATCCTTTGGCCGGACTGTTGGACTATGAAGATACAAGATTGAAGACTTCGTCTCGTGTCCGGATGGAACTCTACTTGGCGTGGAAGGCAAGCTAGGCAGTACGGATATGGATATCTCCTCCTTTGTAACCGACCTTGTGTAACCCTAGCCCCCTCCGGTGTCTATATAAACCGGAGGGTTTTAGTCTGTAGGACAACAACAATCATACCATAGGCTAGCTTCTAGGGTTTAGCCTCTCCGATCTCGTGGTAGATCAACTCTTGTAATACTCATATCATCAAGAATAAATCAAGCAGGACGTAGGGTTTTACCTCCATCAAGAGGGCCCGAACCTGGGTAAAACATCGTGTCCCCTGCCTCCTGTTACCATCCGCCTTAGACGCACAGTTTGGGACCCCCTACCCGAGATCCGCCGGTTTTGACACCGACATTGGTGCTTTCATTGAGAGTTCCTCTGTGTCGTCGTCGTTAGGCTTGATGGCTCCTACTATCATCGATAGCGATGCAGTCCATGGTGAGACTTTTCTCCCCGGACAGATCTTTGAGTTCGGCAGCTTCGCACTGCGGGCCAACTCGCTTGGCCATCTGGAACAGATCAAAAGTTACGCCCCTGGCCACCAGGTCAGGTTTGGAAGCTTAAATTACACGACCGATATCCGTGGAGACTTGATCTTCGACGGATTCGAGCCCCTGCCTTGTGCGCCGCACGGTCGCGATGAGTATGATTTAGCTCTACCACCAGACAGTGTTCAGGAGATCGCACCGGCAACTGCTCCGACCCTCAGTTCGGAGCCAATCGCGCCATCCATGAACGGGTGGATAGACCCCGCCACGGAGGCCGTACCCTCAGCGGCGATCGAGCCAAATATCGACCTTACCCCTCATAAGAGCCGTGTTGTCAAATTGTCGGATCCTTCTCCGGCCACGGACTCTGAACCGCCTGCGCCCGTTCCTATCAAATCCGATAGGGCGCCGATCATGGAGTTTACCTGTGCGGATATTTTTCAACACTCGCCCTTCGGTGACATACTGAATTCACTAAGGTCTTTCTCTTTGTCAGGAGAGTCCTGACCGAACCATGTCCGGCAGGACTGGGATACGGATGATGAAGAAATTCGTCGCCCACCCACCACCCACTTAGTAGCCATTGTCGACGATTTAACCGACATGCTCGACTTCGACTCCGAAGACATCGACGGTATGGACGACGATGCAAGAGACGAATAGGAACCACTACCCACAGGGCACCAGACGCCCACTTCATCACATGACGTATACTGTGACGCCCCGAGACCATTGTGCCAGGTGTCTTTCAGTTATTCGCTGTCATTGCCAGGTCATTTGCTTGCGTGTTGCATCTTGCCATGTCATCATGTGCATTGCATCATCATGTTTTCAAAATTTGCATTAGCCCGGGTTCTCCCAGTTTCGTCCGTTGTCCGTTCTGAGCCCAGACACACTTGCACACGCCCGCGGCATGTCCGAAATATTATTTTATAAGTGGCCAGAAAATGTTATCGGAATGGGTTGAAAGTTGGCATGTGGTGTTGTTATGTTGTAGGTAGGCCGCCTGCCAAGTTTCATCGCATTCGGAGTTTGTTTGATAGCCCAGCGGATAACTATAGCAACATTATAGTCGGTCTAACGTCGGACGTTTTCGGTCTCCGGAAACAGTCGCCGGGCCTCCCTCTCTTCTCTTCTCTCAGCTCGAGACCGTCTACACAACTCACTACCTACCACCAGGTCCAACCTAATCTCTCTCGTCAGCCCGCAGCCCCCCTCTCGCGCGTCCAAAACTTACCCGAACCCGACCCGGACAGTCGTCACCATTGGATCCGGATCATCCCCAAACATCCCCTAATTATCTCCATTTTTCTTTTTGGACTCCCCTAACCTGTTATTCTCGATCGTCCGATCCCGATCCGACGATACAGATCCCTAACCTATTTCCTACATGCTATATATAGCCCCCTAACCCTAAATTTTAGGCCCTCTTTTCTCATCCACCCATCCCCACCGCCGCCGCCACGCTCAAATCCCCGTCGGGATCTCCCCCGCCCGAGCCACCCGACCAGCCTCCTTCATCCTTGGGATCCCTCCCGATCCTCTCTCCCAACCAACCAGCATCCGAGGCCTCCCTCGATCCACCCAACAAATCAGCTCCGCAGCTTCCCTGCTCCCCTCGCGCTCGGGCATGCAGCCAGTCGAGTGCCCACCTCCAGATCGAGAAGGAGGCTCGATCTCGAGCTTCTCAAGCCGCCAGCGACCAGGGGCCCTCCGGTGTGCCCCTTTTATTTCTCCTCCTTCCCCTGTTTCTTTTTTTTTTCTCTCTCTCTCTCAAAGTCTCATCTCTCTCTCTGTCCCGACACCATGGCCATCGCCCCGCTTCTTTGAGACCAGTCGCCGTTGATCTGCTACCATGCCGCCTCCCGTCGTCGTCCGCAAGCCAGGAGTCCGAGCTCCTCCTTCCCGAGTCAGCAGCGCCCGGATCCAGGCCGCAACGAGCGGAGCCCCGACGCCCGTCCGCCTGAGCGTGCCCCGCCTCGACCTCGGCGGTGACCATCGGCGCCGCCGCACAACGAAACGAGTTCCATCCCCGAACGCCATGGCCGCCTCCGACATGAACTCCTCCTGCGCCTGCACCTACCGCCATGGATGCCCGAACCAAACTGCTTCCTCGACCTTCAGGCCACTCGGACGCGCCCCTGCTTCCTCGACCGCCTGACCCCGTCACGCCCGAGCCGCACGGGAGACGAGTACCCCGTTGCAGCGCTCTGCCCCGCGCTCGTCTTCCCGCCCGGACGGCCGCCTCGCCAGCATCCCAGGGCTCGTCTCCAGCGATGCTGCTACTCTGAACCTCGTGCCCCCGCTGTTGTCTGCTTCGTTCAGTCGAGCAGAGCGCTCGCCCAGGCTGTGACGCGTCGCCCTTCCGTGTGGGCTGCCGCATCGCCTGCAGGCCTTCCAGCGCTCAAGGCCCATCCGAAATCCAGCAAGGCCTAGCTCCCTTGGCCCATGGTGAGACGCCCCCCCAGCAGCGCCTCTTTTTTATTTTTTTATTTTTTATTTTTTTTCTCAGCTGGCCCAACTTGCGCCAGATTTGGCCCATAGATGTTTTTTTTAGTTCTGTGAATTTACTAATTTTCCTTCACATGCATAATTACAGAATATGCCATCATTTTAAAAATGCTCACACCTAAATAACCGTGCATCGGATTCAAACAAACTTAACATGAAAGTTGCTTAGAATTTTGTCTAGTTTCATAATATGTCACTTTCATCCATGTTTAAAATGTTTAAAATGATGTTTGGTTAAATTTGCTCCTATGCCATGTTAAAATGCCTTAATTCATAACTAAATAACCGCAACTCTGAATTCAATAAACCTTATATGTAAATGGGGTAGAATTTTGCCTAGTTTAACATGGTGGCATCACTTTGCATGTTTAACAACTATAAAATATGGTTTAGGGCAGAATAGTATCATAACCAAAATATGCACATGAGGAGTTTTCGGACTTGTTCTTTGTCGTTCCGGCCTCATTTAAACTTGCCTAGATAGGTAGTTTTCATTTGCTTCACCCTCTTGTCATGTTTAACAACATTTAATATTGTTGGGTACATATCGAACTAAATAAGTCACGTGGTGTTTCGTCAATATGCAACGGAGTTGCATATTGAGCTCCACTTAACTTGTAGTGTTGTTTGTGCACTTTGCCATGCCATGCATATTTAAACCGGACATGCATCATACTTGGTTGTGCATCATGCCATGATTATGTGATGGTTGTTTACTATGTTGTTTGCTTCTTTCCGGTGTTGCTTCTTCGGGTTGGTTCCGATAACGTCGCGTTTGTGAGGACTCGTTTGACTACGTCTGTTTGTCTTCTTCATGGACTCGTTCTTCTTCCTTGCGGGATCTCAGGCAAGATGATTATACCTTCGAAATCACTTCTATCTTTGCTTGCTTAGTTGCTCGCTCTTTTGCTATGCCTATGCTGCGATACCTACCACTTGCTTATCATGCCTCCCATATTGTTGAACCAAGCCTCTAACCCACCATGTCCTAGCAAACCGTTGTTTGGCTATGTTACTGCTTTGCTCAGCCTCTCTTATAGCGTGTTAGTTCCAGGTGAAGATTGAAGTTTGTTCCTTGTTCGAACATAGAGATGTTGTTCCTTGTTGGAACATGGTTATTAGTTGGGATATCACTATATATCTTATTTAATTAATGCATCTATATACTTGGTAAAGGGTGGAAGGCTCGGCCTTATACCTGGTGTTTTGTTCCATTCTTGCCGCCCTAGTTTCCGTCATATCGGTGTTATGTTCCTGGATTTTGCGTCCCTTACGCGTTTGAGCTATTATGGGAACCCCTTGACAGTTCGCCTTGGGTAAAACTCCTCCAGCAATGCCCAACATTGGTTTTACCATTTGCCACCTAGCCTTTTCCTTTCCCTTGGGAGTCGCGCTCCTGAGGGTCATCATTATTTACCCCCCTCGGGCCAGTGCTCCTCTGAGTGTTGGTCCAACTTGTCAGCCGCCGGTGGCCACCAGGGGCAACTCTGGGCTGGCCTACCGGAAGTTTAGACAATCCGGTGTGCCCTGAGAAAGAGATATGTGCAGCTCCTATCGGGATTTGTCGGCACATTCGGGCGGTGTTGCTGGTTTAGTTTTACCCTGTCGAAATGTCTTGTTGTACCGGGATACCGAGTCTGATCGGAACGTCTCGGGAGGAGGTCTATTCCTTCGTTGACCATGAGAGCTTGTGATGGGTTAAGTTGGGACACCCCTGCAGGGATTTGAACTTTCGAAAGCCGTGCCCGCGGTTATGGGCAGATGGGAATTTGTTAATGTTCGGTTGTAGATAACTTGAACCTTAATTTAATTAAAATGAATCAACAGCGTGTGTTATCGTGATGGTCTCTTTCCGGCGGAGTCCAGGAAGTGAACACGGTGTTGGAGTTATGCTTGACGTAGGTTGTTTTAGGATCACTTCTTGATCATAGTTTATCGACCGTGCTTTGCCTTCTCTTCTCGCTCTCTTTTGCGTATGTTAGCCACCATATATGCTAGTCGCTTGCTGCAGCTCCACCTCATACCTTTACCTTACCCATAAGCTTAAATAGTCTTGATCGCGAGGGCGCGAGATTGCTGAGTCCTCCGTGACTCACAGATACTTCCAAAACCAGCTTGCAGGTGCCGATGAGTCCGTGCAGATGACGCAACCAAGCTCAGGAGGAGCTCGATGAAGATCTTGTCCTTTGTGTTGTTTCGTTCTAGTTGATCAGTAGTGGAGCCCAGTTGGGGTCGATCGGGGACCTTTGTCGCATTTGGGGTTCTTCTTGTATTTTGGTTCCGTAGTCGGACCTTGATTGTATTTGGATGTTGTAATGCTTTATTCATGTAATTGTGTGAAGTGGCGATTGTAAGCCAACTATGTATCTCTTTCCCTTATGTATTACATGGGTTGTGTGAAGATTACCTCAATTGCGACATTGCTTTCAATGCGGTTATGCCTCTAAGTCGTGGTTTGACACGTGGGAGATATAGCCGCATCGAGGGCGTTACATATACATGGTGGACACACCAAAAGAAAACGACGACGAGGAACGGAAGAATGCAACGAAGGGTTGTCCCCTCGAGAAGCGGTCAAAGAGGCAGCGTAAGTGCTGCTCCAAACCCCGCCTCAGCAGAAACAACAATCATATAGACCCAGCGTTAGAGCAGGGTGAACCATCGTCGGACCACGGCAACACGGGGAATCAAACCGAACAACCCGACTCTGTCAAAGATAATAATCCGGATGACATCACATCAGACAGACACCCGGAGCAACAGAATGCCCATCAAAGGCTTATCGCCACCGCGAGGAGTCTAAAAAAGCAGAAGCAAAGGCTCAAGGCTGCGCAAGACACACTCAGAATCAGATGGAGTAAAGTAGTCAACACAGCAGCAAAGTACGGTGGTAATCGCCACACCAAGAGCTACCTGAAGCGGAAGTTGCTACCTGAATTCGATGAGGAGGCCTTAGATCCCCCGCAACCAAAAATTAAAACGGCCATCTGGCCGGATAGACGACCTCACGGCCAACATATAGCAGCAAACAATGCCGCACATAAGCCAATACGCGATCCACGCAAGGGCTCGCATCAAAAGGACGGCGCAACCAGATCCATCTATGGACCACGCAAGCGTGCTCCAGCATACAATGCAACACAACAAACATCTGAACACCACGGTACACCCAGATTCAGGGGTGCCGCACACCCCCTATGTTTCACCGATGAGGTGCTGGACCATGAATTTCCAGAGGGATTCAAACCCGTAAACATAGAGGCATATGATGGAACAACAGACCCTGGGGTCTGGATTGAGGACTATATCCTCCATATCCATATGGCTCAAGGAGATGATCTCCACGCCATCAAGTACTTATCCCTCAAGCTCAAAGGGCCAGCTCGGCACTGGCTTAAAAGCCTCCCCGAAAGCTCCATTGGAAGCTGGGAAGAGCTCGAATACGCTTTTCGGGCAAATTTTCAAGGGACTTATGTCCGACCTCCGGATGCGGACGATTTGAGTCATATAACTCAACATCCCGGAGAGTCAGCTCGAAAGCTTTGGAACAGGTTTCTTACTAAAAAGAACCAAATAGTCGACTGTCCGGACGCCGAAGCCTTGGCAGCTTTTAAGCACAGCATCCGAGACGAATGGCTTGCCAGACACCTCGGCCAAGAAAAGCCGAGAACAATGGCAGCATTAACAAGCCTCATGACCCGCTTTTGCGCGGGCGAGGATAGCTGGCTAGCCCGATGCAGCACCAGCGACTCAAGTACATCCGAAGTTAGAGATGGAAACGGGAAATCACGACGCAGCAAAAATAATAAGCGCCGGAATAAAGAAGACAACCCGAAGAGCACGGCGGTAAACGCCGGATTCAGAAGCTCTCGGCCAGGTCAGCAAAAGCCTCCCTCTAAAGGCGCCAGAGATGAACTGTCCAGCCTAAACAAAATTCTGAACCAAATATGTCAGATCCATAGCACCCCCGATAAACCTGCAAATCATACCCACAGAGAATGTTGGGTCTTCAAGTAGTCCGGCAAGCTCAACGCCGAACATAAGGGGCAGGATACACCAAGCGAAGACGAGGATGAGCCTCGCAAGCAAAGCACTGGGGAACAGAAGAAATTTCCACCAGAAGTCAAAACAGTAAACGTGTTACACGTGATAAAGGGGAGAAACAAAGCGGCACTCCCAGATAAATATGCCCAAGGGCCTATCACCGCAGAGTTCTGCCACTGGCCGTCTCAACCGATCACCTTCGACCATCAGGATTACTCGGCAAGTATCCAGCGCGCAGGATGGGCTGCCTTGGTATTAGATCCAATAATTGACGGATACCACTTCACACGAGTCCTGATGGACGGTGGCAGCAGTCTAAACCTGATATATCAGGACACAGTCCACAAAATGGGGATAGACCCAACGAAAATTTGCCACAGCAATACTACCTTTAAAGGAGTAACGCCAGGCCCAGGGGCTCATTGCATGGGCTCCCTGCTACTAGAGGTTATATTCGGCTTCCCCGATAACTTCCATAGCAAAAATTTAACCTTCCACATTGCTCCATTCCAAAGTGGCTATCAAGCACTACTTGGACGCGAAGCTTTCGCTCGCTTTAATGCAATACCGCATTACGCTTCCCTCACACTTAAGATGCCCGATCCATGTGGCATCATTACAGTAAATGGAAATATTGAGCGATCCCTACGCGCCGAAGAGAGTGCGGTTGCCTTGGCAGCCGCACACTAAAACGGCCTCACCAACTAAAGCATTCGATAGGTCGTCAAGACCACGGACACGGTTAGACGAGTCTGGCGCAGCTATACGTAATTCATACAGGTTTGATGGCCACACCCCTATTACAAATACAAGGGGCTCAACGCGCGCAGACAAGTGGCAATTTTTACTCACCTTGAATTGTACATGGTTTCTTTAAACCTACCTTTTTGCATGACAACTTTTCACCTAAGTTCCTCTCTTTTACAGATGACCATCGTGCTACACCCATCCAGGATACGGCACAACGGAGACACAGGCGCAGACGTGCAGCAGGGACCCGTTCCAAGGATTCTTTTTAGATTAAGACCCTGCGTCAACCTTTTTACTGTCTCTTGTTGATACACATCCCTCGGATTCTCAGTACAATTGAGAAGGATGCTGACGTCTTGGCATGTGGTCACGTCAGAATAATGCACATACCTGGACACCAAGGGGCTTCTTACAAAGGGCACTGTTTAGCCCGCTATACACCATAAAGACCGAATACCTTAGGGAGTGTTCGGCGTCGCGAGTTTGGCCTTATATGCATCAGCTCCGAATCAAGTCTTTGGTCAAATGTTGGGTTTACCCGGCTCCTGTGTTTTGATGCCTTACGTTCCGCTCTATCGGCTAAGGCGGCACCAGGAGAACTACTGCGATTGTGCCCTGGTTCATCCGGACGAGCACCTTAGTAGAGAAAGCCGAAAACTGACTGTCATGATATAGCGTGAGAATGGTCAACCACTCGATGACCTATCGGAATCTTAGAATTCCTCCGCCTTAACGAAGGACCGTTTCCCGGCCAGGCATGTACGCACCCCGAATTCGGGTAAGTGCGGAGCCACCAGGGGCTATATAGTAGCCCCACTGTCAAACTCCTCTGGCTAAGTGAAAGTGTTAAAGCATTATAGTCTGGTTGCCTAGTTCGCTGCGCTATCACCTCCTTAATAGGACCAAGACGTTGGATTAAGTGTGAACACGCGTCTTCTGCGAACACCCCCGCATTATATGCGTGGGGGCTGAAGCCGATGACTGCAATCTTTCAGGTTATATACATATATACATAAACGGCCGCACAGGAGGCATCATATACTTTCGGGCAAAAGTATAAATACAGCCTTGACAAATTTAATAAAACATTGTTTTTACAATGGGAATACATGTCACTCAAACATAATATTCTTCGAGCACTGGGCCTCTATCAAACGAGCACCCTCAAGAACTTCTTCAAAATAGTGCTCGGCAGCCACTCGGCCTATGGTCGAACCCTGCGCCGCAACAGTGGTGGCATTCATCTCCGCCCAGTATGCTTTGACATGGGCAAGGGCCATCCGCGAGCCTTCTATGTGCGTCGACCTCTTCATCGCATTAATGCGCGGCACCGCACCAAGGAACTGCTGCACCAAGCTAAAATAGTTGTTCGGCTTCGGCCTCTCCGGCCACAGATGATCCACAACAGACCTCATTGCGAGTCCGGACAACCTATTGAGTTCGGCCCATTCGGCAAGCTGATCAGTAAGTGGAAGCGGATGCTCTGGAAAGTTAAATTGCGACCAGAATAGCTAGTCCACTTCACGATATGTTTGATCTCGGAAGTATTCGGCCGCATCGATAGCGCTCGCCGTCAAGTCCAGATATGCGTCTACCGAACTCCACAACCGATCCAGAGGGGCATATCGCGGATCTCCGAACTTCCTCCGCGGCATAAAGGGCTTCCCAGCCACAATATCGCCGGCTTCACGCAGCTCCTCCTTCTTTGCTCTCATGGCAGAGCGGGTGTCTTTGGTCGCCATCGTGGCCTTTTCAAGGTCCGTCGCCTTCGCTCGGTTTTCTTCTTCAAGGAACTGGCAACGGTCGGCAGTGTCTTTTAACTTTACAGCCATCTTAGCCATTTTCTCTTTGCTCTCGCAATGCGCGGCCTTCTCGGCTCTTAACTCTTCGACCGTCTTCAAAGCAGCCGCATTACTACTCCTTACTTGTTCTTTGGCTCAGGCAAGTTCCGCCCGAAGGGTCTCCACGGTGGTAGCTCCATCTGCAGTCACAACATATTAAAGATACTGGCATAATGCTGCTCTTACTATGTGACATTCACCAGAAAACATCACTTACCCTGTGCCTCATCAAGCCGCTTGTTAACAAGCTCGATGTCGGCATCTGCCGCATCCAGTTGCCGCTTTAGTTCGGCAAACTCATTAGTCCCGCTAGCCACCGGAGCTTCCACCACCTGCACATAAAAGTGGTATGGTTATTACCTGGGACTACGATCCTCTGTTTGCCGCCGTTCTCGGCGACAACCAGAGTCTCAGGGGCTACTATCTACACAGGGCACACCTAAAAATGTGCGGTACTATCACAAATGTATATCATTTTACGTACCTCAAAGCCCGTTAGTAGACTCATAAAGGCATCATGCAACCCGCTTTCGGCAGACAAAATCCTTTCAATCACCGTACCCATCAATGTACGGTGCTCTTCTGAGATAGTGGCTCGCCCTAGCAGATCCCTCAGTGCGTCTGATCGCATACCAGACGGTGCCGGATTCTTTTGGTTGCTCTCTTCAAGAGCCGGATACTGAGGGCTTCGGGTGACCATGGGATTACCTTCTGGCCTTGCCGGATCCGGAGAAACTCTCTGTGATGACACTTCAAGGTCGCCCGCTTCTTGAGCCGGGGAGTCCGGGGGAGGCGTTTCGCTCTCCATCATCTCCGAAAGAAGATCCCCCGAAGACGAGCTCTACTGAGAAGGGCTTAGATCCGAACTGCAAGATAAACGCTTCGGTTATTTTCCTCGGAAGTAAGGTAGAATATCTTTACTATTAAGCATTTTTTGATCACTTACGGCTCGTTAGAGGGCTGATCCCCGCGCGGACTTTGTGCGGCAAGAGCACCCTCCGAGGCAGGACCCTCTGGTGGAGACTTCTTCTCCCATTTGGAAGCCTTGGTTTCCGGATTTTCAGAGGCAGTCCTCTTCCTTCCCTGGAGCGAGAGAATGTCAGATTCTTCCCCTTGGTTATCCTCCTTCATGGAGGCGCTCATTCCCTCGGTTGGAATTGGTAGCGGTGGGGGCCCGCTTTTGCCCTCATTATTCCCCCCCTTCATCTTCCTTTGAGGGCGTCGGGCAAGGCGCTAGCTCGAGCATCTTTTCCAGTACCGGATTGTCCAAACCCTCAGGAAGGGGGGCCGAACACCGAATCATCTTCGCCTTTGTTAGCCAGTCCTGGTCAAAGAGTGATTTCTCAGAATGACGTCATGATAAATGAAAAACGGTGTGTTCGGCTAGAGGATTACTTACTTGGTCGATGGTGTGGTTGCTACTCAGGCCCACATCCTCGGTAGTGTCCGGACACTCTATTTGAGGTCTGAAGAATGATTTATACATCTCCTCGTGCATCAGGCCGAGGAAATTCTGAATAGTGCGCGGTCCTTCTGGGTTGAACTCCCACATGCGGAGGGGCCGGCGTTTGCAAGGCTGGACTTGACGAACCAGCATGACTTGCACTACCATAACCAAACTAAAACCTCCCTCGAAGAGATCCTGGATGCGGCTCTGTATTATGGGCACATCCTTGGCTGGACCCCAGCTCAGCCCCCTGCTGATCCATGACATCAGTTGTGGTGGAGGGCCCGAGCGAAAGGTGGGGGAAGCTACCCACTTGGCACTTCTGGGAGCAGTGATGTAGAACCACTCCCGTTGCCATAATCCGGGCACCTCTGGAAAGGAACCTTTTGGCCACGGAGCTCCAACAATCTTGCTTATTAATGCACCTCCGCACGCTGCGTACTGCCCCTCAACCGTCTTCGGCTTCACGTCAAAGGTCTTGAGCCACATGCCAAAGTGAGGGGTAATGCGGAGGAAGGCCTCACATACAACAATAAATGCCGATATGTGGAGAAAGGAATCCAGGGCTAGATCGTGGAAATCAAGCCCGTAATAGAACATCAAACCCCTAACGAAGGGATCCAGAGTGAGGCCTAGTCCTCAGAGGAAGTGGGAGATGAACACGGCGTCTTCATTGGGTTCAAGAGTAGGGACGACCTGCCCTCGGGCGGGCAGCCGATGCGAGACTTTGGCGGTCAAGTATCTTGCCTCCCTCAACTTCTTGATATCCTCTTCCGTGACTGACGAGGGCATCCACCGGCCCTGGAGGCTGGATCCGCACATGATTGAAGGTCCGAAGCACCTGACCTGGGCTTTGGGTGTTAGAACTCGAGGCGGGGGAAGGATTCGATTGAGCACGGGAGGAAAAAAGTAAAAGCCTTGACCCTTTATAAAGAGGGTGAATATCAAGCATCCTCCTCGTGGCCATTTGGGACTTGCCTAAAATCTAGGAGTCCTAGGCATCGTTGGGTTACCCATACCCGTATTGATGAGAATCCCATAATAAGGGGGACACGATCTCTGCTTTGACAAGACGTGTCAAGAAACTGCCTCGTGTTATGTGCGGGGCTAGTTAAAGAAAAACGGTTCGAATAATCACCGAGCCATGGCATGATGTCATGTTACCAAAATGTGTCAGCAGATTAGAAATATTATCCTCTCTACGGTGGTATGTGGAACTTATTTTGCAGGGTCAGACACTATCCTTTTATTCGAACTCTTCTGTGGTGTATCCGAAGGAGGAACCCGCCTTGCAATGCCGAAGACAACACTGCGCGCCGGACTCATCGTCATTGAAGCCTGGTTCAGGGGCTACTGAGGGAGTCCTGGATTAGGGGGTCTCCGGACAGCCGGACTATATCCTTTGGCCGGACTGTTGGACTATGAAGATACAAGATTGAAGACTTCGTCTCGTGTCCGGATGGAACTCTACTTGGCGTGGAAGGCAAGCTAGGCAGTACGGATATGGATATCTCCTCCTTTGTAACCGACCTTGTGTAACCCGAGCCCCCTCCGGTGTCTATATAAACCGGAGGGTTTTAGTCTGTAGGACAACATACAATCATACCATAGGCTAGCTTCTAGGGTTTAGCCTCTCCGATCTCGTGGTAGATCAACTCTTGTAATACTCATATCATCAAGAATAAATCAAGCAGGACGTAGGGTTTTACCTCCATCAAGAGGGCCCGAACCTGGGTAAAACATCGTGTCCCCTACCTCCTGTTACCATCCGCCTTAGACGCACAGTTCGGGACCCCCTACCCGAGATCCGCCGGTTTTGACACCGACAGGCAGCAAGGCACGTATTGTATTGTTGCCATCGAGGATAAAAAAGATGGGGTTTATATCATATTGCATGAGTTTATCCCTCTACATCATGTCATCTTGCTTAAAGTGTTACTCTGTTCTTGTGAACTTAATACTCTAGATGCATGCTGGATAGTGGTCGATGTGTGGAGTAATAGTAGTAGATGCAGGCAGGAGTCGGTCTACTTGTCTCGGACGTGATGCCTATATACATGATCATACCTAGATATTCGCATAACTATGCTCAATTCTATCAATTGCTCGACAGTAATTTGTTCACCCACCGTAATACTTATGCTCTTGAGAAAAGCCACTAGTGAAACCTATGGCCCCCGGGTCTATTTTCCATCATATTAATCTCCCGTTATTTCCATTACTGTTTACTTTGCTTTCTTTACTTTTACTCTTTATCATAAAAATACCAAAAATATTACCTTATCATCTCTATCAGATCTCACTCTCGTAAGTGACCGTGAAGGGATTGACAACCCCTTTATCGCGTTGGTTGCGAGGTTCTTATTTGTTTGTGTAGGTACAAGGGACTTGAGCGTGACCTCCTACTGGATTGATACCTTGGTTCTCAAAAACTGAGGGAAATACTTATACTACTTT
Organism: Triticum urartu; assembly: GCF_056163025.1. Taxonomy (NCBI): domain Eukaryota; kingdom Viridiplantae; phylum Streptophyta; class Magnoliopsida; order Poales; family Poaceae; genus Triticum; species Triticum urartu. The sequence continues at coordinate 262,108,681 of NC_141873.1, forward strand.
ACTACATCACCCTTTCCTCTTCAAGGGAAAACCAACGCAGTGCTCAAGAGGTAGTAGTCATATTGGTGTAAAGCGCATGAAGAAACTCCACGCGGATGGACTTTTGGAATCACTTGATTATGAATCATTTCATGCTTGCGAACCATGCCTCATGGGCAAGATGACTATGACTCCGTTCTCCGGAACAATGGAGCGAGCAACTGACTTATTGGAAATAATACATACTGATGTATGTGGTCCGATGAGTGTTGTGGCTCGCAGCGGGTATCGTTATTTTCTAACCTTCATGGATGATTTGAGCAGATATGGGTATATCTACTTGATGAAACATAAGTCTGAAACATTTGAAAAGTTCAAAGAATTTCAGAGTGAAGTGGAAAATCATCGTAATGAGAAAATAAAGTTTCTACGATCTGATCGCGGAGGCGAATATTTGAGTTACGAGTTTGGTCTTCATTTGAAACAATGTGGAATAAGTTTCGCAACTCACGCCACCTGGAACACCATAGCGTAATGGTGTGTCCGAACGTCATAACCGTACTTTATTGGATATAGTGCAATCTATGATGTCTCTTACCGATTTACCACTATCGTTTTGGGATTATGCATTAGAGACAGCTACATTCACGTTAAATAGGGCACCGTCTAAATCCATTGAGATGACACCGTATGAATTATGGTTTGGCAAGAAACCTAAGCTGTCGTTTCTTAAAGTTTGGGTTTGCGATGCTTATGTGAAAAAGTTTCAACCTGATAAGCTTGAACCCAAATCGGAGAAGTGCGTCTTCATAGGATACCCAAAAGAAAATGTTGGGTACACCTTCTATCACAGATCCGAAGGCAAGACATTCATTGCTAAGAATGGATCCTTTCTAGAGAAGGAGTTTCTCTCAAAAGAAGTGAGTGGGAGGAAAGTAGAACTTGATGAGGTAATTGTACCTGCTCCCGAATTGGAAAGAAGTTCATCATAGAAATGAGTTCTAGTGATGCCTACACCAATTAGTGAGGAAGTTAATGATGATGATCATGAAACTTCAGATCAAGTTACTACTAAACCTCGTAGGTCAGCCAGAGTAAGGTCCACACCAGAGTGGTACGGTAATCCTGTTCTGGAGGTCATGTTACTTGACCATGACAAACCTATGAACTATGAGGAAGCGATGATGAGCCCAGATTCCGCGAAATGGCTTAAGGCCATGAAATCTGAGATGCGATCCATGTATGAGAACAAAGTGTGGACTTTGATTGACTTGCCCGATGATCGGTGAGCCACTGAGAATAAATGGATCTTCAAGAGGAAGACGGACGTTGATAGTAGTGTTACTATCTACAAAGCTAGACTTGTCGGAAAAGGTTTTTGACAAGCTCAAGGTGTTGACTACGATGAGATTTTCTCACTCGTAGCGATGCTTAAGTCTGTCCAAATCATGTTAGCAATTGCCCCATTTTATGAAATCTGGCAAATGGATGTCAAAACTGTATTCCTTAATGGATATCTTAAAGAAAAGTTGTATATGATGCAACCAGAAGATTTTGTCAATCCAAAAGGTGCTAACAAAGTGTGCAAGCTCCAGCGATCCATTTATGGACTGGTGCAAGCATCTTGGAGTTGGAATATACGCTTTCATGAGTTGATCAAAGCATATAGTTTTATACAGACTTGCGGTGAAGCCTGTATTTACAAGAAAGTGAGTGGGAGCACTACAGCTTTTCTAATAAGTATATGTGAATGACATATTGTTGATCGGAAATGATGTAGAATTTTTTGGAAAGCATAAAGGAGTTTTTGAAAGGAGTTTTTCAAAGAAAGACCTCGATGAAGCTGCTTACATATTGAGCATCAAGATCTATAGAGATAGATCAAGACGCTTGATAAGTTTTTTCAATGAGTACATACCTTGACAAGATTTTGAAGTAGTTCAAAATGGAACAGTCAAAGAAGGAGTTCTTGCATGTGTTGCAAGGTGTGAAGTTGAGTAAAAACTCAAAACCCGACCACGGGAGAAAATAGAAAGAGAATGAAAATTCATTCCCTATGCCTCAGTCATAGGTTCTATGAAGTATGCTATGTTGTGTACCAGACCTATTGTGTACCTCACCATGAGTTTGGCAAGAGGGTACAATAGTGATCCAGGAGTGGATCACTGGACAGCGGTCAAAATTATCCTTAGTAGAATAAGGATATGTTTCTAGGTTATGGAGGTGACAAAAAGTTCGTCGTAAAGGGTTACGTCGATGCAAGTTTTGACACCGATCCAGATGACTCTAAGTATCAATCTGGATACATATTGAAAGTGGGAGCAATTAGCTAGAGTAGCTCCGTGCACAGCATTGTAGACATAAAAATTTGCAAAATACATACGGATCTGAATGTGGCAGACCCGTTGACTAAACTTCTCTCACAAGCAAAACATGATCACACCTTAGTACTCTTTAGATGTTAATCACATGGCGATGTGAACTAAATTATTGACTCTAGTAAACCCTTTGGGTATTGGTCACATGGCGATGTGAACTATAGTGTTAAATCACATGACGATGTGAACTATTGATGTTAAATCACATGGCGATGTGAACTAGATTATTAACTCTAGTGCAAGTGGGAGACTGAAGGAAATATGCCCTAGAGGCAATAATAAAGTTGTTATTTATATTTCATTATATCATGATAAATTTTTATTATTCATTCTAGAATTGTATTAACCGGAAACTTAGTACATGTATGAATACATAGACAAACAGAGTGTCCCTAGTATGCTTACTTGACTAGCTCGTTAATCAAAGATGGTTAAGTTTCCTAGCCATAGACATGTGTTGTCATTTGATCAACGGGATCACATCATTAGAGAATGATGTGATGGACAAGACCCATTCGTTAGCTTAGCACTATGATCGTTTAGTTTATTGCTATTGCTTTCTTCATGACTTATACATGTTCCTCTAACTATGAGATTATGCAACTCTCAAATACCGGAGGAACACCTTGTGTGCTATCAAACGTCACAACATAACTGGGTGATTATAAAGATGCTCTGCAAGTGTCTCCGAAGGTGTTTGTTGGGTTGGCATAGATCGATATTAGGATTTCTCACTCCGTGTATCGGAGGGGTATCTCTGGGCCCTCTCAATAATGTACATCACTAAGCCTTGCAAGAAATGTGACTAATGAGTTAGTTGCAGGATGATGCATTATGGAATGAGTAAAGAGACTTGCCGGTAATGAGGTTGAACTAGGTATGAGGATACCGACGATTGAATCTCGGGCAAGTAACATACCGATGACAAAGGGAACAACGTATGTTGTTATGCCGTTTGACCTATAAAGATCTTTGTAGAATATGTAGGAGCCAATATGAGCATCCAGGTTCCGCTATTGGTTATTGACCGGAGATGTGTCTCGGTCATGTCTACATAGTTCTCGAACCCGTAGGGTCCGCATGCTTAATGTTCGATGACGATTTGTATTATGAGTTATGTGATTTGATGACCGAAGTTTGTTCGGAGTCCCGGATGAGATCACGGACATGACGAGGAGTCTCGAAATGGTCGAGAGGTAAAGATCGATATATTGGAAGGCTATATTCGGACATCGAAAAGGTTCAGAGTGATTCGGATATTTTTCAAAGTACCGGAGAGTTACGGGAATTCACCGGGGGAAGTATTGGTCCTCAATGGGCCATACGGGAAAGGAGAGAAGGGCCTCAAGGGATGGCCGCGCGCCCCCCCATGGACTGGTCCAAATTAGACTAGGAGGGGGCGGCGCCCCCCTCCTTCCTTCTCCCCTCTTCCTCCTTCCCTTCCTTCTCCTAGTTGGAATAGGAAAGGGGGGTAACTTCATCATCACCGTCACCATGCCGTCGTGCTGACGAAACTATCCCTTGGCCTCAGCTGGATTAAGAGTTCGAGGGACGTCACCGAGCTATATGTGTGCAGATCGCGGAGGTGTCGTGCGTTCGGTACTTGATCGGTTGGATCGCGAAGACGTTCGACTACATCAACCACGTTACTAAACGGTTCCGCTTTTGGTCTACAAGGGCACGTGGACACACTCTCCTCGCTCGTTGCTATGCTTCTCCTAGATAGATCTGGCGTGATCGTAGGCAAAAATTTTGAAATACTATGTTCCCCAACAGAGCCGGCAAGATAGCCCGGCAGACCTTGCCGGTCAATCAGTGATGTGACACTAAGTTGTGCATTTAATGCACCCTATCAGCCCGCAGAGTTAGGTATGATAGCACTGTTTGCTATCATATTAGTAGATAATGACCACTTTGCCACTGTGGTGACCCCTTAATCTATAAAAGGAGGCCCATGGCACTCGTAGGGGGGGTTAGGAGATTAGAAACTTGACAACCCCAAGCCACGATACGCGCGTAGTCGCTACGACCCTTACTAGGCAAGTGTCCTACACGTCACCACACTCATTCCACCATCAATCCACCAAAGTAGGAGTAGGGTTTTACACCTCGCGGCGGCCCGAACCTGGGTAAATTGGTCGTGTGCTTTCTGCCGTGCTGCCGCGCGCCTTTCTGCTCTTTGTGCAACGCGACGTCCCCCCACCGAACCAGCAAGGGGCCACCCGGTCCCATAGGTGGCCGCGGATATCCTATGACATAGTGGATGAGTTTCAGCAGCACGACGGCATGGTGATGGTGATGGTAAAGTTATCTCCGTAGGGCTCCGCCTAAGCACAACGAAAATATGACCGAGGGTGTAAACGGTGGAGGGGGCGCCACACACGGCTAAGACAATGTTTTGTCCTTGCTAGGCGCCCCCCTCCCACATATATATAGGTGGGGGAGAGGGGAGAGGCCAAGGGGCGCCCCAAGTAGGGCCAAATCCTACTTGGGGACTTCCCCAAGCCATGCCCCGCCCCTTCCATATATGAGTGCGGGAGGAAGGCAAGAGCAGGAGCCCCCTCCCCTTTCCTTTCTCTCACGAGGAGGGAAAGGCAGGAGGGGCCACCCCTCCCCTTTCCTTCCCCTAGGGCTGGCCAGCCATGTAAAGGGGTGCACCAGCCCCCTAGTGGGCTGGTATGTCCCCTCCTTTGGCCCATTAAGCCCATACACTTACCGGGGGTGTCCGGAACCCCTTCCGGTGACCCGGTGACTACCGGTGCACTCCGAAACTATTCGGTGTCCGAATACCATCATTATATATATAAATCTTTACCTCTTGACCATTTCAAGACTCCTCGTCATGTCCGTGATCTCATCCGGGACTCCGAACAACTTTCGGTCACTAAATCATATAACTCATATAACAATATATCGTCAACGAACGTTAAGCGTGCGAACCCTACGGGTTAAAGAACTATGTAGACATGACTGAGACACCTCTTCGGTCAATAACCAATAGCGGAACCTGGATGCCCATATTGGTTCCTACATATCTATGAATACCTTTATCGGTCGAACCTTATGATAACATATGTAATTCCCTTTGTCCATTGGTATGTTACTTGACCGAGATTAGATCGTTGGTATCTTCATACCTAGTTCAATCTCGTTACTAGCAAGTCTCTTTACTCGTTCCGTAATACATCGTCTGCAACTAACTCATTAGACACTTTTCTTGCAAGGATTCTTATGATGTGTATTACCAAGAGGGCCCAGAGATACCTCTCCGATACTCGGAGTGACAAATCCTAATCTCGATCTATGCCAACTCAACAAACACCTTCGGAGATACCTGTAGAGCATCTTTATGATCACCCACTTATGTTGTGACGTTTGGCAGCACACAAGGTATTCCTCCGGTATCCGGGAGTTGCATAATCTCATAGTCGGAGGAATATGTATTTGACATTAAGAAAACAATAGCAATAAACTGAACGATCAATATGTCGAGCTAACGGATGGGTCTTGTCCATCACATCATTCTCCTAATGTTGTGATCCCGTTATCAAATGACAACACATGTCTATGGTTAGGAAACCTTAGCCCTCTTTGATCAACGAGCTAGTCTAGTAGAGGCTTACTAGGGACACGGTATTTTTTTATGTATTCACACATGTATTTAAGTTTTCGATCAATACAATTCTAGCATGAATAATAAACCTTTATCATGAATGAGGAAATATAAAATAACAACTTTATTATTTCCTCTAGGGCATATTTCCTTCAGCTTTCACCCATTCGCATTAATTCATCCAAAGTTCCTCACCCTTATGCACGAATTTTGGAATAAGCCATCTTCCTATCAAGGTTAAGGAGTCAATTGAGCATCTGAGTGGCGGGATTGAATACCCGGGTCGAATCAGAGTTCACGCCGCCTGCCCTAAACAAATAGAATAGGAGGCATGGGCCACAGGTCGCACATAAGCCATCGAGTCACACGACAGAAGAACACCCAACATAAAGATGCACACTCCTCCATGTGAAATAGAAAGATTCGTCTTCACTTTTTTGTAATAATCGTGACGAACAGCCATCAGCAGTCGGCTCGTTGGTAAGGTGAGAGCTTCAAGCCCGCTTTCTGGTGGCACACCCCCCAAACAAGCACCACTCGACGAGGGGGTGCGGGGAAAGCTATAGGCCCAAAACCTTCGACCCTTCTTTCTATATGGGGGTGCCCGGGGCACCTCATCTTGTCATTTTGTTGCTTATTCCCCTTAGGCTGAAGTGGTTGTACTTTACTTCGGAGCGCCCGCTCACGCTTCGCTGACCTATCACATGGTAAAGAGAAGAGAGTACAAAAGAATTGTAAATAGAGCAGACCGTAGAAAGATTCTAATATGACAAGTCCGCCATGGATTTGATAATAAGGAAATGGAGAATGGGAACAAAATGAAATAAAGCATTTCTAGTGGATGAGCTTCTCTCCATTTTGTCTGGTAATAGAATAGGGCGGCTTGCTTTGATCAACCCTCCACTTTTAGCTCTGTCCATGGAGCGTATATATTTCCTTAAATGTAGATAGACCAAAAAAGGGAATAAAGGGATAGGAATAGGAATTATAGTACCATTGGAAGAAGAGGCACCAGCGGGAACACCTCTATTGACGAACCATTTCAATGGTACAGGTGTTGCCATGCCACGGGGCACGGCCATGGAAGTAATGAAAAAGAAGAAGTTATGTAGTTGGACCATCTACTCTATCCGTTCAATTTGAGCTTCTCCAGAGAAGATGAGACGCTAAAAATGGAAGTGTTCGCAACGCATACCGAAAAAGGGTACCTATGTTGTCGACCATTAATGACTAGTTCGAAGACTAGGAGCAGGGGCACGTGCCAAGAAAGATTTGTTACTTTCCATATGGTTTTCGAACGTTTTCAATAAAACCTTCTCGTAGAAGTATTTTCACAAAGTTTTCGGTAATATTAGTAGATGCTATTCGAACCCTTCCTTTTATTAAGATTAGAATTTTTATTCTTATTATTATCTAATTATTCTTTTTTTCATGTATATTCTGATACCCTACTATATCATAGTCTCTACTACTAGTATTTTTAATACCTCAGGAGCTCATGAGACTCTTTCAGTGAAATTTATAAGTCTCAATTCCCGAGCGATCGCACCCAAAACTCGAGTTCCTTTTGGATTTCCTTCTTGATCAATGACAACCGCCATCATATTGTATTATCATACCATTGTCACATTTGAGTTATTTACATGTACGTACAATTACAGCTCGTCTTACTTCTGTCTAATCTTTCTAGAGGTGTAACATCCCAAATTTTCAATTTGGAATGTTATACACTAGATCATCATTACATATCATATTTTATTGCATTTGGTTGATCCTAGAAATTCTACGCAACTCAAGGACCCTCGGAGAGAGTTGGGGATTCCGTTATTTTCATATTTGAGTTTGCTCAAATTTTGAAAATAGGATCATTTGATTTTATTTATTTTATCTTCAATTATTTCTATTATCAAAAAAATGAGAGAGGGAATAAAATGACTTTCCCAAAATAAGGAAATATTGAGGAATTAATAAAAAATCAAATAAGATTTTATTTTGGTTTTATTTGCTATTTTATTTGAAATTAGGAAAAATGCGCGTTTTTCAAAATTGCATTTAGGCCTCAAATAAATGTTCATCCTGTGCGGCTTGATTTTAGAAGCCAGGAAAAATTTATTTCGGGATTTTTGAAGTCCGTTTAGTATTTATTTTGTTTTTTTCTGAGCATAATTATTAAAAAACGCCGAACGGATTTAGAGCCGGACCCGGCCCGGACTCCTACCGGCCGAGCTTTAAATAGCGCCGCCCCGAGGCCCGAGCAGCCCAGCTGCCACCGCCCCGCAAACCCTAACAATAGCCGCGCCCAGCCCCAGCCGCCGCCGACGAGATTGACCGCCGCCGCCGTTTTTTTAGAAAAACCGTTCGGTTTTTCTAATGTTTTTTTGTTTTTTTAGATTCATTTTTTTCGATAGATCGGTTTTTTTGGATTAGTTAATTAGCGAGTGTTCGCTCGTTCGTTCGTTTTAACGAACGCGTTTATCATTTAGATCAGATAACGACCGTTCATTCGTTAATCTGTTCGTCGTTTTTCTTTTTCTCGGATTAAATTCGTGATTTTTCTGATCGCAATTTCTGATCCGATTTTCGTTCTAGTATAACTTTTCTTTTGTTTATCGGAATCAGGCGATTCAAGCGCCTGGAGTTTCGTCTCGAAACCCTCTTTCCGTTTAACCAACTCAAACAAGTTTTTGCCTTTGTAAAATTTAACCTAGATCCAGAATAGTAAACGAAGCTTGTTTCTTTTGTCGTTTGTCTTTCGTTGCTTCGTTCGATTTGATTCTTTTTGCCAACCGGAGTTCTTAAGTTGAACTTTCTGGTTAGATCTCTTATTTGAGTTTTACCTGTGCATTAGTTGAGTACTTATTGTATGCTTGTTTGTTTGCGATAGAGTATCCGGAGTGCGCCGCTTGCTACTTCAAATCGCTAGGTTTCGCGGATCATCAGCAAGGCAAGTAACACTTTGATCATACTTCCTTTTACCCAGTTTTTATTGCATTAGATCAATCCTCACACATTGCATGATTAGGATCTAATTAAATTGTGCGTTTTGGGAAGTAGTTGAGGTAGTACCTATTACCTGTTATTATCAAACCTTTGGGAGTTACTTCTACGTTGCTTATATTGCCATGTTATGTTAGTAGACATGGATTGGGTGAGTGAAATCCATGACAGATGTGAGTTTGTTAAAATAATGGTTTATCTAAGGTGGCAACTTAAACACACATCTGGGTGGATTGAGGCACCTGGGTATTCCAACGATTGCCTGTTTTTCTTTTGGACCGACACCCAGACTCAAAGGGATCATGAGATTATTTCATACTAGAAGCTTCCATGTGCAGCCACAAGCTACTATAGGCTCTAGCATAGTTGACTAAGTTGTGAGAACTCTTACAGTGGTAGACTAGCAGATGTAGGGGAAAGTAGGTGTAACGGTCTACCCGTTCGTAAGGTGTTAGTGCTTCTGAAAGACTATGTCTCGGTCATCCGTTTCTCAAACACCCTGTAGTGCGAGAATCCCAACAAAGGAGATCGAGTCTTGTGGGGAAAAGTGCGCAAACCTCTGCAGAGTGTATAAACTAATCATGGTTAGCCGTGTCCCCGGTTATGGACATCTTGAGTATCTAGTACTTGGATTATCATGTGAATCTCATCATGTTACTCTAATTAATTTTGTTGGGTTCTAATGATGATGTTTTAATTGGGATTGAGAGCGTGTCTACACTCTCAATGTTTAACAACCACCATGTTAGTTAAATCAAATTATTTCCTTTGCAGTAGGGAAAAATTGGCTTTACGCAAAACTATAACCATAGAGCTTTCCACCAGCCAAATATGCATATAGAATAGCCTTATTCTTTCATTGTTCTCTATGTGTTACATTGCCAGTATATTCCATGTGCTGACCCGTTTCGGGCTGCAACGTTCATGTTGCAGACTTTTCAGACGACGAGTAAGGTGTTTTTAGGTCGTGGTTCTATACTCAGTGATGCCGTTGGAGTTGATGGACTCACTTATCTTCCAAGCCTTCCGCTGTTATCGTTATTAGATGGACTTAAGCCATATTTATTGCAATAAGTTCTCTTTTGAGACACTCAATGTAATAAGTGTGTGATTGCTACTCTGTTATAAATCCTTCAAGTACTGTGTGGTGTCAGAATTACTAATCCAGGGATGACACCTAAGCACCGAGATTGGATCGTTTGAGGTCTGGTCGCTACAAGATGGTATCAGAGCACACGATGACTGTAGGACACGACCACTAAGCTAAAGCCCTAGATCACTACTCACTCTCTTCTCATTCTGACTTCTCATCTTTTCTACTCTTTTAGGATGGCGGATGCAAGGAACAAGTTCACGCAACCGGATGAAGATACACCCTTTGGACGCCACTTGAAGGAAGTCACTAGATATCTGAACATAGGAGTACCAAGCTTCACCGGAACCTACAACGCCACATTACCTAAAGAAGAGTGCTGGATGATTCAAGTTCAAGTTCCAGAAAGGACGTTCATGCCAGTCACTGAGCCCATAGAGTTTTTCCTTTGATGCACTAACCTGGAGTCTAGGAAAGAGCATGGCAGCTCACATCGCCATGGGACGCATTGGAGAAGTTTACCGCAATGATCTCAAGGATACTATATACCAGATTTGTGGGCGCCGAGATGAGCACTGGGAGATGATCAGCACCAGGAAGGATAGATCAATTGCAACTTTTATCTAGGAGTTAAACCAGCACATTCGACGTTAGGAGAACCAGATGTGCGTCGACATGATAGATCTGAAGAAGGCGAGGACAAGAATCAAGGAACTGGAGGAAGAACTCAAGGCCACACGTGAAGATTATGAAGAGGAAATCGAAGTACTAGTGGATAAGAATGCCGACCTAACAATGAAGATCGGAATATTTATGGGAGGCCCTACACCATTAGAAGAGGACGAAGAACCCAAAGAGATTCACCCGAAAGACTACATCATCATCGACGACACCGACTCGGATCCAGATGATAGCGATGATGACTATGTTGATGAAGCAGGAGCAGATATCATGGAGTCTGCAACCGAAGAATATTTCTACTAGACCACCAAATCAGTAGTAGTATTCCACCATGTAAATATAGTAGTCGGAGCACTTTTGCGATAGTTAGATCGATTGTATGCCCTTGTTTGATTGAATGAAGTGAATTGTTTGCTTTTGCCTCATGTGCATATGGGTAGTGTTTTCTCTTTAGACCCCTCTCTATTCTTAAATCTCATCTTTTCTAAACCCTCAGGTGCCTCCGAGACGTGACCCCGGATTTACCTTCCCACCGGAGCTCACTCAGTTGATCCAGCAGTAGAACACGTTGATGCAGTTGCTAGTCCAGAATCAGAATCAGGGGAACAACAACAACCCACCACCACCACCACCTGTTGATCACTTAGCCCGTTTTCTTAGGCTGAATCCGCCGGTGTTTTCCAGTAGCACCGAGCCGATAGTAGCAGATGATTGGCTCCGCAAGACAGCAAGGGAGTTGACCACGGCAGGATGCACAGATGTAGAAAAGGTGAAGTTTGCCGCACATCAGCTTGAAGGACCCGCAGCATCATGGTGGGAGAATTTCACCGCCACTTTCCCTATCGATACTATCACATGGGACCAGTTGCAGCAGGTTTTCCGTACTGCCCATGTTTCAGCAGGAGCTATGGCCATGAAGAAGCGTGAGTTTCGCAACTTGCGCCGAGGACGGACAGTTGGCCAGTATGCGGAGGACTTTAGTAAGCTAGCACGTTATGCCCCAGATGACGTTGCTACGGATGCAGCTAAGCAGGAGAAGTTTTTGGAAGGACTGAATGATGAGTTGAGCATGCAGTTGATGGTAGCAACTTTCAACAACTACCAGGAGTTGGTAGATCGTGCTCTTATGATTGAAGGGAAGCAGCAGCAAATTGAGAATCGCAAGAGGAAGTATGGACAAGGGAAGTACAATTCAGGAGCTCAGCAGAAGCCACGTTTTACCCGTAGATCGGGAGGCCATTTTCAGCATACCCATGGAGGAAGTAGCTCGCACAATCATAATGGCACCAAGAATGGTAATGGGAATGGAGGAAGCAACGGCCAGAACCATACCAACCCATCAACCCCAGCCAAGAGAGACCTGAGCCAAGTCACTTGCTTTAAGTGCCAGAAGACCGGACATTATGCCAATGAATGTCCTGAACCCCAGAATGGAAATGGCAATGGAAGCTCTGGGAAGAAGCTGGACCCTTTCAACAGGGGACAGGTGAACCACATTAACGTGGAGGAGGTTGAAGAGCAGTCGGATGCAGTAATCGGTAAGTTTTTGGTTAAGTCATTTACTGCACTCGTTCTTTTCGATACTGGTGCATCGCATTCATACATATCAAGGGGATTTGTGGATAAGTATAACCTGCCCACCAAAGTTCTTAGAACACCTATGCTAGTAAGCTCACCAGGAGCGGAGTATATGGCTAGTAAGGGATGTTTTCAAGTGCCATTGAGTATAGGTAGGCATGTGTTTCCCTCGGATTTGATCATTTTGGAATCACAAGGTTTGGATGTAATTCTGGGTATGGATTGGCTGTCGATGTATGGAGGAAACATCGGTTGAGCCAGTAAGTCATTTTTTCTTACCACCCCAGAAGGAAGAAGGATCAAGTATGTATCCCGGCATGTGCCGAAGAGGACTCAAGTAAATTCGTTAACATGAGTTGTGCAGGAGGAAGTACCAGTAGTGAAGGATTTCCCTGATGTATTTCCAAAAGAGTTGCCAGGCATGCCACCGGATAGAGATATTGAGTTTTTGATTGAGCTTTTGCCAGGCACGAGGCCAATATCTAAGAGACCATATAGGATGCCCGCAAAGGATTTGGAAGAGATTAAGAAGCAGATTAAGGAGTTACTGGATAAAGGTTATATTCGCCCAAGTTCTTCACCTTGGGGATCGCCAGTACTTCTAGTGGAGAAGAAGGATGGATCGTTAAGGATGGTTGTTGATTATCGAGGATTGAATGAAGTAACCATCAAGAACAAGTACCCACTACCGATGATCAATGATCTGTTTGATCGATTGCAAGGAGCTAAGGTATTTTCCAAGATCGATATGCGGTCAGGATACCATCAGTTGAAGATTCGAGAACAGGATATACCTAAGACAGCTTTTACCACCAGGTATGGGCTGTACGAGTATACTGTTATGTCATTTGGTCTGACTAACGCACCTGCATATTTTATGAACATGATGAACAAAGTGTTTATGGAGTTTTTGGATAAGTTCGTCGTAGTGTTCATTGATGATATTCTGGTTTACTCGAAGAATGAAGAGGAGCATAAGGAGCATTTGCGTTTGGTACTTGGGAAGCTCAGAGAACATCAGTTATATGCCAAGTTTAGCAAATGTGAATTTTGGTTGAAGGAAGTTGGATTTCTCGGGCACGTTATATCCGGAGAAGGTATAGCAGTAGATCCCACTAAGGTTGACACTGTGACAAGTTGGGAAGCGCCAACCACAGTTGGAGAGATCTGGAGTTTTCTTGGACTCGCAGGATACTATCGGAGATTCATTGAAAATTTCTCGAAGATTGCAAAACCTATGACGGAGTTGTTGAAGAAGGATACCAAGTTCATATGGACTGAGGAATGTGAGGCCAGTTTCCAGGAGTTGAAGAAACGTTTGGTTACATCACCAGTGTTGATTTTGTCAGATCAGACCAAGGATTATGAAGTGTATTGCGACGCTTCACGTCAAGGACTTGGAGCAGTGCTTATGCAGGAAGGAAGAGTTGTTTCATATGCCTCACGACAGCTTAAGCCTCATGAGTTGAATTATGCCACGCATGATTTGGAGTTAGCAGCCGTAGTGCATGCATTGAAAACCTGGAGACACTTTCTCATTGGGAACCATTGCAAAGTGCACACGGATCACAAGAGTTTGAAGTATATTTTCACGCAGAAGGAGTTGAATCTCAGGCAAAGGAGATGGTTGGAGCTCATCAAGGATTATGATATGATATTGCATTATCACCCCGGAAAGGCTAACGTAGTAGCTGATGCGTTGAGCCGTAAAAGCCATGTCAACACCTTAATGACGGGAGATTTACCAAGAGAGTTAGCCGAGAATATTCGTGAGCTATGTTTGGAGATAGTCCCGAGAGGCTATGTAGCAGCATTGGAGATTCAGTCTACTTTGATGGATAAGATCAGAGAAGCTCAAAAGACTGACAAGGAGATCGCTTCTATTAAGGAGAAAATGAGCAAGGGAAAAGCTAAAGGATTTCGTGAGGATGAGCACGATACCTTATGGTTTGAAGACCGTGTTTATGTGCCTAATGATTCGGAGATCAGGAAATTAATTCTGCAAGAGGCCCATGATTCACCATATTCGATTCACCCAGGAAATACCAAGATGTATTTGGATTTGAAGGATACTTTTTGGTGAACCGGAATGAAGAAGGATATTGCGGAGTATGTAGCAGTTTGTGGTGTATGTCAGAGAGTAAAGGCAGAGCATCAGAAGCCAGCAGGATTGCTACAGCCATTGTCGATACCCGAATGGAAGTGGGATAAGTTAGGCATGGATTTTATTACAGGCTTGCCCAGAACTCGTTCAGGCTATGACTCGATTTGGGTTGTAGTCGATCGTTTGACAAAGGTAGCTCATTTCATTCCAGTGAAGACTACCTATACTAGTGCCAAGTTGGCAAAGATATACATGACCAGGATCGTATATCTGCATGGAGTTCCAAGGAGCATTGTATCAGATAGAGGAACCCAGTTTACCTCAAAGTTCTGGAATCAGTTGCATGAAATTTTGGGTACAAGGCTAGAGTTTAGTACATCCTTCCATCCGTAGATAGATGAACAGACCGAGAGAGTCAATCAGATTCTGGAGGATATGGTGAGAGCTTGTGCGCTAGATTACGGATCTAGTTGGGACGAGAATTTGCCATACGCAGAGTTCTCTTATAACAACAGTTATCAATCCAGTCTGAAGATGGCCCCTTTCGAAGCCTTGTATGGAAGGAGGTGCAGGACCCCATTGTCGTGGGATGAAGTTGGAGACCGTCAGTTGTTTGGACCGGATCTGATTAAGGAGTCTAAACAGAAAGTAAAATTGATTCATGATAGGCTCAAGGTAGCCCAATCTAGGCAGAAGAGCTACGCAGATTCAAAACGCAAGGAGACAGTTTACGAAGTCGGAGACCGAGTTTATCTTCGAGTATCTCCACTTCGAGGAGTTAAGCGCTTTGGAGTTAAGGGAAAGTTAGCGCCACGTTTTGTAGGACCATACAAGGTTTTGGAGTGTATGGGAGAAGTAGCCTACAAGTTGGAATTGCCCGAAGGATTGTCAGGAGTTCACGACGTGTTCCACGTTTCCCAGTTGAAGAAGTGCCATGCAGAGATGGCTGATATACCGCTGAGAGACACAGTACCGCTGGAAGCGATTCAGTTGGACAGTGATTTGACCTATGAGGAGAAACCAGTTAAGATTCTTGAGTATGCCAGCCGCGTCACCCACAGCAAGGTGATCAAGTTTTGCAAAGTTCAGTGGAGCCACCACACGAAGGATGAAGCCACCTGGGAACGAGAGGAAGATCTGTTGAAGGACCAACCTCACCTATTTTCTAGCCAACCCGAATTTCGAGGGCGAGATTCATCTTAAGGGGGTAGGTTTGTAACATCTCAAATTTTCAATTTGGAATGTTATACACTAGATCATCATTACATATCATATTTTATTGTATTTGGTTGATCCTAGAAATTCTACGCAACTCAAGGACCCTCGGAGAGAGTTGGGGATTTCGTTATTTTTATATTTGAGTTTTCTCAAATTTTGAAAATAGGATCATTTGATTTTATTTATTTTATCTTCAATTATTTCTATTATTAAAAAAATGAGAGAGAGAATAAAATGACTTTCCTAAAATAAAGAAATATTGAGGATTTAATAAAAAATCAAATAAGATTTTATTTTGGTTTTATTTGCTATTTTATTTGAACTTGGGAAAATGCGCGTTTTTCAAAATTGCATTTAGGCCCAAATAAATGTTCATCCTGTGCGGCTTGATTTTAGAAGCCAGAGAAAATTTATTTCGAGATTTTTGGAGTCCGTTTAGTATTTCTTTTGTTTTTTTTCTGAGCGTAATTATTAAAAAACACCGAACCGACTTAGAGCCGGACCCGGCCCCGGACTCCTACCGGCCGGGCTTTAAATAGCGCCGCCCCGAGGCCCGAGCAGCCCAGCCGTCGCCGCCTCGCAAACCCTAACCCTAGCCGCGCCCAGCCCCAGCCGCCGCCGCCATCGCCCCGCGCCGCCGCCGCCGCCGGAGTTCGCCGCCGACGAGGTTGACCACCGCCGCCCTTTTTTTTAGAAAAACCGTTCTCTTTTTCCGTCGGTTAATCTGTTCGTCGTTTTTCTTTTTCTTGGATTAAATCCGCGATTTTTTCTGATCGCGATTTCTGATCCGATTTTCGTTCTAGTATAACTTTTCTCTCGTTTATCGAAATCAGGCGATTCAAGTGCCTGGAGTTTCGTCTCGAAACCCTCTTTCCGTTTAACCAAGTCAAACAAGTTTTTGCCTGTGTAAAATTTGACCTAGATCCAGAATAGTAAACGAAGCTTGTTTCTTTTGTCGTTTGTCTTTCGTTGCTTCGTTCGATTTGATTCTTTTTGCCAACCGGAGTTCTTAAGTTGAACTTTCTAGTTAGATCTCTTATTTCAGTTTTACCTATGCATTAGTTGAGTACTTATTGTATGCTTGTTTGTTTGCGATAGAGTATGCGGAGTGCGCTGCTTGCTACTTCGAATTGATAGGTTTCGTGGATCATCAGCAAGGCAAGTAACACTTTGATCATACTTCCTTTTACCCAGTTTTTATTGCATTAGATCAATCCTCACACATTTCATGATTAGGATCTAATTAAATTGTGGGTTTTGGGAAGTAGTTGAGGTAGTACCTATTACCTGTTATTATCAAACCTTTGGGAGTTACTTCTACGTTGCTTATATTGCCATGCTATGCTAGTAGACGTGGATTGGGTGAGTGAAATACATGACAGATGTGAGTTTGTTAAATTAATGGTTTATCTAAGGTGGCAACTTAAACACACATCTGGGTGGATTGAGGCACCTGGGTATTCCAGCGATTGCCTGTTTTTCTTTTGGACCGCCACCCAGGCTCAAAGGGATCATGAGATTATATCATACTAGAAGCTTCCGTGTGCAGCCACAAGCTACTAGGGGCTCTAGCATAGTTGACTAAGTTGTGCGGACTCTTACAGTGGTAGACTAGCAGATGTAGGGGAAAGTAGGTGTAACGGTCTACTCGTTCGTAAGGTGTTAGTGCTTCTGAAAGACTATGTCTCGGTCATCCGTTTCTCAAACACCCTGTAGTGCGAGAATCCCAATGGAGGAGATCGAGTCTTGTGGGGAAAAGTGCGCAAACCTCTGCAGAGTGTATAAACTAATCATGGTTAGCCGTGTCCCCGGTTATGGACATCTTGAGTATCTAGTACTTGGATTATCATGTGAATCTCATCATGTTACTCTAATTAATTTTGTTGGGTTCTAATGATGATGTTTTAATTGGGATTGAGAGCGTGTCTACACTCTCAATGTTTAACAACCACCATGTTAGTTAAATCAAATTATTTCCTTTGCAGTAGGGAAAAATTGGCTTTACGCAAAACTGTAACCATAGAGCTTTCCACCAGCCAAATATGCATATAGAATAGCCTTATTCTTTCATTGTTCTCTATGTGTTACATTGCCAGCATATTCCATGTGCTGACCTGTTTCGGGCTGCAACGTTCATGTTGCAGACTTTTCAGACGACGAGTAAGGTGTTTTTAGGTCGTGGTTCTATACTCAGTGATGCCGTTGGAGTTGATGGACTCACTTATCTTCCAAGCCTTCCGTTGTTATCGTTATTAGATGGCCTTAAGCCATTTTTATTGTAATAAGTTCTTTTTTGAGACACTCGATGTAATAAGTGTGTGATTGCTACTCTGTTATAAATCCTTCAGGTATTGAGTGGTGTCAGCATTACTGATCCAGGGATGACACCTGAGCAAGGAGATTGGACCGTTTGAGGTCTGGTCGCTACAAGAGGCATTTTGGGCATTGCTTCTTTGATTACAACAACAATAACGTCACCAATATGAGCATATCAGTGATTACCAGCTCCTAAGATTCGAATACATATCAATTCGATAGCCCCACTCTGTTGTTATCCACTACATTCAAAAGGGTCTGAGTGAGATGGATCTTGGAAGTCTGGTTTTTGATTGGATGGTGATCTCGGGCACGAGTGGTTGATCTTCGCGGGCCGTGAATGGCCATGGAAAGCAGTATTGATGTCAATATGTTCGATCGAGAAGATTGGACGATGAAAGACGGATCCTTTATGGTTTGAATAATAGGTTGTGGACTCGATATTGGGCTATGGGATGATTGCTTTCTGTATCAGCCTCTTGTGATTGGGCTCTCGTGGGTGGATTACCCGATGTGTACTCATCTTCCAACAAAGAGGAGAAGACATAACCAAAAGAATTGTGAGAAATAAGTCAATTTATCAAGTTGAGGTATTTCAATTTGGATTTCAAATAAGAAAGACAGAAAAAGACTCATGCACCCTCGAGAGCATTCTCTTTCACTTGCATTTCTTCTTGAAGTTGGCTCGAAGACCTGTCCAGTCTTGATTTTCCCAGTTATTACTTGAGCGCGCTGAGGCAACTCTGAACTAAGCTCAGGGGAGGGGTAGTAGGTATGCTTCAAACCCTCCGGCACCTTGAAGAACAATGGCACTAGATCGGGAAAGATGAATGACCACTGAGGACATGACAACGGGGGAAGTTGGTAATAGAGAATCCTCCCTTCTTCTTTGCTTTCTTGCCTGAAAAAATCCAAAACTAACCATTGGAACCTCATGGGCTATCGAGTTAGGAGATTCATTTTATTTATTACTTTTACTTTTTTTACCAAGTTATTCTAAAAGATAAGAGCTAACCGACCATCCTGATTGAATGTTTGAGTACTCGGAGTCTCTCGTAAGTATGGAAAGGAAGTCTCTTCTTTCCACAACTCCTAAATTTCCCATCAGCCTATCCAATCTAATTCCAGACAGAGTGAGTAAACCTTACTTTAGTGTAGGTAGTGTCAGATAATTAGGAAGTCTTGATAGTCTTTCGTATAATCTCTTCTTCAATCCTAGGAGCAAAAAAGGAATGCCCTTTAGGGACCTTTGGATACCAAGATTTCCGACCTCTTACTTTTGTAGTTATAAATTGCAGAATAGAATCAATTATGAAATTAATAAGTATATATCCCTCATACCTATTGGTATCGGTTTGGGCCACTACCCAGAACCCTGCCAGAGCCCTATTTTTAAGAAGCAATTGACAGTCTTTTTTAGAACTAGAACTACGGTAAAATCCAGTATCGACGGGCCTAGTTCTTTTCCTTTGCTTATGCAGGGCAAGAATTTGTGTTCAATCAGTACAATAAGAAATCCTAAGTATTTTTTTTGGTCAAGCGACACCCAGATTTTAACTAGAGATAAAGGATTTGCAGTCCCCTGCCTTACCGCTTGGCCATGCTGCCAAATCTGATCCAAAATCGAGCAAAATCTTATTCTTCCACATTATTTTACTAATTTGTATTCCTAGGAGGGGATTATGAAACCCGTTTTGATTCTTTTTAGATCGTTGAATCCCATTGTACTTATCCCTTTCCAATCCCTTTTAATAAATTCATTCCTATTTTATATTGGACACGGTTTTATTCTCTTCGATTGATTGTATCTCAAAACACACATTGCTTAAATACCTTCTCTTTCTATTGAAAAGAGAAAGGATTTCGTTCACAGACTACAGAATTTAGGAAAAACTGGAACCATTCACTATATTATTTATTATTATTTGTTATTTTCATATTTTCTATTTGTTAGTAGTGAACGATTCTAAAATGGGTATTGTATCCCAAATAGTGTTTCCTTAATGGCATAACAAAATCAAATTGATTTACGGCTAATCAGTATCAATTAAAAAAGAAAATTATGATATTGATATAGTGTGACCTGACCCCTGTTGCTCCAAGTGAAATTCTTTCTAGGGTTCTTATAGATATTCTCCATTTTTTCCCGTTCCCTACAATAAAGTATAGTCTGAAGGCTAGCATGCACCATTCCTCACTTATGATAATCTAAGACCAAAAATAAAGAAGGCTCACACCATAATAATACATACCTTTTTTCCTCGACCATCAAGGTCGTGGATTTGGATCGATTTCGATTTTACGGGCTTCATACATTGTTAATAAAAGTACTCGGCATTGGAAAGCATCACGTTCTACACACAAAAGAAGTCGGTGGAAGGTATGGAATTTCTCGGCTAAAGGTCAGAAAGAAAGCAATCATCGGTGCTCTCGGTTCCAACAATGAGTCTTTTCTCTGAGAATTAAGGGAAACAAACTAACCTCGTCTGTCTATGTTCACCTTGACATGAAAGACTCTTTTCCTAACCTGACCGTTCTATCTGGCTAGTTCACTTCACTTTTCGAGGGATCCTGGATTGGACTTCACTTGTCTATGAGTGTCTGAACAGCTTCAGATCCTTCCAAGGCGCAGGGGTTCTCTCTCCATTCACTTTGAGCTGGGTTTCTTATGATCTTTGTAGTAGTTTTTCTGTCCAATTTTATGGTAAATTAAATCTTACACAGTTGTCCCAAAGGACGTCCATTCCATTCGGCAGGGACTCCATCTCGCATTCGATCTCCCTCCTTTCCCTAAAAGGGTCGAGGTATCTCTGGACTTCTCTTTTGCCTCTCTCCCAGATTCAAGAAAAGGGAGGAAGAGGGCCTCTCGACGGGAGTGATTTCCCGAAAAGATATCGTTCCCAGCATCCTCGAGTTCGTAGTCAAACTCACCTTCATACACCTTTCATGGGCTGGTGCAGGCAAGCGCCGATGTCTAGAGCAGGAGATGGAAGCTTGGGTTGAGGAGGCTGTCAACGAGTCATCAAAGGCGATAGATTGGTTATATTCTGATTCGTTTGATTTTGATTTTCTTTTTTTTGTGAGAGGTCTGAGTCCACAGCTGGGGAAGAGTCGTCAGATGACAATTGAAGTAGGGGTCTGCCTCTTTCAAAGGGAAGCAAGAGTCTCATAGGAAAGGAGATCCTGCACAGACCAATCCCAATCAGGAAGAGAGTCTTGTTGTCAATGAAAGCAATTTTTCTATGTCATATATCTGCCTATCTCGTGTTGTGAGCTATAAAGTACCCACCAGGGGGTGGACCAAGAAAGAGGCAAGCGATTGGGCCCTTCCCATCCTCTATGATGTCAGTCTCTTTGTCATTCTTTCACCCTTGCTGAGTAGCGAAGTGAGCATACTCAAGATCCAATCCATCAATCATTTGAGTTGGTACGAACATAGGAATCCAGACTCCGCTTGATTTGATCTTAAGTTTCGACCTTCATCAGTCAGGAAAAAGAAGAAGGACCCACTTATTCCACTCGGAGAGACCGAACCAGGCAACAAAAATAAAAATAAAAACTGAAGGAAGTTCTCTTTCCATTCCAACTAAACTAAGTGCAAAATGGCGGAGAGCAAAACAGAAACGCATGAACAAAGAAACTATGTCGAAACCAACGAGTCCTTTGGTCGACTCTAAAGAATGTATCAGGAGTTGGGAGTTAGTCGTCTCATAGGAGTGATAGCTGGGTTTTTCACGGAGTTTCTTCGTACGATTGAAAAAAAGAGTGCTCTGGGTCGCAGAAAACAAGAAGAAGATTGTCTCCCAACCCCTTTAAAGCAGCTACCTACCGTGATCTGGTCTTGGGAAAGCATTGGCACCCCCGTTTGCTGGATCTTCTAGGCACTCTAAAGCGCTTCCACGAGAGACAGGTGGACTTTGAGTTATAGACGGAGAAGAGCCTTTAGAGGATCAAGAGTGATTCCCCAATCAAACAAATGGGATTTTGAGGGAGGGCTGAACGCGATGTACTGAAGGGTTTACTTTCGCTGATCGGCGCCAGTCTTCCTGCTATGAATTTCCCAGGTCGGGAGGGGCCCTTTCCTTCTACCTTACTGAACCCATTCACCAATGATTGGTTCACTCAAAGCTAAAGACCAATTCCTTCCTTTTAGGTGGTCTAGGTGGCTGGGATACTATGCCCTTCTTTTTAGAGGCTCAAAGACGAGTTCTTTGAAGGAAGCAAAAGAACCCATGTGTCTCAGATGAAGTCTACCTTCTTTTTGTGCCGGGAAGAAGAATGAGATCCAACTCAAAGTCAAGGAAAGCGGCCTAGACCACTGACTTTTGATGGAAGACTTCTGAACATGGATTGGCCTGATAAAGCCAATTTTTTGGCGAATCAAATATTTTCTGAGAGCACTAGACCTTCTCTCTTTGAGGATTGATTCCCACTCACTGCCTGATAGCAGGCTTGGCCCATGAGACCTATTGTCTTATTGTACTGGCTCACTTCACTACTTCCCCTTTTTGGTTCGCAAACGCTCTAACCCATTGGGAAGCTCCATCCAAATTGGAGTTGATGTGAGCACTTCCCCAGAGGTAGAGGCTTTTTCTAGAAAAGGATGGGAGCATAAAATGTAGGTGAGTCAATTGCATGTGGCCTTCAAGTATTTCGTACTGTAACGATATTAGATCGGCATCCAAACAAAGGTGCATGTACGGTTCCTCTGGGACAATATTTTGTCCTAATCATTAAGAAAGATTAAATAAGTTGATAGCGTGATCTCGTACTAACACATACTCTTTAAATAGTGAAGAACTTGCATGCGGCCTTCAATTTGGCCTTCAAGCCACAACCACGTTATGTTCTGATCTGAGACTTTGGTTGGGGGGCTGCTGGCCCCTACACATACTCTCTAAATATTGAAGAACTTGCATGAGGGCTTCAAACCACAACCACGGTATGAGTCCTGATCTAAGACTTTGGTTTGGGGGCTGCTAGCCCCTTCGCATCGACAAGGAAACTGTGAACGACAATGAGTTTAGAATTAGAATTAAGGACGCGTCTAGCTGGCGGCCGGGGGCTCGCTAATGCTCCCTAGCGGCCAGCCAAATAAAGTAAGTGTATGTCCCCTGGTCCCAGGAAAGGTAAGACACTGCTAATTAATCATCCTATGTGGTCTCTTCTCACGTGATGGATGTCTGCATGCCGCTGCATTCATGTTCCCCATGTTCATCCTTTGTGCATTAGTTTTTTGGTTTTCAAAATAATAAAAGACATATCTTCTAAACCACACGTCGAAATTCAGATCCGTTTTCACCCTTGAAACCCTCGCGATGTGCTCTTCAAAAATAGACCCCGCATGGAGATGTTTCGACGAACTAGTCTTTCTGCCAACTAGATATCAATGTGTGTGCAACTAGACTACATTGCCCCGCCAACTGAGCATATGTGTGTGTGTGTGTCAATAGTCCTGCCAACTAAACATCAATGTGTGTGCAAGTAGATTACATTGTCGCGCCAAGTGAGCATATGTGTGTGCAAGTAGTATCCTGCCAACAAAACATCAATGTGTGTGCAAGTAGATTACATTGTCGCGCCAAGTGAGCATATGTGTGTGCAAGTAGTATCCTGCCAACAAAACATCAATGTATGTGCAACTAGACTAAATTACAAGTCAACCAAGCATATGTGGGTGCAACTAGTCTTCCTGCCAACTAAACACCTGTGTGCAACTAGACTACATTACAAAACAACTAAACATCAATGTGTGTGCAATTAGACTACATTACAAGAAAAGGTTGCACATCGACTTCGTTGGGGCAAAAGTTGTCGTGGTTGCTAGGTTGCAACCTCATACGAAGGTGCAGCTCCAAAGATTAGTTTTGTAAAGTTGCACGATGTAGTACTAAAGTTGCACAATACAGTATTAAAGTTGCACAATATATCATCAAAGTTGACATCGAAAAAAATTCGTTGAAATATACTCATATGGGATCTAGTTTCTAAGATCTCGTCACGAAGAATCCAACGGTGAAGATGGATCTGAATTCCAACACGTGATTTGAAATATATGATTTTTAAAAAATTAAAGATCCGAAATAAATACACAATCTGTTTTGTTGTCCATGATAAATCTGACATTTAATAATTAATCACATGCACTAGCAGACAAATCCTACGCATGTATATGTGTGGCAGAGCGTGGCCGCTTATTTTCTCCAAAAGATGCGCGTGCACTTTAAAGATTTTAGGATTGAAGTATGTTTCGAATAGTGTGGTGGTTTTTTTTAAAAGGTTGGCATTGTATGTCAGCTGCTGGCATAAACTATAAACTTTAGGCGACGGGGCTGTTGGCATATCTATGGCCGTTGGTCTTCTCAAATTTGTCCGTGGACCGCACGTTGCACGCACGGCTGACCTAAAAAAAGAATGGATGCCGAGTAGGCGGCCGACCCAAACGGACAAAAAAACAGACAAAATCGCCGTCCGTTTGGGTCAGCACGTTCCTTGTGTGTCTATGGCCCGACTGGGCGGATGACCCAGTCAAAATCGTCGCGAGGAAGCGATTCCACAGCCTTTGATAGGGAGCTTAGTAAGAGATGGTTTGCACTGTCGGTGCAAAATACATTAATTAACTTGCAGTAATGATACAGAAAGAGCTCGCAACAAAGAAGCGGGAACGGGTCTTTTAACTCCAATACCACCTGATAGCTTTTAGGCTTCGGTGCTGCAAGCTGGTAGCTTCCGTCTGGGTGGTAGGTAGATGCATGTGTGGGTAGAACGGTGCTCCAAACTACTAGTAGCAACTTACGCTTGGTTGGCACACCGGATATTCAGTCCAACCTTCAGTGGTCATCTGGTGGCTATATCATCGAGATGCTGCTCCTCAGTGGATGAGACAATATCACCTGGAAACCACATATTCAGCGGAATCCTGGAAACCTGAGCAGAGACTGTAGGATGCTAATTGTATGGGCCAGATTGACTCATAACTGCTCTGCCCTATTTGCAAAACAACGACCACAACCAGAGTACATTTTACACGGAACCCCTCAGGCCTACAAGTAAACACAGCTAGCCTCTTGCCACTAATTTCCAGTTTCTTGTCAGGAAGTAGGATCTGTAAGCCATGCGATGTGCCTATGATTCACCACGCATGCCAGACATTTAAATTTCGATTTAAAATGGAAAACTACCAGCAATGGATAGCAAAACTCACAGAAGGTGATTCTAAATAGTCTCCTAATAGCAGAGTCCCAGCAAAATCACATTTAGGAAACTAAAACAACTAACATGCAATGCCCCAGACAAGACAACAGAAAACTTTAGGAAGCCAATTTTAGTAGTCCAGAATTCACTTGCAGTACTGCCATCACTTCAACAACGTGAGAAAACTGAAGGAAGCCGATTTTAGTAGTCCAGAAGAATTCACTTGTAGTACTGCCATCACTTCAAAAACATGTACAGTAGTTAAGGCATGATAGCCGCATTATGCTAGGGAGTTTAGTTACAACATAGACACGTACAGTAGTTAACGCATTATGCTAGGGTGTTTTGTTACAACAGACACATCACTAACCCATTAGCCATTAACAGTCATAGTAAACCTCACGTTTATGCATCGGACATAACTCGAGTACAAGCTGAAGAACGTACCAGTGCACCACTACGACTCCAAACATCCTGCAGAAGTCCTTGTGTATGAAACCTTCATAAGTCTTTACTGCCACCAGCAAACCTGAAACATAAGAGTTGAACTTTTTATACTTATATATGAAAACGAACTTAACAACAATCTAAGAAAATAGATACATCAGTGCATGTTATCTTTATTAGCAAGAAACATATTAGAATTATTCTCAACTAAGTCCAGAGGAATGTACCTTAATCATGTACTTGCACTTTTTTAGGACAAGTGCGGCTATCATTCTTGTTCGCATTCTTATCTTTCTTGCTTTGCTTTCCACCCTTATCCATGTATCCTTTAAGTCTTTTGATCCTACCCCTCAATCGAATATCATTTGGAGGATGAATGTCAACCTCATTTGGAATTGAACAACCCAAGAATTCCTCAATTTTTTCTGTTTGAGTTTGTTCTTTCGCCGGAACTTGGTTACATAATTGATCTCCAAGTGCAAAAATCCTTAGCTGCCTTCAAATCCGTAAAAGTCATCCCTATGGCTGGCCTGATGTCATCATCACACTCCGGAGTACAAGATGAGCCCTGAAATTTGGATGAAAAGAACAACGGGTTTAACATGCTGGAATACAAGAAACTGTAAGCATGTACATATTACTTAGACAAGTACTTACACAGAAAGGTGCACTATACAATTTTTGTGGTGTGGTAAATACAATTTCGGCACTTGGTCTAGTGTGGACGGCAGATTCTGCATCAGACTGGGCGTCACAAATAGCCAAAGGTGGAGCCTTGCTCACTCCGCTCTGGCATTCCATAGTTACTGCACAAAGAGAAGATATACCGTCTGTAAGTGCAAAAAGCACATCCGCATAGGAGCCAGTCAATATGTGCATTCCGGAATAGCATAGAAAAAATAAACTGGTCGAAAGAACATTCAAAGTGTTAGCAGTACCTAATCTCAGCTCACTTCACCAATCGATTGCAATATAAATTAAAACTAACAACTAAAATCATTTCTATAATTTATCTATGCTCAAATAGTTTCAACTCCTTTCTTATTCCCATTGTACTACACACAAGTCTGCAAGAAGTAATGGTTTTTTTAATTTCTTATTCCCATTATGGTGTATAGTATTGTCAAATTAGCATGATTGGATCTCCCTGTTGTTGCATTAATATAAAACTTGCTTACCAAATGAGTTTTGACTTTACCAACTTCTTGAAGACCAAAATCTGGACAGTAGACTTAGGGGCAATCAGCAGTTGCAGCCAAGATACTACTACCTCGCTCCCTCCCCTACTCTAGCTGCTTTGCTTTGCAAACCTAGCCCAACTAGAAGTGCTAATCTTGGAGGAGACAACCAGAATCCACACCCTTGTCCTCTCTATTTGCTTTACAAACCTAGCTCAACTAGATGAGCTCCGAAAAGAAGACCACGGCAAAGTATACAAGATGATCAATGTAATAGAAATCTCCATACCTTCAGACTTAGATCCGGTACCAATCCGATGGGGAATGCTCAGAGAATGATTGGCGTGTTGGGCCAGCCGCCGGAGAGGAGAGAAGCCCGGAGAAGAATTAGCCGCGCCGGTCGCCGGCCGCCGGCCGCCGGGGTGTACTGCTGGGTTGTCGCGGTAGGCCAGCCGCCGGAGAGGAGAGAACGAATTAGCCACGGTCGCCCGACGCCTGATACTCCGTAGGAGAGAATGAACTAGACGCGGTCGCCGGCCGCCGGCCCTGCGCAGAACGAGGGCGTCGTGCTGGCCGAGGCGACCATCTCCTAACCCTAGCTGTTGATGGGGAAAAATTGAATCGGGATAGAAAGAGGCACCGATGGCTCATCTTCCATAAGGATGTTGTACCGAGGTACAGGAAGATTACGAGGTTCTTTCTGCATTTCGTCCATCTTTTCATCTCAAATCGCACAATCCTCATCCAACGGCACAGGATCAAGTTTCCGTGCTTCCACTGAATACATGGTTTCCATCAGATATGTACTCCTCAGTGGGGAATGGAGTGAATGGCGGAGGCGCCGGACCACGACCTGTTAGCTGTGATAGCAGGTGGTCATCCAGCCGCAAGGACAGCCATAGTTGGCCAAACGGGTCAGTATTCAGCACTTGCAACAGCGGTTGGGTACCTGCAAATCAAGGTAGTACAGGATGAAATATAATTAAACAGACATATTATAGTAACATATATTAAAATCAAATGAAGGAATACAGGCACCATGGCGTCCGCGAGGATGCAGTTTTAGAAGTTAGAAATATGTTGGACTTTGTAAATGCAAGGTGGGTGCTATAACATATAAACCCACAAAATCACAATAACAGCAACGCTTTTACAAAAAATTGTGCTACAAACACTTGCTTTTTGTACAGCATATATTTTTGAATGGTTTTCGAAGGCTCTACGGAAACAATAGACAATACGTAGAGCGCAGAAACTTCCATGCAACCGAGTGCAATATCCTTCTCAAAGGTCTGAGTACATGTTGAGATTCCTTTGGAGGGGGTATAGGAAAGCATTCCAAAGGAATTTATACCAATCCGATGATCCAGAGGGCCCTTGCCAGGAAACTTCCCAAACTAAAGTTCAAAGACAGCATTAAGATATTCACCCAACATTGCACATACAAATTTGCCTTACAAAAATATTTATATCATGAGCTAGCACTCCCCTTTTAGGAAGCATATCAATGACAAGGCTACATTTGATCTCTAACAGCAGGAGAAGAGAAGAGCTAGAAAGCACGGACACGGCTGGAAGTGCCGAACGATACGGCAGGATACGCCAGGATACGCGAACTTTGCAGTATCCCCCGAATTTCGATCTTAAAAAAGGAAAAAAACACAGGGATACACAGGAACTCAACATCACTACATTGGCATCATTTGCAGTTGCAGGTTAAAACTTTTCTAATATATATTTATTCCTTTGATTAAGGAGAACTAACAATCACAACCTGAAAAAGGTAACATATTCTATCAAACTTCAGGCCAGACAACAAGATGCAAAGTAGGTATACATGGAAGTTGGACAAACTCTTCTCGTCTAATGGCAACATTTGCGGCAGGAATCTATCTCGAGGACGAAATGGTAGCATGATGAGATAATATTTTGCATTCTTTTCAATCACAACTTCTTAATGCTAAACAACTTCAATATTTAAGAGTTGAATATCACGAGTACAATAGAAGAACACATGGACGAAAAACAGAAATGGAAAAGCCCCATACAGCAATCAGCTTCAGTGCCATTACCTGCGGTTAAATGCTGCTGATAGTTGCGGTAGCCTGCGTATGGACCAGCATATTCAATCGAACCCCCATAGCACTGCCGTGTATCCTGCAGCGGTGACTGTAAAGGAATATCAACTACTCAATGCATGGAGATGAAGAAATCAATGGCTAGCAGACAGTAGACAATCAAAGCATACCAGCTTATTTAGAGAAAAATTGCCTGATGAAACATGATCATTAAGTAGAGATTTCTGAACCACATTTGCAGTAGGGATGACTTCCTCTGCACATGACCTTAAAATTGCAACGAGTGTCATATGTCATTAGTTAAAATAAATAGTGAGGAAGTGGAAACAAAGGAAATTGTCCCGTCCACACGAACACCTTGCTTAAGCATAATCAAAGAAGTTTACCTTGGAGTTGCATCAAGATATTTGGAGAATGTACAGGGGAGGAAGTCTGGCTTGAATAAACAGACTCTCTCAGAAGAGACTGGTACGAGTACTTCCACTGCCTTCTTTTCAAGGTCAACACCAATCATCCATGCATTCTCATCATTATAAACAACCTTAGACATCAGGTAAACAATGTTGCCACCGTCAATGCCCAGGGTTGGGTAAGCCGAATACAGATTTCTCAATGTTGATTTCCCAGCTTTAGCATCCCACAGTTGTGGGAGCAACATAGAGTGATCAGTATTGTCAGCCAAGATGTCATCAATATCAACAGTGTGCCCCTTGCGCCAATAGTCCCAGGAAGTATGCCTATAACATGTCCGGAGCTTCCAACCATCATCAACAAGAGTATATTCCACAGGGTCGGTACATGAATCATCTTTGTGGAAGAGCAGCTCTGAATCATGGATGATATCTACGCTGTCAAGATCCTTTGTCGTCTTGATGTTGTGAACAGCAACCTTTTTGAAACGAAGATCCAACTCTACAAACTTGATGACACCATTGGAGCAGGTGATGTCCCTGAACAGGCGTGGGTTACCTTCATGTCGCTCGTTTTCTTCAAGCATGGGCACTGGGGTGAAACTTAGAACGGGGTTCTTGCCAAACACGTTGCAGCTGATGATACCCCGCCAGAGGTCGATCCAGCCTACAGCACCTCCTCCAAGCGCAATCACCTTGTCGAGTGATGGGCCAGGCAGGTCTTCTTTCTTTACTACGGGAGATGCCTGTAACCGCAACTGCTTGGTGGTCCACTTGCCAGTCTTGGAAGAGAAGACATGAAGCTCGTAGTCCGAACGGGGATTTGTCATGCAGAGATCCGCGATGACAAATTCCCCATCGTCGTCGTCGGACGGCAGGACGCAGATGTGGAACGAGTTCCTGGTGCCTGGTGGAGTAACCGGGATCGGTTCGAGCGACGGCTTGCCACGACCAGCCTTGTAGAGAAAGTACTCGGCGAGACGAGAATCCTTATGGGTGATTCGTGGACCGACGGTGAAGGCGAGGCGGAGGAGTACGAGGTCCTTCGCCGAGAAGAGAACCAGGGGTTCCATCATGAAATCTTCGTGCTTCAACTCGGGGCCAAAGACGCAAAAGTGTGAGATTGCCGGCGGATCTGAGAGGCAGAAACTGACCTTGACCATGTGACCGGTGCTGGTGGTGGCTTCAGCGGTGGTGGCGTTCTTGCAGACGGCAAAGTAGGCCCTACTGTCAAGAAGAACCCATGGGGCACAGCGGGTGGTGGCGGGTGCTACGGCGGGGGGGTGTAAGGAAGAGGCGGGGAAGGATCCCTCCATTATACTCGGCGGCGGGGCAGACAGGATTTGGGAACTAGGGTTTCCTCACCAGAACAGAGGAAAACTTCTGTTGTTGTTTCTTTTTCGATAGAGAAACAGAGAGACAAGTGCTTGCCTTTTAATGGCCTGAGTGTTTTCCGAGTCCATCTAAAATTCTCTCCTCCTTTCTCGGCCGAACTTGGCTGAGTCCAGGTAGGATGCCCTCTCTCTGCTGGGCCGCGTCCGGGCTAGTATTTTGCTTCCCTTCACGACTGGGAACTATCGACACGGAAACAGCAAAATCACCACTAGTATGCATGTATAGTTATCGATGTTTTCTTTTTCGTATGTGATTATAGTGGAGTGTTTATTTGCAATCCGGATCGCTGCCGGTATGAAAAAAACGAATTATAAGTTTGCTTTCATAACAATATTTTAAAAATATTTAACAGGTAAAATTAACATCATATTTAGATCCACACATTTTTTAATAAAATTTCATATATAATATGTTAAAATCAAAGTTATAGTTTAAAAGATACAGATAATTTAGAAAATCATTTGATTTGACTCAAATATATTTCAAAATAATATTTAAAAATACTTAACAGGTAAAAATAATCTCATATTCATATTCTACATATTTTTCTAATCAAATTTCATATATAACATGTTCAAATCGGAGTTACGGTTTAAAAGATATGGATGATTTAAAAAAACATTTGTTTAACTTAAATATGATCCGCGCATGAATTATCTAAAACATCAGGGGGGTTTTGAAAAATGTAAAATAACGGTTCCGGTGTGACTTAAATCCGGACGGCGGGTTGATTTCAAAAAAGACAGGATTTTTTATGAAAAATGCCATGACGGACGAAAGAAACTCAATTTACTTTATTATTAGGTAAAGACTGGCACATATGCCCGTGCGTTGTAACAGGAAATAAAATAGTATGCATTTAGAGTCAGTGAGAATTATATGTGCAAGCAAAACCCTGTGTGCACACGAAAAATGAATATTTAGCTTCCCGATTTCGCTGCGTGTGAATGAATCAATCCGTTATTTTTCCATTCATTGATCGATGGCATTTAAGAGTTTTATTACGTCATCGTACACCAGAGAAGGCCCATGAGTTATTCAATCTATTTTTCCTTTCAATCCTTTCAATGGAGGTGATTTTAAGGTATGGAGTTTTTGAATATTCTAGCAAACATGAACAATTTTTTAAATCCTTAACAGTTATTGGAAAATTATGTAGAATTTTGGGAAAATGCTAACAAAATATGAAAGGGAACATATTTTAAAATTCACAAACATTTTCTGAAAACACCAATTTTTTTATAAAAAACATGAACATTATTTAAATTTGTGAACATTTTTTTAAAACAGAAACATGTGTTGAAATTCATAAGTTTTTTAAAAAATGTGTATCATTTATACATGAACATTATTTTTAATTGTAAAACTTTCACTGAAACAAGAATATTTTTCGAATTTGGAGCATTTTTTAAAATGCAATTATCTTTTTAGAAATCTCGAATAACTAAAACAATAAAAAAATTGAACATTTTTTAGTTATTTTAGTTCTGGACGCTTTTTTGAGAATTTTAATTTACAAAATAAATTATAAAAGATAAATAAATTTGGAAGGAAAAAAGAGGTAGGGAAAGAAGAATAAAAATAGAAGTAAAACAGGGAAATTAAGAAAAATAAGCAAGCTCATTATTGGTTGTCCTGTGCGAAACTCCTACTATTTGCCGCCTAGTGCGGAAAATAGACCTTTTCAGCTGTGTGGGCAGAAAAATAAGTTGGCTGGCTTCACTGGGCCGCAGCACATGGCCACGTACGAAAATTCCTTTTTGGCAGACAAACGCATAAAATTTAGTACCACCTCGGATAAAAAAAAAGTCGGCGGTGAACGGATGAAATAATTGACGAAACGCACTTTGCTTTATTAGTAAGTATAGATATAGATATAGATATAGACTAGCAAAAAGTCTCGTGCGTTGCAACGGAAGAAAAAATACCATGGGCTCTTAATTTTTAAAAAAGTCTATAATCTGAGATTTATAGCTATGACCCAAACAAAGATGGTCTTAACCTACAAAAGCGCAGTTCAAGATTCCACAGGTATTTTATTTCAACACAACTTGCATATAGATTTAATCCGTACAAAGAAATGGACAAACGATTATGCATTTATTCATGTCAAGAAAAGACTGCGCGGTAAAACCATGTACAAAGAAACGGTAAAGAAATACGACAAAAACAGACTATGACACATTAGCACACTACGGAGACATGTGTGCATCAAGGGTGATTTTCAGTTTAAGGATCACCAACTTAAGGTAACTCTTGAACACTTTTTTCACATGCATATCTCTTAAATACATGAAAAGTTGTTAAAAAGATACATTTTTTTAAGCATAAAGAGAGATTTTTTTGTCAGAAAAGGAACATTTTTGTATGGTCTCCTATGGACACGGGTACTTGCATCCATTCACCACTATTTCTTGCCATACATGTCATAGGTATTGGTCCCTATTTCATCATTTTTTATATCTTGTCAAATATGTCTTTTATTTTATTTTATTTTGTCGTGCATGCCTCCTTTTTACTTTTTGCCATGCATATCCTCTCTTTCTTCTTATATATAGGAGAATAGCGCAACATCTCATCTTTATTGAATATCCTCTGCATTTTCTCTTTTATTTCTTTTATAGCGGACATATCGTCTTTATTCGGTCCTTCTTTTATTTCTTGTCATGCATGTCCTTATTTGTTGGGTGTCTCTAGCAAATTTATCTTCAATTCGTGTGCAATTCTGACTTTGCTGAGGTGTTCATCCCCAATCTGAATCACTATCGGTGTGATAGAAAGACGGATAATGCATTATTGATTAAGATTTCACCTTAGATAGTTTTTTTAAATGATTAATAGGTAAAATAACATCATATTTAGATTCTATATTTTTCTAATCAAAATTCATATATAACATGTTAAATTTAGAGTTACGATTTAGAAGATATGAGTATTTTAAAAAACATTTGATATTTAGTCCGCTTTAATGTCTAAAATATCAGGGGGGTTTCTATAAAATAGCATGACGGACTAAGAATACCTATTTCTTTTATTAGTTGGTATAGATATAGAAGAGCTGAGATGTCAGTTTTTGTTTGGAGGAAATTAGGGCTTTTGATTCTCTGTCTTGGCCTTTTCTTTTTGAGGTGCTACGGACTAAAGGCTTTTCTGAGCGCTGGTTGGCATGGATTGGCACCTTACTTACCTCGGCAAGTTCTCGAGTTGTGGTGAATGGGTCTGCGGGGCAGAAGTTCATGCACGCAAAGGGGTTGAGGCAAGGTGATTCGATATGGCCCCTTCTGTTCGTCATTGCTATGAACGTACTAACTGCAATCGTGATAAAAGCACATGACTCTGAGGTACTGAGTAGCATGAATGGCTGCAACCTAATGCGGCGCCTATCTCTTTATGCGGACGATGTCGTTTTCTTCATCAAACCCACAGTTTCGGATCTGTTCTTTGTCAAAGAGGTGCTTGAGATGTTTGGAGAAGCTTCGGGACTGAAAATCAATTATAGCAAGTCTGCGGCTATCATGACCAGGGCGGAGGACAGCGATGAACAACTTGTAAGGGAGGCTCTGCCATGGAAAATGGAAACCTTTCCTTGCAAATATCTGGGGTTACAGCTTAGTAACAAGCAGCTAAAGAGATCGGAGTGGCAACTGGTGGTGGATGCTGCATTGCGTATTGTACCGGGATGGCAGCGTGGGTTTGTGACTAGGCCAAGTAGATTGGTATTGGTTAATCAGGTTATGAAGGCAAGACCAACCCACCATTTGATTGTTGCTGAGGCCCCAAAATGGGCATTGGAGCGGGTGGACAAGGGCTGCAGAGCTTTCTTCTGGGCTGGGTCCGAGGAAATACATGGCAGCCGATGCTTAGTGTCTTGGAAGCGTGTGTGTGTAGACCTAAAGAACTTGGAGGACCGGGGGTGGTTGACCTGTGCAAGCAAGGAATTGCACTTAGGATGAGGTGGGAGTGGCTTTCAAGGACGGGCGCCACGAGGCTGTGGCAAGGTCTAAACTGGGTCCCGGACAAACAAGCTAGTGAAGCATTTGCTAGCATTGTGAAGTGGCAGGTTGGCGAGGGAACGAAAGTTCTGTTCTGGAAGGATAGATGGGTCAGTGGGGCTACGATCGGAGAGCTGGCCCCGATAATCCATAAACGGGTCAGAACACAGGTGGTGAACCGAAGGAGTGTGAAGGATGCGCTGTGGATGCATGCCTGGACGAATGACATTACAGGTCAACTAGGCACAGACGAGCTGACTCAATTCGTTCGATTATGGGAGATACTGATCGATATGCAACTTATGCCTGGTACCAAAGACAAACCAATATGGTTTTGGAATCGCGAAGGAGTATACACAGCGGCCTCAGCCTACAAGATGCTCTGCATGGGAGGGATCCGGTTTCAGGCTTATGCTGCCATATGGAAGTGTTGGGCTTCGCTGGTATGCAAACTCTTCATGTGGTTGGCGGTGCAATACTGGCTCTGGACGGCAGACAGACGGTTTCGACATGGGCTTCAGGCCCAAAGATCGCCATGCTATCTCTGCGAGCAGGAGGAGGACACTGTGGATCATATCATAATGCAGTGTGTGTTTGCGAGGCAGGTGTGGTATATTTGCTTTTGCAGAATGAACATTAGTCCTGAGCTCTGCCCAACACACCAGTCCACAATTGGTGCTTGGTGGGATGATTCGAGGAAGCACATTCCGAAGAGATTGAGGAAAGGTTTTGACTCAGTGGTCATATCGATCTGCTGGAATATTTGGAAGCAACGTAATGGGAGGGTCTTCGGGCGTAATGACCATAGGAATGTAGGAGGAACGGTAGATCTGATTTGGCAAGAATTAGAAATGTGGTCTAGAGCAGGAGCCACTCGAGTTTCTACGTGGTGTGAGGACTGAGGAGTAAGGTAGAGATCGGATGAGTGGAGGGTTTGGTGGAGGGATCTATTTGGGCCTTCTACCGACCGTGTAATCTCTCTTGTACATATTTTTCTCTCTTCTATAAAGCTATGGTACACCGTTGGCGTACCCTCGAAAAAAAGAAATTAGTAAGGGGGGCCCACCCAGTTGAAACCAAGGGACTGGAGAGATTAGTTATAAAGAGATTACGTAAGGCTTTATAGAGTTTTACGTAGATGTAGCATTTTTGGTTTAGGAGTACTCGTTATAAAGATCACTCCCACATTCTCAAGTTGCGACAAATGGCGCGCTGCATGTGCGTCACTTGTCGCAACCTGTGAGTTTCCCTTTTTTCCTAGATCCTTTTATTCAAAACATTTTATCTCTTAAACCGTGCGTCCAAATCTTGAACTATTTTCACCATTGGATTTCTCGCGTCGTGATCTTCAAAACTAGATCCCATGTTGATAGGTTTTAACGATTTTTAGAAGAAAAAAATCGGAGGAAAAAACCAACCCGGGAGCACGTGTTTTTTTCCTTTCCCAAAAAGACACGCCCGTGCCTCTCGCGGAAAGAAAAAACAGAAAACGCGTTTTTTTCGTTTCCGAGAGGCACCGCTGTGACTCTAGCGAAAGCACAACCGTGCCTCTCGCAGATGGAAAAAGAAACAGAAAACACGTTTTTTCGTTTTCGAGAGGCACAGTCGTGACTTTCGCGAAAGCACAACCGTGTCTCTCGCGGAAGCAAAACCGTGCCTCTCGCGGAAGGAGAAAAAAAAACAGAAAACACATTTTTTCCATTTTCGGAAGGTACGGCCGTGACTCTCGCAAAAGCACAACCGTGCCTCTCAAGGAAGGAAAAAAAATAGAAAACATGTTTTTTTACGTTTCCAAAAAGCACGACCATGACTCTCGCGAAAGCACAACCATGCCTTCCGCGGAAGCAAAACCGCGACTCTCATGAAAGAAATAAAAAAGAAAACACGGTTTTTTCGCACAAAAAGTTTCTTTTTTCCAAAAAAAATTGACCCAAAAGCTAAGGAAGACCGGTAGAAAACCGAAACGTCGAAAACCCCCAAAAAACGGTTTAAAAAGCCAAAAACATGTGCGAAAAAATAAAATAAAAATTTCCGGAGGAAGCACCCAGAGCGCGACACATGGCGGGCGGCTGAGAGCGCGCCAAGTGGCGCTAATCGTTGCGAGGCTCCCGAAGGAGCGCTCGTTAATTAGTTGCTTCCCGGAAACAGACACGATTTATCTACTACTACCCAGATCAAGCTAATCGAGTCTGAACTACAGTCTTGTTCTTTTATTTTTGAACGTAGAACTACAAATATCGAAGCACATAGCCTCGCTAAATACGCGCTTAGTCTGTCTATTGGTCGCCATGTTTTTCTTTTGCGGGAGAAAAGCAACTCACTGATTAAGTAAAAATGTTTTACAATCATCTAGAATAGTGTTGCTAATCTTCGGTGGTACATTAGCCAGCCAACGGGCTATACATTGTTGTCCTCGCCCAACTGCTGCCATTGCATGTGCAGCCTTGTTCTGTGTACTACTGATCTTCCGAACATGAGCTTGACATTCTTTGAGCAGGCCAACGATTTCAGCAACTTGGTACATGTTTCTAGACCGATTTGTTGTCCCAGCGTTGATGAGAGAGACGATCTCTGCGTAGTCGGTCTCTACCACCAATCGTGCTTGGGACCAGTGCAAGGACAGTCGCGGTTCTTCCTCGCATGCCGCAAGCTCAGCCTTGAGTGGACCTTGGCAATTGAAGAGCCATCTATAGGCAGCAAAGATGACATGTCCTTTGTGATCGCGTAGTATCATGTCGGCACCAGCTTCACCAATTGCTGCAACAAAGGAGCCATCAAAATTAAGCTTTACATATCCTACTGGTGGGGGCTCCCAGAGAACATCAATGACCGGACAAGCTTGTGTCGGCGTCCTGCTCAAGTTTGCCGGCCATTTCCGTTTAGTTATATCCATCTGTGGGTAGTGTTTGATCATCAGCAGAGAATCGACATACTCACATAGGAACCTTCTCGATGCTATGATGGGAATCATTGGCTTGCCATGAGTTAGTTCATTGTGCACATACCATACACGCCACAAGATCATGAGAACTAGCAGTCGTTGTGTTTCATTCAATTCTTGGAGCAACATGAGCAACCAGTTAGTTTCAGAGTTCCTGAGGGCCTCCTCGGTAGGAAATTGCCACACACTCCTCATTTAAGTCCATAGATTATACACATGAGGACATCGAATGAGAGTGTGATGTGCAGTTTTCGTCTTCCTGCCCACAAATTATACAAGTTCCAGCCGTCTCCATGTGTCATCGATGCATATTCGCTCGAGTAGCTAGCGCCTCGCCTGCAGCCTTCCATGCAAAAACAAAAACTTTTAGAGGTGCACCACATCCCCGGAGCAGTTTCCACACCATGTTTGGCTGCTTCATCCTCCAAACTTGAGATGTATTCCTTAGAACATTCTTGATTAATAAAGCGTGTGTTTTAGCCTAAAAAAATCTACTACTACCCATCCCTAAAAAAACTACCCTTATAAAAAGCACGTGAGGAAAAATTTAAATCATTTTCTGAACCGTCTAATCATCTCTATCTCTACTTCTCTACTACTATTAAACAAGCAAAAAAGTTCTTTCTTACGGCTACTTCACAAAACATACACAGGAAAGATAACACCACTAGGTCAACCCACTTGATTTTTTGAGTTTTTAGATGGTTTTCAAATTTTTGTGATTGAGTTTTTCTGAGAGAAGCAAGACGGCGGCGACTCGCTGAAGCTGGAATAAGATTCTCCCACCTACCCCCGTCCCGGTGGTGCTTCTAGCATCTTCGAAGGGCATGTGGAGGTTTGTCTCCGACGAATCTCGTAGGATTTGATCGACGTGTGTCTTCCATGGATCCACGTGGATCCGATCTTCGTTCCTCTGTGTTTATGTGTCTACAAGTTGGATCTTTCGATCTACTCATCTCTTCATCGGCGGTGGTTGCTGTCATCGTGCGTTGGTCTAATAGGTCCTTAGCACGACGACTTCCTGACTATTTACTACAACAAGATTTGTCTAGATCCGATAAGGGAGGGGTGATGATGGTGGCGTGCATTCGGCTCGTTCCAGTGTTTGTAGTTGTCGCTTGGTAGTCTACGAACCTGGATGTGTTTTTTTACTTCTGGTGCTCTTTGTTCTACCTTTGTAGTTGATGGATAGGTTGGAAGTTTTCCTCACAAAAGAAAAAAATTAACCCACTTGATTAAATCTAGGGACATTTACATCGGTTCCCCTTGTCGGTGTCAAAACCGGCAGATCTCGGGTAGTGGGGCCCGAACTGTGTGTTTGAGGATCGATAGTAACAAGGGACGATGGGGACACAATGTTTACCCAGGTTTGGGCCCTCTTTAAGGAGGTAAAACCCTACGTCCTGCTTGATTGTATTCAATGAGTATAGGGGTTACAAGAGTTGATCCATGATACGTCCATTTTCCATCATGTTTTCTTACTGTTATTTATGATGTTTTTATGTATAATAATTCTTTTTGGAGTAATTCTAATGCCTTTTCTCTCATAATATGCAAGGTATACACAAAGAGGGGGAATTCCGGCTGCTAGAAATCTGGACCTGGAAAAGCTACGCCAGGCTACCTATTCTACACATCTCCAAACAAGCTGAAACTTCACGAAGAATTTTTATAGAATATATGAAGAATATTGTAGCAAATAACTACTAGAGGGGGCCACTGTTGGGAAACATAGTAATTTCAAAAAAAAATCCTACGCACACGCAAGATCATGGTGATGCATAGCAACAGAGGGGAGAGTGTTGTCCACGTACCCTCGTAGACCGAAAGCGGAAGCGTTAGAACAACGCGGATGATG
This sequence comes from Triticum urartu, assembly GCF_056163025.1. Taxonomy (NCBI): domain Eukaryota; kingdom Viridiplantae; phylum Streptophyta; class Magnoliopsida; order Poales; family Poaceae; genus Triticum; species Triticum urartu. The sequence continues at coordinate 262,148,131 of NC_141873.1, forward strand.
TAGTCGTACGTCTTCACGATCCGACCGATCCAAGTACCGAACGCACGGCACCTCCGAGTTCAGCACACGTTCAGCTCGATGACGTCACATGAACTCCGATCCAGCAGATCTTCGAGGGAGAGTTCCGTCAGCACGACGGCGTGATGACAGTGATGATGTTGCTACCGACGCAGGGCTTTGCCTAAGCACCGCTACGATATTACCGAGGTGGATTATGGTGGAGGGGGGCACCGCACACGGCTAAAAGATCAATGATCAATTGTTGTGTCTCCAAGGGGTGCCTCCCTCCCCGTATATAAAGGAGTGGAGGAGGGGGAGGGGGGCGCCCCCCTATGGCGCGCCCCATGAGGAGTCCTACTCCCACCGGGAGTAGGACTCCTCCCTTCCAAATAGGAGTAGGAGAGGAGAGGGAAGGAAGAGAGGAAGAGAAGGAAAGGGGGCGCCGCCCCCCTCCTTGTCCAATTCGGACTAGAGGGGGATGGGGCGTGCGGCTGCCCTAGCCGCTCCTCCTCTTCTCCCACTAGGGCCCAATAAACTCCCCGGGGGGTTCCGGTAACCCCCAGGTACTCTAGTATATGTCCGAAACCTCCCGAAACACTTCCGGTGTCCGAAAATAGTCGTCCAATATATCAATCTTTACGTCTCGACCATTTCGAGACTCCTCGTAATGTCCGTGATCATATCCGGGACTCCAAACTACCTTCGGTACATCAAAACACAAAAACTCATAATACCGATCGTCACCGAACTTTAAGCGTGCAGACCCTATGGGTTCGAGAACTATGTAGACATGACCGAAACACGTCTCCGGTCAATAACCAATAGAGGAACCTGGATTCTCACATTGGTTCCTACATATTCTATGAAGATCTTTATCGGTCAAACCGCATAACAGCATACGTGGTTCCCTTTGTCATCGGTATGTTACTTGCCCGAGAGTTGATCGTCGGTATCTTAATACCTAGCTCAATCTCGTTACCGGCAAGTCTCTTCACTCGTTCCGTAGTGCATCATCCCGTAACTAACTCATTAGTCACATTGCTTGCAAGGCTTATAGTGATGTGCATTACCGAGAGGGCCCAGAGATACCTCTCCGACAATCGGAGTGACAAATCCTAATCTCGATCTATGCCAACTCAACGAACACCATCAGAGACACCTGTAGAGCACCTTTACAATCACCCAGTTACGTTGTGACATTTGATAGCACACAAAGTGTTCTTCCGATATTCGGGAGTTGCATAATCTCATAGTCATAGGAACATGTATAAGTCATGGAGAAAGCAATAGCAGTAAACTAAATGATCAAGTGCTAAGCTAACGAAATGGGTCAAGTCAATCACATCATTATCCTAATGATGTGATCCCGTTAATCAAATGACAACTCATGTCTATGGCTAGGAAACTCAACCATCTTTGATCAACGAACTAGTCAAGTAGAGGCATACTAGTGACACTATGTTTGTCTATGTATTCACACATGTATTATGTTTCCGGTTAATACAATTCTAGCATGAATAATAAACATTTATCATGATATGAGGAAATAAATAATAACTTTATTATTGCCTCTAGGGCATATTTCCTTCACCCACCAGGTGGGCACAACCCACCTGGGCGCGCTAGAGAGCCCAAGCGCGCCCTAGTGGGTTGTGCTCACCCAGGCCCACCTCCGGTGCCCATCTTTTGGTATATAAGTCATTTTTACCTAGAAAAAAATAAGGAGAGGACTTTTGGGATGGAGCGCCGCCGTCTCGAGGCGGAACTTGGGCAGGAGCACTTTGCCCCTCCGGCGGAGCGATTCCGCCGGTGGAACTTGCTTCCCAGAGGGGGAAATCATCATCATCATCATCACCAACAACTCTCCCATCTTGGGGAGGGCAATCTCCATCAACATCTTCAACAACACCATCTCATCTCAAACCCTAGTTCATCTCTTGTGTTCAATCTTGTTACCAGAACTATAGATTGGTGCTCGTGGGTGACTAGTAGTGTTGATTCATCTTGTAGTTGATTACTATATGGTTTATTTGGTGAAAGATTATATGTTCAGATCCAATATGCTATTTAATACCCCTCTGATCTTGAGCATGATTATCATTTGTGATTAGTTACTTTTGTTCTTGAGGTCACGGGAGAAATCATGTTGCAAGTAATCATGTGAACTTGATATAAACGTCGACTACATGACACTTCACCATATTTGGGCCTAAGGGAATGCATTGTGGAGTAGCAATTGGATGATGGTTTGCGAGAGTGACAGAAGCTTAAACCCCAGTTTATGCGCTATTTCGTAAGGGACCGATTGGATCCAAAAGTTTAATGCTATGGTTAGAATTTATTTTTAATACTTTTCTCATAGTTGCGGATGCTTGCCGGGGGTGGGGGTGGGGGGGGGGGGTTAATCATAAGTAGGAGGTTTGTTCAAGTAATAACAACACCTAAGCACCGGTCTACCCACATATCAAATTATCAAAGTACCGAACACAAATCAAACCAAGATGGTGAAAGTGACTAGATGAAAATCATGTGTACCCTCAAGAACGCTTTGCTTATTATAAGAGATCGTTTTGGCCTGTCCTTTGCCTCAAAAGTATTGGGCTACCTTGCTGCTTTTTTGCTACTATTATCGTTACTTACTCGTTACAAATTATCTTGCTATCAAACTACACTACAACAAAAACAGTCAGTAGAGACATCCAACTTCATACCTAGTGACGTCTTATTTCATCTCTAGCCAACTATAGAGCCGTTTAAGCAAAGCATTCTTGGAGCGCCTTCCCACAGACCATCTCAAACAGATAGACACGCTAGCCAAGCGTGTCTTACATGGCATGAGACGCTTTCTAGGGACGTTCAAAATCGTGTCTACATTTAGAGACGTTGTGTTAGGCATGCTCAGAAATCGTGTGTACATGTAAAGACGTTATGTTAGGCATGCTCATATTACGTCTCTACTCATAGACATGTTTCATTCGCCTCTTATAGTCGTCTCTAAGTATACATAAGAATATTTATACAAATGGAATATTTTACTTCAAATATTATTTGATTACCCACAAAAAATATTATTTGATTAATTTCGAATTTGTTTCATCGTTTCAAATACAATTATTCTTAATGTCATGGTTGCACATGCAGATTGGTCAAATAATATTGTCATACGAAGACAACCTCAGTAACAACATCCAATGCATTAATTAGCAGGAACAATGTCTCCACTGAAAGTACTTGAGTTCACAGCTGAATAATATGTAACATTCATATGAAACATGCGATGATGCAAATAAATAAGAAAAGATCCTACAGACTGGAACTATTTTTGTCTATGAAGCTAAATTCTATACATAATCTAGAATATTTGTTCATTTAAAGACTGATTCATCAACTACTCCCGACTCCTCTAGTGCACTCCCTTTTCAAGTGCTCCCCAGCCACTCCTAGCTCCTTTAATGCACTCACTTTTCAAATCCTCACCGCCCTGAAAGGGAGAAAGAACAACATTTACATGAACACATGTTTATAGAGAAGTGCAAGATAAGAGATTCTTTGATGAAATTGTAAGAAATGTATCATACCAATGCTCTGTGATTGTGCTGGAGGGGTTGGCTGAACTATTTTTACCTAAAAAAGGAAGATTCCTGATAAATAACATATCACACATGTGCAGATTGGAGCATACACATTGCTTGAATGGGAACATACTTACATGTGAGCGAGGCCAAGCAATAACAGAACCCATAGCATCCCTTACAGTTTGGAATTTTTCATATGGTCTAACTAGTTTCTCATCTCCTAGATATGTACAGCGGCGAACACGAACCGCAACGTATTGCACTCCAAGCATGTTTCCTCCAACCACATATGTTTTCTCTTTACTCTCTAAAGTTCCTTTGGCCACAAGTTTGTCTTTGTTTCTCAAGTTCGTCGAATACAACATGACTTCAACTTTATCCTATTTTTCAAGAAATGGAACATTTGCTATTGATGAACCTGAGAAGATTTCATTTTACACAAATAAGAACAATTTCACAAATAATTAGACCAACTATCCATTATATAATCATTGTCATCTGGATATCTAGCCTATATGTACCTGCTTTGTGACTTGGTGATGACCATGTGGCTTGGTTGCATGGCTATTTTGAGCATGATCATTTTGCAATTAAATAGGATTACGCGTGAAGGGAGACACGTGGTCAACTATAATCAAGAATGATAGTTTTGAAGAGTTCCATTACATGAATTTAGTAAGGAGCCTTATTCCACACGCACTTTCGGTTGCGCACTTTGCTTTCAAATTAGATTAAAGTCTTATTACAAAATTATTTATTGTGAAAACTTTGCAAGAATGCAGCAAGCAAACAAATGAAGTTCAAGTCATGTAAATTTATACACTAAAAACAGAATTGACCTAATATTCAAGGGCCAGGGTGTTCCTCAACATCTATGCAAGGTTTCCACCAAAAAGACCATGTATGCAAGTTTGGTGTTTTATTAGTACTCATGTATCAATTCAAAATTGATTAATTAGTTTCTTTGAATACGAGATCTCTTGGAGCAGCAATGATATGTGTGTGACTAACTTTTGGTCCCATCAGGCCAAATCATGTTGCTGTTGTATGCAATACAATTTTTTAATACTTGGTTGAATCTGACTTATGATCTGCTAGCGGTGTCACGACATTTTTTGAAACGACCTTGTCAAAATGGGATTGGTGTTTCATAATAATGTCATTTACCTTGCACTTACATACAAAATTAGACAACCTCTTGTACAATCATTGTCATTTAGATATGTAGCATATGTTTACCTGGTTAGTGACTTGGTGAAGTCGTAAACTTGGTTCAGGGCCACCTTGCCGCACTGCAAGATTATTTTCAACATGGACATTCTGCAATTTAATAGGAAAAGATGTCATCGTCATCATTGATAAAAATCTAGATAAGTCCTTGCACGTAGGTTAAGATTACTAGGAAGGTATATACGAACCCAAACAGGTTACAGTTGCAAACCAAAAGGTTAATATTTCACAAAGTTTTAACTTGATGATAAGATAGCTTTCCAACATTTAACTACTAAAAGGGTTCAACCAATCCCAAAATTACTGGCAGGAGATAATTGATAATTGAGTACAAGTTAGTTAACACACCTTAGTGATCACATGTTCATGTGGTAAATGCACATTGCCACAACCCTCTTTTGATTTGGTTTGCTGCAACTCCTATTAAAGGAATAGTTCTAAGACATTAGAATGGATATGCATTAAATAGTACATAAAAAGCCCATTACATTACATGCATGGTAGTTTGTGGCTCCTACACATCATTATTTGATTGTTCAAGAACATTATAAGATTCAGATTGGAGATTGTTATCTCTGTCATGTGGAGTGACCTGCAATAAAATTATTGTAATAGCATATCAGTGTTCATTAATTTCATCTTTGCACAAATATAACTGCTTTTGATATGCTAACTTGATGATTTTCTGTAGGAGAATCCACTTCATTTCTGCAAATCTCTCCAGGAAACTTTTTGGCAAGGAATGCAGCAATCATAGCCATCTGACCTCTGACATCCCCTACATCACCTTTGACTTCCTTTACATCACCTTTGACATCCTCTACATCATCTTTGACATCTTCTACATTATCTTTCACCATGCGTACTTCAAACTGAAGATTTTCTTGGTCAGATTTCCCAACAAAAGTTATTCCCTGAGAAACATTTACTCCGCTCCAATACTTTTCATCATAGTAACCTCAAAGTTTTGCCCTTTTATCAAGTGCACCTTTAAAGGCTTCAGTATAATCGTCAATGGAAAGGCTACCATTATGATCGATTTTCCTTTTTTTTAACTCCTCATTAGCTGCATCCTATTGAATAGGAATAATTATTAATTCATTACTATACTATGGAATAGATTGTATGTTGGACTGTAGACAAAATAAGTAGAATGTACCATTATTGTCTTCACATTGTCGCTTGTGTAATTGCCATCTTTTTTCTTATGAGCTTCATCTCATAGGTCAATCTTGTGGACCGGTGCTTTCCTTTTGATTTCCTATCCAGCAAAGTATGTTAGGTCCTCCAATAGTTATTTTTGAAGATAATTGATTTGTCATGTAACAAAGACTATGAAAAGTATCGTTGTCACCATCTCTTTTTGTAGCCTGACATGGCTTTTTCTCCCGGTTGTGTGTGGATTCTTCTGTTGCTTTGCACACTCTGAGTTTTTCTCGCATAACTTCTGCAAACAAATTAGATGCAGACACGTAATGTTAGCAAACTAATTTTGGAGTTCAGTTTGAGCATGAGAGGATGAGATAATAACCATGTGTGAATCCTGGCACCACATTCCAACTAGAATCTCCCGTTGATGCTTATTAACACCTATTGGAACATCACTAATAATTTCCTGGAGAGATCTCTCTTTCCGTTTGAAATATTTTTTCTTCAAGCGAGATTTGTAGGCTCTCCATCTTTTGCAAACAGTCATTAGGACCCAGTCTCGTGTAAGCTGCTTTGTCTCAGATGGATAGACAAATTTCTCCTTCAACAAAGTAAATTTAATTGTTTCATGTGAAATGACAATAAAGATGTATGTGATGATACATCAAAAAAAGATGTATGTGATGATACATCAAAAAAAGATATATGTGATGATGTACCTCTACATCCTTGATCATGTTGTTCTTTCTCTGGACAAATAATTCATTGTCCCGTCTTGGAATGTTCAGTGGTGCAAATGTGGAGTTCTCTGCAACGTCGCTAAGATAGCTACTAAGAATGGAACCAGACCTTTCATTCGGAACACCTTTTTCGTTAGTCTCCACAATTATCTTTCCACCATGTACCTGGGATAAATTCTTCAGCCGAAATTCCCCTACAATCTGCCGCGTCTCTCCATTTGGCCCTGCAAGCATGAATATCCCAACATGTCAGAAACCAGTATAATAAAAACCTCATTCGAAGAAGATTAGTCATGGAAACTTACAAATTATCTTGATTTGGCTAGTGGATTCATGAGACCTTCCTGGTACTATATTATCAATCTTTGGAGGACCTTGCAGATTTTCTTCAGCAAGCTGCACATGTTTTGCATCATGCATTGTAAGGTTCAAGTCCTAAAGTCGTCTTGGTATCCTCGCCATCGTTAATCTGCCAAATTAACAAAAACTACAGACCTCAACCAAAAGTTCAGTGCGGCATGGCATGTACAGGTCTACAGCTAGCGTAGCTAACTCGTACACTGTTACAGAGAGCTGGAACATTCAATTAGGCAAATGGCTACACATCACCTTGATGTCTCTTGAGCTCATGACACAATCTACAACGAGATGCTTCAGATTTTCAGTTTGCAAAACATGAGGTCAGTATACAATCTTTACAAGCAAGATTAGAAATAAACAAAGGGTCAAGCCTTAGTAAAACATTACAAAGCCCCGATGACCGAGTTAGCACAGCTAAATCAGTGCACTATGTTACTTCCTGTACCAGCGAGATGGAAGATGCAATTAGGAAGGCGGCTACCCAGTACATTGATGTCTCTTGAGGTCATGACAGAATCTGCAGCGGTTATCTTGTCTGAAGGATCAGGGTTTCTTGATGGTCTTGTAAAACGTGTAGTTCCTTCTAGAAATCTTGAACAAAAGGTCAAGCATTCTTGGGCAAGATACCCTTCAGCAATTGAACCTTCAGGAAATGCTCTATTGCGCACAAGTGCTTTCAGCCGAACAAATGATCTAAATTTAATTAAGCAAGATGTTACTTCTCAAAACTATTGAAGATTAAATAAAATCAAAGTTAAAGTGCCATACCTCTCTAGGGGGTACATCCACCGATAGTGCACTGGACCACCAAGTGTAACTTCTTCAACCAAGTGCACCATTAGATGCACCATGATAGTAAAGAATGATGGAAGAAAAATTCTCTCCATATTGCAAAGTGTCATCACAATACTCTCTTGAAGTTCGTCAAGCTCAGAGACATATAACACTTTCGAGCATAGTTTCTTGAAGAAATTAGACAGCCCGATAACTATTTCCATGACCTCTTTGTGTGGGTAACAGGATCGAAGTGCTAGAGGAAGAATATCTTCCAGAATAACATGACAATCATGACTTTTGAGACCTGAGATTGTACAATCTTTCATGTTGACATGCCTAGAAAAATTTGATGCATATCCATCGGAGGTCCTAATATTGTGCATCACTGAACAAAGTATTTCTTGCTTTTTTGGAGACATAGTCAATGGTGCATCAGGCAATACTACTTTTCCATTATCATCTATAGCAGGATGAAGATTATGTCGAATTCCATTTTCACCAATTTCTGCCAAATCAAGCCATGCATTAAGGCCATCCTTTGTTTTAGAATCAATATCCAACAATGTTCCAATTAAATTATCAAACACATTCTTTTCTATGTGCATTACATCGAGATTGTGCCTTAACTTGTTAAGTTCCCAATATGGCAAGTTGAAAAATATTGATTTTTTGAACCAATCCTCAGGCTTCTTCTCAGGCTTACCTTGGTTCTTAATTGACTTCTTGTTGCCTTCCTTCCTTTTATGCTTCGGTTCTTGATTCTTTTCATTTTCTTTTTCACTGTTTTTGACCTTCTTTCCACCCTTTGCTTTCTTTGCTACATTGCCTTTTTTGCCTAACACAAACACTCTGCCTTGCAACATTTTCAAAGCTGAACTACCACTCATAGTTGTCGGTGCCAATTCTGTCTCTTTAGTGCCATCAAATTCCTGCCTTCTTCGGTTTCGAAATACATGACCCTGTGGTAACCAACGACGATGACCCATATAACAAAGTTTCATACTCTTATCCAGGTGAAATGATCTTGTAGAAGGACCACATGATGGACACCCATATTTACCACTTGTGCTCCAACCATACAGGTAAGCTAATGCTGGAAAATCATTTAAAGTCCATAACTGTGCAGCCTTGAGTGGAAATATCTCCTACGAGGAAGCGTCAAATGTGTCTACACCATCCCATAACTGTAAGAGCTCATCAATCAGTGGCTGCAAATATATATCAATGTCATTCCCAGGGGAAGCTGGTCCAGGAATGATCATCGATAAAATTAGAGATGTTTCTTTCATGCAAATCCAAGGCGGTAGGTTGTACGGGATAAGCATCACTGGCCAAGTACTATGTTTTGAACTCATACTCCGAAAAGGGTTAAATCCATCACTCAAAATGCCAAGGCGCGGATTACGAGGATCAACAACAAAACTGGGGTATCTAGCATCAAGATCTTTCCAACACTCGCCATTAGCTGGATGCCGTATCTTTCCATCTTTAGTACGACCCTCATCGTGCCAACACATGTCATCTGATGTTTTTCTTGTTGCAAAGAGCCTTTGAATCCTCGGTATCAAAGGAAAGTAACGCAACACCTTGGCTAGTTTCTTCTTCTGCTTAGATACAGATTCAGCTTGGGAGTCTTTCTTCTCATTTGTAACCCAACGCGAGCTGCCACACACATGGCAAGACTCTTGATCAGCTCGTTCACCTCGGAAAAGCATGCAATCATTGGGGCATGCATGAATTTTCTCGTAGTCAAGGCCTAAGTCACGGATGATTTTTTGTACCTCATAGTACTTCTTTGGTAGTTGTGCCTGTGGAAGTGCATCAGACAAAACACCAAGTAGCGTTGTAAATGATTCTTGTGACCATCCATGTAAGCATTTCATGTGATACAAGGTGATGAGAAATGACAACTTAGAAAATGCTTTACATCCAGGGTATAACTTTGTGTTTGCATCCCCCAAGAAGCTTGCATACGTATTAGGTTTCTTCCTTGTTTGAGCATCTGCATTCTCATCCTCAACTGAATTAGGTACCATATTCTCAAATTCAACGCCATATAATTCACCATCAGATGTGCTTGATAAAGATTCACAACTGTTAGCCATAGCAAAGACATCACTTAAGAGTCCTGGCATGTCATCCATCCTTCCATGTTTGCCTTCTCCAACAACATTCCTTGGGATGCCAGGAATAGAAAAATTGCCACTGTTATCTGATACATGAGCAAATGCAAATGATGGTTCACTGTAATCCTCTCCATGGCAAACCCACTTAGTGTAACCTTGAAGAATACCATCACATCTCAAGTGAGTTTTCACTCCATCATAACTCTGCATACCTTTATTTCGGCAATTTACACAAGGACAGAGAATTCTATCACCAGCCGGAACATCATGGAATGCAAAAGACAGAAATTGCTCGACACCATCTTTGTAAGCAGCACTAGCTCTTGGCTGACTCATCCAACCTCGATCCATCGCCCTTTGATATGCCGAAGTAATGAAACAAAAAAACATATGTCAGTGTATAACTTCACATGTGTTATTTAAGAGATGAAAGCTGATTTAAATCTTTTTGCAAGAAAATCATGGAATACATAGATATTTTAATTCAATGATTGGATCCTAAAATATTTCATCAACCTTGAATTGAAAAACATCAAAAGAAATGTGCCATTGTAGGTTTAACTAGTATGCAAAGACGCCACTCAGTTCAATACAATTGCACATATGCTGCCATCTTTCTCCCCCTAATCCCAACTCTGGCTACATCGAAAGGAAACACACAGCACATGAACAAACAAAAATATAAAACAGGGCACATGATTGGTATTATATATGCAGGGCCTTCAATTATCTAGAAATATTTACTCTTTCTAATCGCTGTAGGGACTTCTTTCCTTATGCAAAACTACTACGATTGTTGGACTATCTAAGTATCCAAACTGAGCATAAAAACCATATAATAGGGTGCTTTAAAAAAACAACTATGTTAATTTCCCTGCTTTGATGATCTTGTGCATCTCAGGTAAGCACCATATACAAAAATCAAGGTACAACAGAAGGTAAAAAAAGGCCAATGATCACAGTCAGTATTATTATATATACAGTTATCACCATACTGGAAATACACTCCTTCCCAATTACAGAAACCTAGAGGATATGTGCAGCCACCTGAATGAAAAATGAAAAGCATGTGTAAAAGGGCGTTTGCAATGCAATCTAAATAATTAGTGGGCTGCACTGCATACACGTCATATCTATTTGGTCTAAGGATAATAGGAAAAGGGATATTAAGTTGGACTGATTAATGAGTCAGATAAGACATCATTGAACAAGAAACAGAGAACATATGTGATGATCTACAATACTAGATTGAAACTTTAGACCAATTTAACGCCCTAGTTTGGTTAAAAGCTTACTTTGCCACAACTAAGCCAAAAGTAGTAATTGTTACCCCTCGGGACAGAGTGTGGCTTGCCACAAAAGTGTGGCCAAAATATACTCCTTAATCATGTGACTAGTAAAGTCGCAAGCCACAACCGTGTGAGCCAACTGAACACTCACTCACCTCAGAAATTATGTGTGCCTAACCATAGGTCTGGCAACATTTGGCTTGAAACCAAACAGTCCCCAAGTGACTTGCAATTGTTGAAGGGTAGCCGGTCGCATATTTTTACAAAGTTAGCAAGCAAGGCCTAAGAGAGTAATTATCAAACAGTGCATTCTAATGCACACAATCAGTTGCTGCATGTGTTTACACCTTCAGGAAAAGGGTATTTTTAGGATACACTACCACTTGCCTCATTGGCGCATGGTAGGATACGCTGAAAAGACAACTTAGGTGAGTGGCATGTTGCTGATTTATTTATAAAAAATCCTGGAAGATTGCAGCTACTTACTTGCATTATGGAAGTTACTGTGCTCTTCAGTGTTATAAGCATGATTCAGCTTCATACATGCTACATATATTGTTTCAGTACCGAATAGGTTGTCCACTTTACATCCAATGCTTGATACTTTTGGACAAACGGTATGTCTCTCTAGAATTTAAACTCAATTCTTAATGATACAACAAAATAGATAAAAACATGCCAAAAACTTCAAAAAAAGAGTATGGGATACAAAAGAGGTACTTTCTCGAGTTGAGATTGAAGGCGGGTTGTTTGAAGCCAAAGGCGGTGGTCCAATCTATGGTTGTTCCAATTTCTGGAGTTGATTCAGTCCAACTGAAACACTGGGTGTTGAAACTTGCAATGAAATATATCTTCCTCTTCTTTTTCTACAAAATGAAATGAAATTGATATTAATATGCATTCCCTTCCAAATCAACAATACGTTATACATATACACAGTCCCCTGCATATTCGCTGATACACAATTTTTCAGTTCAAATTTAATTTCATTTTCATCATACACTGATAGGAAGAACAGAAGAGAGAGCTTTCTCAGAAAATACCCCTGTCCCAGCCTGCTTGCTGTTTGTTGACAGCAAGTCCTGGGCGGCAGAGTCCGGCCAAGCAGGCGAGCAGCCCGGGATTGGCCGGAACAAAGCGCCAGAGCCGACGCGGCAGGCGGCGGCCCCCGGTAGGAGCAGGCGTGGAGTAGCACGTCCCTAGCGACCAGGCAAAGGGCCGGGGACGACCGAGGAGCACCGGAGCAGAGGGGCTAGGGGCAGTCCTTGCAAAGGGCATTCACCGGCGGCGGACGCGGCGCACTGGCAGGACTAGTTGCAGGAGGCAGGAGATGGAGTTGGTCGTTGGAGGCTATGGAGATTGGGAGGGGGCGCATGGGTGGAGCCATGGAGGAGGAGCCAGCCCGTCGGCGGCGGCGGCATAGATGGGCGGCTCAGGACATAGCGGCGGATAAGGTGAAGGAGGGCGCGCGCTGAGTTCGGTACGTGGGCTCGTTTTACTGCATAGATGGGCCCCGTAATTTCCTTTTTCTGCAAAAAATACTTTGGTTTTATTATTTATTTGTTAAACTCTTTCATGTATATCCTAAAACGTCTCAAAAATCGTATGTACCTATTTACACATGTAAAAAATAATAAATGATATATACCCTAAAATTAAGATTTGCGACGGTACTTATATCGTCTCAAAAAGCGTGCCTACATACTAGATGCTTTCAGTATAGAGATGAATATAAAAGCGTCTTAGAAAAAAACGTGTCTACTGACATGTTTTGTTGTAGTGCTACTGTGTTACTTACAATTTTAGCACTTGCAAACATTACCTTACTAAAAACCACTTGTCATTTCCTTCTGCTCCTCATTGGGTTTGACACTCTTACTTATCGAAAAGAGCTACAATTAATTCCATATACTTGTGGGTCATCAAGGCTATTTTTTGGCGCCGTTGCCGAGGAGTGAAGCGCCTTTGGCAAGTGGAATTTTGTAAGGAAACATTTATATAGTATGCTGCAATTTACTGTCACTTGTTACTATGGAAAACAATCCTTTGAGGGGTTTGTTCGGGGTATCTTCACCTCGACCGGAACCACAATTAGCTACCCCTCAACCTACTGCACCTACTGAAAATATTGAATATGAAATTCCTTCGGGTATGATAGAACAACGGCTAGCTAATCCTTATGCAGGAGATGGAACCGAATATCCTGATATGCACTTGATATATGTAGAACAAATTTGTGGATTGTTCAAGCTTGCAGGTTTACCCGGAGATGAAGTTATGAAGAAGGTTTTCCCTTTATCTTTGAAGGGAAAAGCATTGACATGGTATAGGCTATGCGATGATATTGGATCATGGAATTGGAGTTCCATCAAAAAAATTATCCTATGCATCTAGTTCATCGTGATCGAAATTATATATATAGTTTTTGGCTTTGTGAAGGAGAAAGTATTGCTCTAGCTTGGGGAGGCTTAAGTCAATGTTATATTCATGCCCCAACCATGAGCTCTCAAGAGAAATTATTATCCAGAATTTTTATGCTCGGCTTTCTCGTGATGATCAATCCATGTTTGATACTTCTTGTACTGGTTCCTTCATGAAGAAGGCTATTGAATTCCGATGGGATATTTTAGAAAGAATTAAACACAACTCTGAAGATTGGGAACTCGGCGAAGGTAAAGAGTCAGGTATTAAACTTAAGTATGGGTGTGTTAAATCTTTTATGAATACTGATGCTTTTCAAAAGTTTAGCACTAAATATGGACTTGACTCTGAGATAGTAGCCTGCTTTTGTGAATCATTTGCTACTCATGTTGATCTCCCTAAAGAGAAGTGGTTTAAATATCACCCACCTATTAAAGAAGAGACTAAAAGAACCGGTACCAGTTAAAGAAGAAACTATACTTTACAATGTTGATCCAATTGTTCCTACTGCTTTTATTGAAAAACCACCTTTCCCTGTTAGGATAAAAGAACATGCTAAAGTTTCAACTGTGGTCAACAAAAGTTATATTAGAACACGTAAACCTGATGAACAAATTAAAGTAGAACCTAGTATTGCTATGGTTAAGGATCTTTTGGAAGAAAATGTAGATGAGCATGTTATTTACTTCTGCGAAGAAGCTGCTAGAGTTGCCAAACCTGATAAAAAGGATAAACATAGACCTGTTGTTGGCATGCCCGTTGTCTCAGTTAAAATAGGAGATCAATGTTATCATGGTTTATGTGACATAGGTGCTAGTGTGAGTGCTATTCCTTATTCCTTATATCAAGAAACTATGAATGACATAGCACCCGCAGAGATAGAAGACATAGATGTTACTATTAAACTTGCTAATAGAGACACTATATCACCAATTGGGTTTGTTAGAGATGTTGGAGTCTTCTGTGGGAAAATAAAATACCCTACTGATTTTCTTGTTCTTGGTTCCCCACAAGATGACTTTTGTCCAATTATCTTTGGTAGACCCTTCTTGAACACCGTTAATGCTAAAATAGACTGTGAGAAACAAACTGTCGGTGTTAGTTTTGGTGATGAGTCTCATGAGTTTAATTTTTCCAAGTTTAGTAGAAAGCTTCATGAAAAAGAATTGCCTAGTGAGGATGAAATAATTGGTCTTGCTTCTATTGCTGTACCACCTACTGATCCTTTAGAACAATACTTGCTAGACCATGAAAATGATTTACATATGCATGAAAGAAATAAAATAGATAAGATTTTCTTTGAACAACGTCCTCTACTTAAACACAATTTGCCTATTGAAACTCTAGGAGGTCCTCCTCCACGCAAAGGTGATCATGTGTTTGAATTAAAACAATTTCCAGACACTTTGAAATATGCTTATCTTGATGAAAAGAAGATATATCCTGTTATTATTAGTGCTAACCTTTCAGAACATGAAGAGGAAAGATTATTGAAAGTTCAAAGGAAGCACCAAGCTGCTATTGGATATACTCTTGATAATTTAAAGGGCATTAGTCCCACTCTATGTTATCACAAGATTAATATGGAACCCGATGCTAAACCCATTGTTGATTACCAACGTCGGTTAAATCCAAAAATGAAGGAAGTGGTAAGAACAGAAATCTTAAAACTTCTGGAAGCAGGTATAATCTATCCTATAGCTGATAGTAGATGGGTAAGTCCTGTTCATTGTGTTTCTAAGAAAGGAGGTATTACTGTTGTTCCTAATGATAAGAATGAACTTATTCCACAAAGAATTGTTACAGGCTATAGAATGGTAATTGATTTTAGAAAATTAAACAAAGCAACTAGAAAAGATCATTATCCTTTACCTTTTATTGATCAAATGCTAGAAAGATTATCTAAGCACACATATTTTTGCTTCCTTGATGGATATTTTGGGTTTTCACAAATACTTGTTTCTCAACCTGATCAAGAAAAAACCACTTTTACTTGTCCCGTCGGAACTTATGCTTATAGACGTATGCCTTTCGGTTTATGCAATGCACCTGCTACCTTTCAAAGATGTATGACTGCTATATTCTCTGACTTTGTGAAAAGATTGTTGAGGTTTTCATTGATGATTTCTCTGTTTATGGGAAGTCTTTTGATGATTGTTTAAGCAATCTTGATCGAGTTTTGCAGAGATGTAAATAAACAAATCTTGTCTTGAATTGGGAAAAGTGCCACTTTATGGTTAATGAAGGTATTGTCTTGGTCCATAAAATTTCTGAAGGAGGTATTGAAGTGGACAAAGCTAAGGTTGATGCTATTGAGAAAATGCCATGTCCTAAAGATATCAAAGGTATTCGTAGTTTCTTAGGTCTTGCTGGTTTCTATAGGAGATTTATCAAATACTTCTCTAAAATTTGTAGGCCTCTTACAAATCTTTTGCAAAAGGATATTCCTTTTGTTTTCGATGATGATTGTTTATAAGCCTTTCAAACACTCAAGAAAGCCTTAATTTCTGCACCTATTGTTCAACCACTTGATTGGAACTTGCCTTTTGAAATTATGTGTGATGCTAGTGATTATGCCGTTGGTGCTATTCTAGGACAAAGAGTTGATAAGAAACTGAATGTTATTCATTATGCTAGTAAAACTCTAGACAGTTCTCAACAAAATTATGCTATTATTGAAAAAGAATTCTTAGCAGTGGTGTTTGCTTGTGATAAATTTAGATCTTACATTTTTGATTCAAAAGTAATTGTTCACACCGATCATGCTGCTATTAAATATCTTATGGAAAAGAAAGATGTTAAACCTAGACTTATTCAATGGGTTCTCTTGATACAAGGATTTGATTTACATATCACTGATAGAAAAGGAGCTGAGAACCCCATAGCTGATAACTTGTCTAGGCTTGAAAATGTGCCTGATGACCCACTACTTATTGATGATAGTTTTCCTGAGCAGTTAGCTACAATAAATGTTGTTCATAACACTCCTTGGTATGCTGACTATGCTAATTACATTGTTGCTAAATATTTACCATCTAGTTTTACATACCAACAAAAGAAAACAAAATTCTTCTATGATTTAAGACATTACTTTTGGGACGACCAACATCTTTATAAAGGAGTAGATGGTATTATTAGACGTTGTGTACCTGAGCATGAACAGGGACAAATCCTACGGAAATGTCACTCCGAAGCTTATGGAGGGCATCATGCTGGAGATAGAACTGCTCACAAGGTATTGCAATCCGGATTTTATTGGCCTACTCTCCTCAAGGATGCCCATAAGTTCGTCTTATCTTGTGATGATTGCCAAAGAATAGGTAATATCGGTAAGCGTCAAGAAATGCCTATGAATTATTCACTTGCTGTTGAACCATTTGATGTTTGGGGATTTTATTACATGGGACCTTTCCCTTCCTCTAATGGGTATACACATATTCTTGTTGTTGTTGATTATGTTACTAAGTGGGTAGAAGCTATTCACACCAGTAGTGCTGATCACAACACCTCTATTAAAATGCTTAAGGAAGTTATTTTCCCAAGGTTTGGAGTCCCTAGATACTTAATGACTGATGGTGGTTCACGCTTTATTCATGGTGCTTTCCGTAAAATGCTTGCCAAGTATGATGTTAACCATAGAATTGCATCACCTTATCATCCTCAGTCTAGTGGTCAAGTTAAACTTAGCAATGGAGAAATAAAATTAATTTTGCAAAAGAATGTCAATAGGTCCAGGAAGAATTGGTCTAAGAAATTAGATGATGCACTTTGGGCTTATAGAACAACATATAAAAATCATATGGGTATGTCTCCTTATAAAATGGTTTATGGAAAAGCTTGTCATTTGCCTCAAGAGTTAGAACATAAAGCATATTTGGCAATCAAAGAGCTCAACTATGATTTCAAACTTGCTGGTGAAAAGAGGTTATTTGATATTAGCTCATTAGATGAATGGAGAACCCAAGCTTATGGAAATGCTAAGTTGTTTAAAGAAAAAGTTAAAAGATGGCATGATAAAAGAATCCAAAAGCGTGAGTTTAAAGTCAGAGAATATGTTCTTTTTTACAACTCTTGTTTCAGATTCTTTGCAGGAAAACTCCTCTCAGAATGGGAAGGACCCTATGTTATCGAGGAGGTTTATCGGTCTGGACCTATCAAAATTAATAATGTCGAAGGTACTAACCCGAAGGTTGTTAACGGGCAACGAATAAAACATTATATCTCAGGTATGCTAATTAATGTTGAAAGTAATATTATTCAAACTTTGACACTGAAAGAACACACAAAAGAGTCCTTCCGGAACACTCCAGAATCATGAAAATAAGGAGGTACGTGATGCGGTAAGTAAAAGACTCCAAAAAATCCGCAAAATTAATTTTTGTCACTTTTGGAATATTTAGAAAAATAGGAAAATAAGAAACTTCCAGGAAGCGTACCCTGGTGGGCACAACACACCAGCCAGAGACGCCCAGGTGGGTTGTGCCCACTTGGGGTACCTTTCGGACTCCGTTTTCTACATATTGCTTGTTTCCCAAGATAAAAAATCTTTATATACCCCTCCAAACCTATTGACCACCGTATCGTGGAGAGATCTTCTATTCTCTTTTCTTGCTCTTTTCGTTCAGATCTGTCGAGTTAGGCATCATGTCTTCCTCACCCTCCAACAATGGAGAAGAAGACGCATGGGTGGTTCAGGAGGGCCTAAGGAGAGAGGAAGTTGAAGAGGTTGCTATGGAGGAGGAGGAAAATCATTTTGGGGTCCACTCTCCTGCTTCTGAGAGAGGCACCTTGGCTGGCATCTCCACTCACCCAAATCCTCGCCAAGCTACGGGGTCATCAAATAATCAAGGGAGCCTTGAAATACAAGAATAAACCCCACCAAGGAGGCCTTTTACACAGGTTACACCATAACAATTTTCGCAATTTAATTCACAATTATGGGTTCGAGAATACTCCTCATAGGCACATACTATCCAATTGGGACATATCTCGCTCAAGAGAAAATAGTGCAGGAACAAAACCCTGGGGCCCCGAAAATAAACACATAATGGCTAATGTGAAGAAAAACAATGAGCTACTTCATCAAGCCCTTCGGGAGATTCAAGGGTTGAAGGATTTGCTCATAGTTATATTGGAGAATACCGCATCACCACCACCTTCTTCTTCATCACCAAAAGATAATTAAGTATCGGGTATGGGCACTCCCCTTGGCTTCTGCCAAGCTTGGGGGAGGTGCCCCAGTATTGTATCATCTCCACTATCGTTTGCCTTTACTTATTTTAGTTTGATCTTTTGCTTTAGATGAATAAAAGTTTAGTTCCATCCTTTCTTTTTGAGAGTTTGCTTAGTGATCTATCCTTGTAATCGTGTTCGAGATATATAATAAAGTTTAGTTTGAGTTTTTGCTTTCTTTATTTTCATGTTGCAAACAAAAATAAAGAAAGGAAATAAAAGAAAAAGATCCACTACTAGGGAAAACCCTAGCAGTAGCGCTGATTTTGTGCTCACTAGTAGCGCGAGGGGTGCGCTACTAATAAGGCGCTACAGCTATTGCTTAGCAGTAACGCGTGCCCGCATGCATTACTGCTAGGACAAATAGCTGCAGCGTTTTTTCGCTCCCACGCTACTGCTAATGTAACTAGTGGCAGCGTGTTTTCTCTCCATCGCTACTAGTATTCTTTTTTTAGTGTATTTATGCGCCATCGTACAAATATTGGTACAATACCAGTTATGAGGTTTACCCATAACAGTGTGTCAAATGAAGGTGGATTAAGTTCAAGTGGAGGCAATATGTGGTGCATGTCAAAAGTATACTACTAATCCAAACTTGATCTAGTTTGGACTAGTAGTACTTTCGATGTGCACCACATGTTGTCTTCGCTTGAATCTAATCCACTAGCACAAGCTATTTAATCATCATCATAGTCATTACCACCAACAGTATTTATTTAATCACCACTAACAGTAGCTAATAATAATCATCATAGTCATTACCACCAACACTAGCTATTTTATCATCATAGTAATAGTGTAGCACATCATCATCCTCAAACTCATTTCTAGCTAGCTAATCACTCCCGCTGCTCTCTCTTAGGTAAAATAATATAAAACATGTGTAGCTCTCCTCCTTGATCAAGTTGGAGCATGCAGATGAACCTGTCTCCTAATCGTGGGTAGCGCATCTGTTTGCTGCCCCCTAGTACTTCTCTGCGCTTCCCCATCACATATTTGGTCCAGTCTTGCACTATTAAGCATCCATCGCTAATCTTGAATGCACTAAAGTAATCTGTAGGATATCTTGGCCGTAAGCTAACAATACTCATGGTACCTTTAGTCTCGATCCCATAAGGCACAACATTCATCGGGAGTCCCTGTTGAAGAACATCGTATGGTAACATACTTAGCAATGAAGTTTAGCTTCAAAAATAATGTATGGAAAAGATGCACTGAGGACAAATAGTAAAAATCTTACCATCCTTCCTAAATAGATGTGACCGTAGTTCATTACGAACACTATTGGTCGCACGTTTTCAGTACTAACATTTCTAAATGTAGGAAGAAAATTTGTCTTGACAGTATCAAGATCCGCAAGCCATGAAACATAATGACTGAGCTCCTCGCAGTTTAGTTCAGCCCCGGGACAGTAGTAGGTCATGTCTACCAAGCGCTGGACATGTTTGCTTGCACCGAAATAAGCTGACAATACAAATTAGTTGTCAACTATTTTTGAATAAACAATATCAAAGACATAAATATGGTTGAGAAACTTACATAGTGGTATAACTGGAGGCATCTCCACATCGACCCAGATGTCGGTATTACCTTCAATATCATCTTTCGGACGAATATCAAAGGTGATAACCATATCAGGCTCAAATGCATAAGTCTTGCATAGTGCTCGCCATGTTTTGCATCCAAAATAGGTGTAGTCGTCTGAATTGTATAATTTTGCGTGGAAAATATAACCATGCTCGGTCTTCAAGTAAACTTTCTTTACCTCCATAATATGACTGAAACCTATCTTATCCAATACAAAAACTCTTGCATGGCAGGGGATACGCTAGTAGAATAGTAAAAAAATTATAAGTTGAAGCAAATGAAGCAGATGTCATGCTTAATTACGAAAAAAGACATGGCGTTGTGACTTACTGTATCCACTTCGAAGTTCTCGTCCAGCTTGATGCTGAAGCGCCTATCATCATCTAGGAAGATTCCGTCGCACAGGCCGCGCTCGTCTTCGCAGTATTTGCAAATACCGAAATCCTTTTCGTCGTCAGACATTTCCTATGTTCATAGTTAAAACATTAATTGAAAATCGATCAAAGACAACTACCAGGATACTCAACACACAAATCCGGGGCACTCGATATTTCCTACATATTCTGGCACAAGTCATGCCAAAATTCACGGAAAAATCCGGCATGACCTTTGCTAAAATAGGACATATCGAGCGCCTGAAATTTGCCGGAACGGAAATGAATCAACACTCCGGCAAAATATAGGCCACTCGGAGGTGTAACCTGCAAACATGACCGGCCACTTGGGCAAGCACATATCCTATTTGAGCAACACAAGATATACATTTCAAAATATCTTATAGGACTCAAATTAGCATGCATTCAATAAGCAAAAGTAAATCATCTCATGCGTTCGTACATCGTCGAATATTATCACTAATACATCCCGAATAGTGTCATACATATAACATCACTAATACAACTAAAACCCTAGCACACGACGGGTATCGGCGCGGGCGGTGGACACCCACAGAGAAGGAACCATCACGGGATCATAGCTCCAGTGAGATCCCTGGAGAACCTGCCAGGTATTGGAGAACCTGTGCTCCAACGCAAACAAGTAACGACGGACGTGGGCGCCCTCCTCACTAACACAGTGATGCACCACCTCCGCGGGGTCCTCGAGCCTCTGGACCGTCACTGGCCCATGCGACCACTACCAAAGAAGGTTCGGGTCAACGACAGGCTGGCTCCTCACCAACCTGCGCCCCCCGGTAGGTAGCGCCTCCCAGTACCACCCCGACGGAGCCCAGTCCCGGACATGGCCCATCTGGTCAAGCAGGTGGTGTCCTCCGCCGACTCGACGACGAGGATGCGGGATAGGCATCGTCCACGTCGATGCGGGAAAAATTGCTTTAACTAAAAAAATAGCAACAAGTTCTTACTAACTAGTTCTATTAATTCAACTAGTTCTTACTAAAAATAAACTTACTATAAATAAAAATAAACTAGTACCTAATTAGTACCTAGTTCTTACTAACTAATTAGTACCTAGGAACTACTGCCCTAATTACCATCTAATTTGATGAAGCTAGGGGTGGAAAGTGGTAGCGGATATTCCACCAACTATAAAGTGAAATAAGTGGTCAAATTTTACTCATTTTATGATTCATCTTAGAAATTTGATTCGTTTCCACCCTTACATGAACCCTAACTCATTTGAGCCGCATCCGCATCCAATATGTTTCCACCCTTACATGAACCCTAACTAATTTGATGCAACTAAAATATAAAGAAACCCTAGGCAGAGGTAGGGGAGAGGGAGGAGCAGGCGTGCTCACCTCGGGTGCCTGCGACGAGGGAGGGGCAGGCGGCGTCGAGGTGGGGTTCGGGGCTCGGGCGCGCGGCGGATGGCGGCATCGAGGTCGGGGTCGGGGGCGGCGTCCGGGGCGGCGTTGAGGTCGGGGGCGGGGGCGGCGTTGAATCTGGGGTCGGGGCAGCATAGAGGGTGTGCGGAGAGCGCGCGGCGGCGAGAGTGGAGAGCTGGATTTGGGGGAAGTGGCCGTGGGGAAGGACGAACCCCGTGGTTAAGTCAGAAGTAGCAGTAGCGCGTTTGAGAAAGCGCGCTACTGCTACGTTAGCTACAACGCGTTCTGGGATACACGCTACTGCTACTCCTTTCTCTTTCCCCCCCTTTTTCATTTAGTTTTCTTCACATTTTTTTCCTTTCACCTTAATCTATTTCTTTCATTTTCAATTACCTTTCTATTTGCTTTCCATTTAATTTTATATCCTTTAGCAGTAGCGAGTTTAGATTAAAACGCGCTGCTACAAAGAAAGTAGCGGTAGCGCGGTTCGATATAGGTCGCTACTACTATGTGTAGCCTATCGGCTAAGCCGTGGGAATTTTAGTAGTAACGTGTTTAGAACAAGACGCGCTACTGCTAGAAATTTATCTGCAACGCGGTTTGCACAGGCGCGCTACTGCTACTTAGCACGAGCATGCTTTTTTGACCTGCGCTACTGCTAAAGTTATGTGTATAAGGTTTTCCCTAGTAGTGATCATATGCTAATCTTATGGTAGGTGATGACACCACATAAGGAAATGTATAAGTAGGGAATTTTGTTAGAGATTGACAAACATAGCATTAGTCAATGATGCAACTCATGAAATAATTAATAAGGGAAGAGAAGATTCACATATAAATATACTATCCTAGAAATCTTTTGTGATTGTGAGCCTTCATCAAAATATTATATGCCAAAATTGTTGAACTTGGACAAGGATGGTGCTTGCCCCTATCTTTGCTAGCCAAAATTCCACACTAAGTAGAGATACTACTCGTGCATCCAAAAACCCTTAAACCCAAATCTTATTTTCAAGAGTCCACCATACCTACCTAGATATTAAGCAAGACACCTCAAGTAAGTTGTCATCGGTGCAAAAAGGCAATAAAAATTGCTTCTAAAAGTGTGAGATCATTTACTGTAAGAGAAAATTGAGCGTTGCACGAACTTGTGATGGTGAAGAATAAAAGTGAAAGACTGCATAATAAAGGTCGCTATCACAAGGGGCAATGCAACGTGACGTTCTTTTGCACTAAGGGGTTGAGCATACAAAGAAATAAGCGCATGGCAACCTCCGCTTCCCTCTGCGAAGGGCCTATCTTTTACTTTTATGTATTTACTTTTATGCAAAGAGTCAAAGTTTTCTCTCCATTCCTTTTTATTTTCTCCTTTGGCAAGCATCATGTGGTGAGGAAAGTTCTAGGCACATATGTCCAATTGAATATAGATAGCATGAGTTATTATTGTTGACATCACCCTTGAGGTGAATACATTGGGAGGCGAAACTACAAGCCCCTATCTTTCTATGTGTCAGGTTGAAACGTTTTGCTCATTTGTACGCGGTGAGTACTAGCAATCATGAAAGACTATATGATGGTTGAGTATGTTGACTTGCCTAAAGGATCCAATACGTGTCCCTTCCTGAAAAGATGATGAATTGTAGTTGCAAAGTTGACTGAGAACATAGTTTGTTGGTTTCTAATAGAGTTTTGCTTTATACTTCAATAGTGTGATGAATTGTCACTTATTCATGAGAAGACTATGGTAAAAGTTCTATGATAAGAGTCTTATGTTTAAGTTTGCTGCTATTATGATAATCAACATGATGCTTCTATGTCCGTATTTTGTTTTTATCGACACCTCTCTCTCTAAGCATGTGGACATGTTTTTCGATTTTGGTTTTTGCTTGAGGACAAGCGAGGTCTAAGCTTGGGGGAGTTGATACGTCCATTTTGCATCATGTTTTCTTACTGTTATTTATGATGTTTTTATGTATAATAATGCTTTTTGGAGTAATTCTAATGCCTTTTCTCTTATAATATGCAAGGTATACACAAAGAGGGAGAATTCCGGCAGCTGGAAATCTGGACCTGGAAAAGCTACGTCAGGCTACCTATTCCGCACAGCTCCAAACAAGCCGAAACTTCACGGAGAATTTTTATGGAATATATGAAGAATATTGGAGCAAATAACTACCAGAGGGGGCCCACCAGGTGGGCACAACCCACCTGGGCGCACCAGGGAGCCCAGGCACGCCCTGGTGGGTTGTGCTCACCCAAGCCCACCTCCGGTGCCCACCTTCTGGTATATAAGTCATTTTGGCCTAGAAAAAATAAGGAGAGGACTTTCGGTACGGAGCGCCGCCGTCTCGAGGCGGAAATAGGGCAGGAGCACTTTTGCCCTCGGGCAGAGCGATTCCGCCGATGGAACTTCCCTCCCGGAGGGGGAAATCATCGTCATCATCATCACCAACAACTCTCCCATCTTTGGTAGGGCAATCTCCATCAACATCTTCAAAAACACCATATCATCTCAAACCCTAGTTCATCTCTTGTGTTCAATCTTGTTACCGAAACTATAGATTGGTGCTCGTGGGTGACTAGTAGTGTTGATTACTATATGGTTTATTTGGTGGAAGATTATATGTTCAGATCCAATATGTTATTTAATACCCCTCTAATCTTAAGCATGATTATAATTTGTGAGTCGTTACTTTTATTCTTGAGGTCACGGGAGAAATCATGTTGCAAGTAATCATGTGAACTTGATATGTGTTTGATATTTTGATAGTATCTATGTTGTTATTCCCTTAGTGGTGTCATGTGAGCATCGACTACATGACACTTCACCATATTTGGGCCTAAGGGAATGCATTGTGGAGTAGCAATTAGATTATGGGTTGCAAGAGTGACAGAAGCTTAAACCCTAGTTTATGCGCTATTCCGTAAGGGACCGATTGGATCCAAAAGTTTAATGCTATGGTTAGAATTTATTCTTAATACTTTTCTCATAGTTGCAGATGCTTGCGGGAGGGTTAATCATAAGTAGGAGGTTTGTTCATGTAAGAACAACACCTAAGCACCGGTCCACCCACATATTGAATTATCAAAGTACTGAACACAAATCAAACCAACATGGTGAAAATGACTAGATGAAAATCCCGTGTACCCTCAAGAATGCTTTGCTTATTATAAGAGATTGTTTTGGCCTGTCCTTTGCCTCAAAAGGATTGGGATACCTTGCTGCACTTTTTCTACTATTATCGTTACTTGCTCGTTACAAATTATCTTGCTATCAAACTACTCTGTTACTTACAATTTCAGCACTTGCGGACATTACCTTGCTGAAAACCACTTGTCATTTCCTTCTGCTCATCATTGGGTTCAACACTCTTACTTGTCGAAAATAGCTACAATTGATCCCCTATACTTGTGGGTCATCAATCTACCTCGAGATCATAATGGCTAAACCCTAGCTGTGTAGCCTATGAGAATTCTGATAGCCTCTACGGACTAAACTCCTCCGGTTTATATACACACCCGGAGGGGCCGAGGGTTGTACAGAGTCGGTTTGTAGGGGAAGGAAATAACATATCCGGAAACCAATATTGCCATCCATGCATATAGGAGTACTACCCGGACACGGGGGGGGGAGTCTTCTGCTTGTATCTTCACGGCCCATCAGTCTGGCCCATATCATATAGACCAGACACCCGAGGACCCCCTAATCTAGGACTCCCTCAGTAGCCCTTGAACCAGTCTTCAATGACGATGTGTTGGGCACACGGATTGTCTTCGGCATTGCAAGGCGGTTTCCTTATCTTAAGTATTTTAGGATAACTCCCTGCATAAAGGAACTGTATCCGGCTCTGTATAATTAATACAACCCTTAGCCACAAAGGCAAGATATCAAAATAAAACCGTGTCTTTTACTGACAACTTTTTTGGCGAAGCATCACATTTGGCTCTTTAACATCCGAACCATTTTCACACCTCCCGTTTCGCGCTTCTAGGCATAGCCTCCATTGGCACGTCTTGTCAAAACAGAGATCGTGCCCTCTCATTGCAGGGTTCTCATCAATACGGTTTTGGGTAATCCAACCATGCCATTCGCACGATCTCTTTGGGAACAGGCGAGTTTTAAGGCTTGAGGGGGGGGGGGAGTTTGGTATTTCACCGCCTATAAGAGGGTAAAAAATCCCTTCTTTTCCCCCACGCCTTCTTCTAGCTCCTACCTTCCCACTACTGAGCTCCAGTGCCCAAAACTTCAATCTTTCCCACTGCCAACAACCTCCCCAACCATGTCTGGATCCGGTTCAAGGGCAAGTGGGAGGCCTCCTCCGTCACCGAGAAGGACATCAAGGAGCTCCGGGGCGCGGGCTATCTGTCCGCGGATATCGCACATAGGCTCCCTGCCAAAGATCAGGTCATCGCACTCCGGAGCTCGATGAGAGGGTCGTATTAATTCCTCACTTCCTCCCAGGGCTAGGGTTTCCCCTCCATCCCTTCGTCCGAGGCCTCATGTTCTATTACGGGATAGATTTCCATGATCTAGCCCCGAATTCCTTCCTTCACATATCGGCATTCATCATCGTATGTGAGGCTTTACTCCTCATCCCCCCACACCTCGGCCTATGGCTCAAGGTCTTCAATCCGAAGCCGAAGCTGGTCGATGGGCAGCATGCAGATTGCGGCGGTGCTATGGTGAGCAAGTTTCCCAACACCGTCTGGCCCAAGGGGGATTTGTGGAGACAGTCAAGGTGTGGCAGAAGGAGTGGTTCTACATCACCGAACCCCGCGACGCCAAGTGGGCAGCCACACTTGACTTCAGATCTGGACCCCCTACGAGACTCACCTTGTGGACCACCAAGTGCCTTGATTGGGGGTCCCAGACGGAGGTGGTGATGCTGCAAAAGCACATCTCCAATGTGTTGGGTAAAAACACTGGTCTCAAAAACGTGATCCAAGTGATGCTCTTCCGCCGTGTCCTCCCCTGCCAACTCCGGGCCTCCCCGATGTGGGAGTTCAATCCGGAAGAACCACGGACCTTGAAGCACTTCTTCGGCACCACACACGAAGACATATGGAAGCAGCTTTTCAAGGCCCAGAAGACTTGGCCGATGAAGACCGAAGACATTGGACTCGACACCGAGAACCCGGCCTCGGTGGTAAGCATAACCTTTCCGAAGATTTATTTGGCTAACGCTCCAGATGATGATGATGACTTACATTATCCTTTTTTCGTACAGGGCTGGACGACGAAGGCGGAGCGGATCAACTGTCCGGCGCCGCTGCCGGAGAACCCGGACACCTCCTAGCTAACGGAGGTGCTGGTCCCGGCGCCGTATCAAGCACTGGAGAAGAAGGCCAAGAATGAGAAGGGCAAGGAGGCCAAGGGCGCCCCCACCCCAAGGGTCCTTCGGATGCTATGTCTAGAGAGACCGAAGCCCCCTCCTCCCATGAGGGAGACGAGGAAGAAGAAGAGGAGGTGGTGGAAAGTGACTCCCCTCGTAAGGGGAGGAAGAAGAAGAGGGCGGCCTCCGAAGACCCGAAGGGGGAGGCGCCTGTCGATGTCAAAACCGGCCGATCTCTGGTAGGGGTCCCGGACTGTGCGTCTGAGGATCGAAGGTAACGGGAGACAGGGACACGATGATTACCCAGGTTCGGGCCCTCTTAATGGAGGTAATACCCTACTTCCTGCCTGATTGACTTTGATGAGTATAGGGGTTACAAGAGTTGATCTACCTCGAGATCGTAATGGCTAAACCCTAGATGTCTAGCCTGTATGATTTGTGATTGCCTCTAAGGACTAAACCCTCCGGTTTATATAGACACTGGAGGGGCTTAGGGTTGTAGAAAGTCGGTTTACAGAGAAAGGAAACTACACATCTGGCTGCCAAGCTTGCTATTCACGCAACAGAGAGTCCTATGCGGACACCGGGGAGAGCCTTCTATCTTGTTCACGGCCCATCAGTTCGGCCCATATCACATAGCCCGACCATCCGAGGACCCTAATCCAGGACTCCCTCAGTAGCCCCCGAACTTGCCTTTTATGACGATGTAGTATCCGGCTTTATGTCTTCAGCTTTAGAAGGCGGGTTCTCCATTATACTTTGGTTTGATGACAATCTGACATATATTAAATACCATATTCTATTCATTCTTTGCTGTCGTCGCCTCGGCTTCCACGTGTCAGATGAAGGCGAACGGCCTAGGTGTTTTTTTACAAATAACCCCTCGACTGCACAGGAAAGGCATCTATTTAAGGAGATTAGATCTCAGATGCCATTCCACACCACGCGAAAAATCCTTAGAACGCGCCATAGGAAACTTGTACAAACATGGCCGGCGCTCCTGGCTCTTCTTCACACCCCACGACCTTCAAAAATGCGACTGGCAAAGCTGCTCAGTATCCCGCGCCCATCTGAGTAAACTTCAGACCCAGGGATATCTCCCTCCCGCGGATCTAGTCTCCATTCGGGTTGGATTAACTTCCTACAATGGCGAAGCCCTGGCGGAGAATTTCCCCAATCCTTCTAAAGAGGAGAGAGTTGATGTCTACTACGCAACCTTCTTCTTGTAGACGTTGTTGGGCCTCCAAGTGCAGAGGTTTGTAGGACAGTAGCAAATTTCCCTCAAGTGGATGACCTATGGTTTATCAATCCGTAGGAGGCGTAGGATGAAGATGGTCTCTCTCAAACAACCCTGCAACCAAATAACAAAGAGTCTCTTGTGTCCCCAACACACCCAATACAATGGTAAATTGTATAGGTGCACTAGTTCGGCGAAGAGATAGTGATACAAGTGCAATATGGATGGTAGATATAGGTTTTTGTAATATGAAAATATAAAAACAACAAGGTAACTAATGATAAAAGTTAGCACAAACAGTATTGCAATGCGTTGAAACAAGGCCTAGGGTTCATACTTTCACTAGTGCAAGTTCTCTCAACAATAATAACATAATTGGATCATATAACTATCCCTCAACATGCAACAAAGAGTCACTCCAAAGTCACTAATAGCGGAGAACAAACGAAGAGATTATGGTAGGGTACGAAACCACCTCAAAGTTATCCTTTCTGATCGATCTATTCAAGAGTCCATAGTAAAATAACACGAAGCTATTCTTTCCGTTCGATCTATCATAGAGTTTGTACTAGAATAACACCTTAAGACACAAATCAACCAAAACCCTAATGTCACCTAGATACTCCAATGTCACCTCAAGTATTCGTGGGTATGATTATACGATATGCATCACACAATCTAAGATTCATCTATTCAACCAACACAAAGAACTTCAAAGAGTGCCCCAAAGTTTCTACCGGAGAGTCAAGACGAAAACTTGTGCCAACCCCTATGCATAAGTTCACAATGTTACGGAACCCGCAAGTTGATCACCAAAACATACATCAAGTGGATCACGTGATATCCCATTGTCACCACAGATAAGCACATGCAAGACATACATCAAGTGTTTTCAAATCCTTAAAGACTCAATCCGATAAGATAACTTCAAAGGAAAAACTCAATCCATTACAAGAGAGTAGAGGGGGAGAAACATCATAAGATCCAACTATAATAGCAAAGCTCGCGGTACATCAAGACCGTACCATCTCCAGAACGCGCGCGCGAGAGAGAGAGAGATCAAACACATAGCTACTGGTACATACCCTCAGCCCCGAGGGTGAACTACTCCCTCCTCGTCATGGAGAGCGCTGGGAAGATGAAGATGGCCACCGTTGAGGGTTCCCCCTCCGGCAGGGTGCTGGAACGGGCTCCCGAGAGGTTTTTGGTGGCTACAGAGGCTTGCAGTGGCGGAACTCCCGATCTATTTTGTTCCTCGATGTTTTTAGGGTATATGGACATATATAGGCGAAAGAAGTTGGTCAGGGGAGCCACGAGGGGCCCACGAGGGTGGAGGGCGCGTCTGCCTGCCTCGTGGCCACCTCAAAGCTTCCCCGACGTCTACTCCAAGTCTCCTGGATTGCTTCTGTTCCAAAAATAACTCTCCCGAAGGTTTCATTCCGTTTGGACTCCGTTTGATATTCCTTTTCTTCGAAACACTGAAATAGGCAAGAAAACAACAATTTGGGCTGGGCCTCTGGTTAATAGGTTAGTCCCAAAAATAATATAAAAGTGTATAGTAAAGCCCATTAAACATCCAAAAGAGATAATATAATAGCATGGAACAATCAAAAATTATATATATGTTGGAGACGTATCAAGCATCCCCAAGCTTAATTCCTGCTCGTCCTCGAGTAGGTAAATGATAAAAACAGAATTTTTGATGTGGAATGCTACCTAACATATTTATCAATGTAATCTTCTTTATTGTGGCAAGAATATTCAGATCCATAAGATTCAAGACAAAAGTTTAATATTGACATGAGAACAATAATACTTCAAGCATACTAACAAAGCAATCATGTCTTCTCAAAATAACATGGCCAAAGCAAGCTATCCCTACAAAATCATATAGTCTGGCTATGCTCTATCTTCATCACACAAAATATTTAAATCATGCACAACCCCGAAGACAAGCCAAGCAATTATTTCATACTTTTGATGTTCTCAAACTTTTTCAATCTTCACGCAATACATGAGCGTGAGCCATGGACATAGCACTATAGGTGGAATAGAATGGTGGTTGTGGAGAAGACAAAAAGGAGAAGATAGTCTCACATCAACTAGGCGTATCAACGGGCTATGGAGATGCCCATTAATAGATATCAATGTGAGTGAGTAGGGATTTCCATGCAACGGACGCACTAGAGCTATAAGTGTATGAAAGCTCAACAAAATAAACTAAGTGGGTGTGCATCCAACTCGCTTGCTCACGAAGACCTAGGGCATTTTGAGGAAGCCCATCATTGGAATATACAAGACAAGTTCTATAATGAAAAATTCCCACTAGTATATGAAAGTGACATAGGAGACTCTCTATCATGAAGATCATGGTGCTACTTTGAAGCACAAGTGTGGTAAAAGGATAGTAGTATTGCCCCTTCTCTCCTTTTCTCATTTTTTTATTTGGGCCTTTTCTCTCCTTTTTTATGGCCTCTTTTTTTCTTTTTTTCTTTGGGCTTCTTTGGCCTCTTTTATTTATTTTTTCGTCGAGAGTCTCATCCCGACTTGTGGTGGAATCATAGTCTCCATCATCCTTTCCTCACTGGGACAATGCTCTAATAATGATGATCATCACACTTTTATTTACTTACAACTCAATACTTAGAACAAAATATGACTCTATATGAATGCCTCCGGCGGTGTACCGGGATGTGCAATGAATCATGATTGACATGTATGGAAGAATTATGAATGGTGGCTTTGCCACAAATACGATGTCAACTACATGATCATGCAAAGCAATATGACAATGATGGAGCGTGTCATAATAAACGGAACGGTGGAAAGTTGCATGGCAATATATCTCGGAATGGCTATGGAAATGCCATAATAGGTAGGTATGGTGGCTGTTTTGAGGAAGGTATAAGGTGGGTGTATGATACCAGTGAAAGGTGCGCGGTATTAGAGAGGCTAGCAATGGTGGAAGGGCGAGAGTGCATATAATCCATGGACTCAACATTAGTCATAATGAACTCACATACTTATTGCAAAAATCTTTTAGTTATCAAAACGAAGTACTACACGCATGCTCCTAGGGGGATAGATTGGTAGGAAAATACCATCGCTCGTCCCCGACCGCCACTCATAAGGAAGACAATCAATAAATAAATCATGCTCTGACTTCATCACATAACGGTTCACCATACGTGCATGCTACGGGAATCACAAACTTTAGAACAAGTATTTCTCAAATTCACAACTAATCAACTAGCATGACTCTAATATCACCATCTTCATATCTCAAAACAATCATAAGGAATCAAACTTCTCACAGTATTCAATGCACTCTATATGATAGTTTTTATTATATCCCTCTTGGATGCCCATCATATTAGGACTAAATTCATAACCAAAGCAAATTACCATGTTGTTCTAGAGACTCTCAAAATAATATAAGTGAAGCATGAGAGTTCATCTATTTCTTCAAAATAAAACTACCGTCGTGCTCTAAAAGATATAAGTGAAGCACTAGAGCGAACGACAAACTACTTCGAAAGATATAAGTGAAGATCAATGAGTAGTCAAATAATTATGTAGCTATGTGAAGACTCTCCCATTTAAGAATTTCAGATCTTGATATTTTATTCAAACAGAAAGCAAAACAAAAGAAAATAAAATGACGCGCCAAGCAAAACACATATCATGTGATGAATAAAAATATAGTTCCAAGTGAAGTTACCGATGAACGAAGAAGAAAGAGGGGATGCCTGTTCAGATCTTGATATTTTATTCAAACATAAAGCAAAACAAAAGAAAATAAAATGACGCTCCAAGCAAAACACATATCATGTGGTGAATAAAAATATAGCTCCAAGTGAAGTTACCGATGAACGAAGACGAAAGAGGGGATGCCTTCCGGGGCATCCCCAAGCTTAGGATTTTGGTTTTCCTTGAATATTACCTTGGGGTGCCTTGGGCATCCCCAAGCTTAGGCTCTTGCCAATCCTTATTCCATAGTCCATCGAATCTTTACCCAAAACTTGAAAACTTCACAACACAAAACTTAACAGAAAATTCGTAAGCTCTGTTAGTATAAGAAAATAAAACCACCACTTAGGTACTGTTGTGAACTCATTCTATATTCATATTGGTGTAATATCTACTGTATTCCAACTTCTCTATGGTTCATACCCTCTGATACTACTCATAGATTCATCAAAATAAGCAAACAACACAATGAAAACAGAATCTGTCAAAAACAGAACAGTCTGTAGTAATCTGTTACAAACGTATACTTCTAGAACTCCAAAAATTCTAAAATAAATTGGTGGACTTGAGGAATTTGTCTATTAATCATCTGCAAAAAGAATCAACTAAATAGCACTCGCCAGTAAAAATTTGTAGCTAATCTCATGAGCGCTAAAGTTTGTGTTTTTTACAGCAAGAACAAAAAGACTTCACCAAGTCTTCCCAAAGGTTCTACTTGGCACAAACACTAATTAAAACATGAAAACACATCTAAACAGAGTCTAGATGACTTATTTATTACTAAACAGAACCAAAAATCAAGAAACAAAAATAAAATTGGGTTGTCTCCCAACAAGCGCTAACGTTTAACGCCCCTAGCTAGGCATGATGATTTCAATGATGCTAACATAAAAGATAAGAATTGAAACATAAAGAGAGCATCATGAAGGATATGACTAGCACATTTAAGTCTAACCCACTTCCTATGCATAGGGATTTTGTGAGCAAACAACTTATGGGAACAATAATCAACTAGCATAGGAAGGCAAAACAAGCATAACTTCAAAACTTTAAGCACATAGAGAGAAAACTTGGTATTATTGCAATTCCTACAAGCATATATTCCTCCCTCATAATAATTTTCAGTAGCATAATGAATGAATTCAACAATATAACCATCACATAAAGCATTCTTTTCATGATCTACAAGCATAGAAAATTTACTACTCTCCACATAAGCAAATTTCTTCTCATTCGGAATAGTAGTGGGAGCAAACTCAACAAAATAATTATCATGTGAGGCATAATCCAATTGAAAACTAAAATCATGATGACAAGTTTCATGGTTATCATTATTCTTAATAGCATACAAGTCATCACAATAATCATCATAGATAGCAACTTTGTTCTCATAATCAATTGGAACCTCTTCCGAAATAGTGGATTCATCACTAAATAAAGTCATGACCTCTCCCAATCCACTTTCATAATTATCACAATAAGATTCAACATCCTCCAAAATAGTGGGATCATTAGTTCCTAAAGTTGACACTCTTCCAAACCCACTTTCATCAATATAATCATCATAAATAGGAGGCATGCTATCATCATAATAAATTTGCTTATCAAAACTTGGGGGACAAAACATATCATCTTCATCAAACATAGCATCCCAAGCTTATGGCTTTGCATATCATTAGCATCATGGATATTCAAGGAATTCATACTAACAACATTGCAATCATGCTCATCATTCAAAGATTTAGTGCCAAACATTCTAATGCATTCTTCCTCTAGCAATTGAGCACAACTATCGGAATCCTTATTCTCATGAAAGATATTAAAAAGATGAAGGATATGCGGCACTTTCAATTCCATTTTTTGTAGTTTTCTTTTATAGACTAAACTAGTGATAAAGCAAGAAACTAAAAGATTTGATTGCAAGATCTAAAGATATACCTTCAAGCACTCACCTCCCCGGCAACGGCGCCAGAAACTGCTTGATGTCTACTACGCAACCTTCTTCTTGTAGACGTTGTTGGGCCTCCAAGTGCAGAGGTTTGTAGGACAGTAGCAAATTTCCCTCAAGTGGATGACCTAAGGTTTATCAATCGTATGAGGCATAGGATTAATATGGTCTCTCTCAAACAACCCTGCAACCAAATAACAAAGAGTCTCTTGTGTCCCCAACACACCCAATACAATGGTAAATTGTATAGGTGCACTAGTTCGGCGAAGAGATAGTGATATAAGTGCAATATGGATGGTAGATATAGGTTTTTGTAATCTGAAAATATAAAAACAGCAAGGTAACTAATGATAAAAGTTAGCACAAACAGTATTGCAATGCGTTGAAACAAGGCCTAGGGTTCATACTTTCACTAGTGCAAGTTCTCTCAACAATAATAACATAATTGGATCATATAACTATCCCTCAACATGCAACAAAGAGTCACTCCAAAGTCACTAATAGCGGAGAACAAACGAAGAGATTATGGTAGGGTACGAAACCACCTCAAAGTTATCCTTTCTGATCGATCTATTCAAGAGTTCGTAGTAAAATAACACGAAGCTATTCTTCCTGTTCGATCTATCATAGAGTTTGTACTAGAATAACACCTTAAGACACAAATCAACCAAAACCCTAATGTCACCTAGATACTCCAATGTCACCTCAAGTATTCGTGGGTATGATTATACGATATGCATCACACAATCTAAGATTCATCTATTCAACCAACACAAAGAACTTCAAAGAGTGCCCCAAAGTTTCTACCGGAGAGTCAAGACGAAAACTTGTGCCAACCCCTATGCATAAGTTCACAATGTTACGGAACCCGCAAGTTGATCACCAAAACATACATCAAGTGGATCACGTGATATCCCATTGTCACAACAGATAAGCACATGCAAGACATACATCAAGTGTTCTCAAATCCTTAAAGACTCAATCCGATAAGATAACTTCAAAGGAAAAACTCAATCCATTACAAGAGAGTAGAGGGGGAGAAACATCATAAGATCCAACTATAATAGCAAAGCTCGCGGTACATCAAGACCGTACCATCTCCAGAACGCGCGCGCGCGCGAGAGAGAGATCAAACACATAGCTACTGGTACATACCCTCAGCCCCGAGGGTGAACTACTCCCTCCTCATCATGGAGAGAGCTGGGATGATGAAGATGGCCACCGGTGAGGGTTCCCCCTCCGGCAGGGTGCTGGAACAGGCTCCCGAGAGGTTTTTGGTGGCTACAGAGGCTTGTGGCGGCGGAACTCCCGATCTATTCTATTCCTCAATGTTTTCAGGGTATATGGACATATATAGGCGAAAGAAGTCGGTCAGGGGAGCCACGAGGGGCCCACGAGGGTGGGGGCGCGCCTCCCTGCCTCGTGGCCACCTCGAAGCTTCCCTGACTTCTACTCCAAGTCTCCTGGATTGCTTCCGTTCAAAAAATAACTCTCCCAAAGGTTTCATTCCGTTTGGACACCGTTTGATATTCCTTTTCTTCGAAACACTAAAATAGGCAAGAAAACAACAATTTGGGCTGGGCCTCCAGTTAATAGGTTAGTCCCAAAAATAATATAAAAGTGTATAGTAAAGCCCATTAAACATCCAAAAGAGATAATATAATAGCATGGAACAATCAAAAATTATAGATACGTTGGAGACGTATCAAGGGTGTGCTTCGTTTCCTTCCTTTTGAGGGGTGTAGGATTTCCTATCCGCCCCTTCCTCAGAGGTCTCCTGGAGTATTAGGGCCTCCAACTACACAATCTGACGCCAGGCTCCATCCTGCATATCGCATGCTTCGTTGCTCTTTGCGAGCTGTTCCTAGGCTGTGAAGCTCATTTCGAGCTATGGCGGAAATTTTTCTGCCTCGTCCCCCGCTCCCAAAAGGGATCTATATTCGAGGTGGGCGTCACCGAAGTATGGCACATAGTCGGGACTGGTTTTATATTGAAGACGTCGTTCTGCCGGATCCAATCCGGTGCGGTCTTCCCGAATTCTCCAACGCCCCCTTAAAGAAGCACGCCAGCTGATGTCCCCAAAGCCTCGAGGAATAAGACAGTGCGGAGGTCGAGAGGCTAGCAAGCAAGATCAGAGTACTTGCCAACTTCGGGCTGTCTATAATCGAGGTAATGGCAATTTCAATAACGCGATGCGTTCAGCCGCTCCAATCTAGGGTTTTCCCATGTGGCATTACAACGGGGAGGACGATGCATCCCGTTGTCTACACAAGGGTTCGGAAAATTTTGCCGCCCTGGCCACCATCTTAGCTGACCTTTTCAAAGGGGAGAAGGAAGGCTTCACTCGGTTGAAATGTCGGGAAGGTTTTTCCATGTATAACCCCATTGTCTGGGTGAGTTTTTTGATTATTGGCCTTACTCAACCTTTTTTCCAGAGTTATGCTAGTCGAATTTAATCCGGCTACTTGTAATAGGAATGGAGAAAGGTCGTCGAGGGGATCTACAGCCCTGCTCCGCAGCCAGAGGACCATATCCGAGACCTGGATCCTGGATATGAAGAAGATCTGGACATATTCATAGAACTTAAGGAGCGGGTCTTTTATCAGGCGAGCTACGACGGCACGGAGGTGGCCGTTATAGCCAATTACCCCAGCCTTCTCCCCTCCTCTCATTGAAGTACCTAGGAGACGTCTCCTCCCAAGGAGTTTTCCCATTGTGCCTCACCCACCGCACTGTCTCGTGCTCCGAAGGGGCGGCGCTCGTCTCGCCGAGTTTTATCAAAGGTGTCTTCTAAGAAGGCGACACCGGTGCAGGGCGAGTCTTTGAAAAGAAGGGCAAACGGTGATACTACCGAGCCCCCGCCTTCACCAAAGAGGTATAGTTTTTTAACACGCACTCGGTGGACAGACCAAATTATGACGCTTTCTACTGGGCCATTTTGTAGGAAGAGCATATGCCAAACTATATCCGGGGACCTCGCCGGCCATGCATCGACCAATCCGGCCCCAGACCCTGCCATAAGGACTAGGGTTGATACAAGTAAAATGCCGGATTGTCATCTCCAAGAGGATTCATATAATGTACCTGTCACCAATTCCGAAGTGGAGAGCGTGATGAACCATCGACGGCGGAAAGAGGCCTTGCGCGACCCAAGTTCACCGAAGAGGCGTTCAATGCCTTGAGCTCTGCGGATGCATATATCCAAGCTGCTCGGGATGGACTTGCTGGAGCCACTTACCAGCTTTTGAAGGATATGCGGGTAAGAACTTAGTGTAGATTCAATAATCATGTATCAGTAGCCCCCGAGACTTGAAGCAGTTGGCCCAACTGATTTAAGGGTCGTTTAATATTATCAGGTACTCACAGCAAAAAATAACATGCTATCCAAGGAGCTTGAAGAATGTCGGACCAAGCTAACTGTTGTCACCACTGAACTGGAAGATTTGAAGAAATCCAAGAAGGCACTGGATGATAAGCACAACAGTGTCCGGAAATATGATTATGTGCTAACAATAGTTGTTGAATATTCATTGTTATGTGTACATCAGCCGGATCGGCAGATCAGTTGAGGAGAGGCTGAAGGCTGCTCAGGCGGACAAACAACATGCCGAAGGGCAAGAAGCCGCTGGTCAATGTGTATTAACATGGACCATTAATGAGAAGAACAAACTACAGGATGCCAACATCAAGCAAGCCGAAGAGCTAAAGGACGCAAGAGCCCAACTGTCGGATGCCTTGAAGGAGAACAGAAAGCTGAAAGGCGGCATATTTAGTATGTCCCTGAACCTAACTTTTCATGGGATCCCCTGATGGAATTTTTTTACAAGATTTTTTCTTGTAGCTTTGTTAACTGGGTGGCCCGAGGGAAAAGTGTCCGGATTTCAAGGCGACTTGCTGCAAGAGCTATCCAAAGTGCACGAGGAAGCTCGGAAAGCAATGAGGAACATGGCTAAGGCTTTATGGCCATCCGATTCTCCTCCAGGAATGATGGGGGAGCTTGCGGATTTATTCAAGGGAGCTCATCTTCATTTTGAGTTATGGAAGGCATCAACATGTCGAGAAGGTGCATGAGAAGCCTGGGCCATGGTGAAAACGCGGTATACCGGACTTGATCCGAATCATATGGCCCGGGTCAGACCTCCGGGACCAGATGGGCAAGAAATTCCGGTTAGCTTGGTATACGACCAAGTAAAGATAGCCACCAAATTTCCACAACAAGACCGTAAACTAGACAACCTAATAGATGGCATAGATAAAGAGTAGGCGTGTGATTTCATGTAACAATACACTTTATCATCAAACTTATCTCCGGCCGAATTGTAAAATATTGTCATCACAGACCTTCCGCTTTGACCTTGAAAACCCAAGGGTTGGAGTGTTTCCGAATACTATACCGGTGGGAAATGCCAAGTATGTTCGGAAGCCAGGCAATCCGACCATAGTGCTTGAACAGACAAACTTTATTCAGGGAGTTATGTTATATTACTTTTTAACATAAGAAACATCTTCCAGAGGGAATAGTTCCATTAAGGGTTCCTCTCCCTGGGTCAACATGTATTATGTATGCATGCCTAAGTTGTGATGCGAAAGAATCACATGAGTCTTTGTATTTTAATAGTTTATATTACAACGAAGGCAGTTTGTCATTTGTCCGCCGACCAATTATTCGCTTAAGAACGCTAGCTTTCGACTTCACCTGTCTGAGGTACATGTCTGCATGACCCGGTTGTAACAATCGCAGAGGTGCTCCCTTTATGCCCTAGCCGAACAAGCGGGAAAGTAGGGCATAAGCGCAGGAGCCAGGCAACCCAGCTTGGCAAAAAACTTAAGTCATAGAGGTGCATATAATGGCGAAGACATGACGTATGTGAGCAAACAACACATATATATGGTGAGCTTTATGCTGAAGATAATAAGCTTCTATTAAGAGAAGCCCCCAGTTATGATGGGGTGTGTACATTTAAGGATGTATACCCCTCAAGTGTGTGGCTTACCCGAACACATGCTAGGAATCATAAAAAAGGAAAAAAGGAAAAAATTGAAAAGGAGAAAAAGGGAACGGACAAAGGTATGTGTCCGGACTAAGGCGTAGAATCTTCGGAGCCTGGCAGCGTTCCATGGGTTCACCTCTAAGAGATTGTATGATGCATTGTGAAGGCGATAGGCTCCTCCAATGAGAACTTCATCTATAATGAAGGGACCCTCCCATTTGGGCTTGAGCTTGTCCTTTTTCTTCTCTGTTAGGCGTAGAACGAGTTCACTGACATTGTAAGTCTTTACCCGCACTTCTCTGCTTTGGTATCTTCGAGCTTGTTGTTGGTAGAATGCAGAATGATCTTTTGCGACGTCGCGCTCCTCCTTCAGGCCATCTAAGTCGTCTCGTCGATCGAGCTCGGCCTCTCTCTCCTCATACATGCGCACTCGAGGTGAGTCATGAATAATATCGCAGGACAGGTCAGCCTCTACGCCGTACACCATGAAGAATGGTGTGTTGATGACCCACAAGTATTGGGGGTCTATCATAGTCCTTTCGATAAGTAAGAGTGTCGAACCCAACGAGGAGCAGAAGGAAATGACAAGCGGTTTTTAATAAGGTATTCTCTGCAAGCACTAAAATTATCGGTAACAGATAGTTTTGTGATAAGGTAATTTGTAACGAGTAACAAGTAATGAAAGTAAATAAGGTGCAACAAGATGGCCAATCCTTTTTGTAGCGAAGGGCAAGACTGGACAAACTCTTATATAGAGAAAAGCGCTCCCGAGGACACATGGGAATTATCGTCAAGCTAGTTTTCATCACGCTCATATGATTCACGTTAGTTACTTTGATAATTTGGTATGTGGGAGGACCGGTGCTTGGGTACTGCCCTTTCTTGGACAAGCACCCCACTTATGATTAACCCCTATTGCAAGCATCCGCAACTACAAGAGAAGTATTAAGGTAAACCTAACCATAGCATGAAACATATGGATCCAAATCAGCCCCTTACAAAGCAACTCATAAACTAGGGTTTAAGCTTCTGTCTCTCTAGCAACCCATCATCTACTTATTACTTCCCAATGCCTTCCTCTAGGCCCAAAACAATGGTGAAGTGTCATGTAGTCGACGTTCACATAACACCACTAGAGGAAAGACAACATACATCTCATCAAAATATCGAACGAATACCAAATTCACATGACTACTTATAGCAAGACTTCTCCCATGTCCTCAGGAACAAACGTAACTACTCACAAATCATATTCATGTTCATAATCAGAGGGGTATTAATATGCATAAAGGATCTCAACATATGATCTTCCACCAAATAAACCAACTAGCATCAACTACAAGGAGTAATCAACACTGCTAGCAACCCACAGGTACCAATCTGAGGCTTTGGGACAAAGATTGAATATAAGAGATGAACTAAGGTTTGAGAGGAGATGGTGCTGGTGAAGATGTTGATGGAGATTGACCCCCTCCCGATGAGAGGATCGTTGGTGATGACGATGGCGATGATTTCCCCCTCCCGGAGGGATGTTTCCCCGGCAGAACAGCTCCACCGGAGCCCTAGATTGGTTCCGCCAAGGTTCCGCCTCGTGGCGGTGGTGTTTCGTCCCGAAAGCTTGCTTATGATTCTTTCCAGGGTAAAAGACCTCATATAGCAGAAGATGGGCATCGGAGGCCTGCTAGGGGGCCCACGAGGCAGGGGGTGCGCCCAGGGGGTAGGGCGCGCCCCCACCCTCGTGGCTAGGGTGTGGGCCCCTTCTGGTTGATTCTTTCTCCAGTATTTTTTATTTATTCCAAAACGTGCCTTCATGAAGTTTCAGGACTTTTGGAGTTGTGCAAAATAGGTCTCTAATATTTGCTCCTTTTCCAACCGAGAATTCCAGCTGCCGGCATTCTCCCTCTTCATGTAAACCTTGTAAAATAAGAGAGAATAGGCATAAGTATTGTGACATAATGTGTAATAACAACCCATAATGCAATAAATATCGATATAAAAGCATGATGCAAAATGGACGTATCAACTCCCCCAAGCTTAGACCTCGGTTGTCCTCAAGCGGAAACCGATAACGATAATTATGTCCACATGTTTAGAGATAGAGGTGTCGATAAAATAAAATACGGACATGAGGGCATCATGATCATTCTTATAACAACAACATATATAGATATTGTCATATGATTTCTTATGCTCAAGTAATAATCTATTCACAATGTAAAGTATGAATCAGAAACTTCATTGAGAACTAACAAACTATAATCTCAGTCATTGAAGCAATTACAATTTATCATAACATCGGAAAGAGTCATTATAAGAGCTTTTCAACAAGTCCACATACTCAACTATCATTTAGTCTTTCACAATTGCTAACACTCACGCAATACTTGTGGGTATGGAGTATTAATCGGACACAGAGAAAGATACATGCTTCTAGTATTGCCTCCCAACCTTTTACCTCAAGGGTAATGTCAACAATAATAGTTCATGCTAACTTACATCCAATTGGATATATATATCAGGATCTTTCTAATACAATGTGCTTGCCAAAGGATAAAATGTAAAAAGGAAAGGTGAAGATCACCATGACTCTTGTATAAGGTATAAGACAAGAATAAAAGATAGGCCCTTCGCAGAGGGAAGCAGAGGTTGTCACGTGCTTTTATGGTTGGATGCACAAAATCTTAATGCAAAAGAACGTCACTTTATATTTCCACTTGTGATATGGACCTTTATTATGCAGTCCGTCGCTTTTATTTCTTCCACATCACAAGATCGTATAAAGCTTATTTTCTGCACACTAGTAAATCATACATATTTAGAGAGCAATTTTTATTGCATGCAACAATGACAACTTACTTGAAGGATCTTACTCAATCCATAGGTAGGTATGGTGGACTCTCATGGCAAAACCGAGTTTAAGGATATTTGGAAGCACAAGTAGTATCTCTACTTGGTGCAAAGAATTTGGGTAGCATGAGGGGGAAAGGCAAGCTCAACATGTTGGATGATCCATGACAATATACTTTATTTCGGATATAAGGAAACATAACCCATTACGTTGTCTTCCTTGTCCAACATCAACTCTTTAGCATGTCATATTTTAATGAGTGCTCACAATCATAAAAGATGTCCAAGATAGTATATTTATATGTGAAAACCTCTCTTTCTTTATTACTTCCTATTAATTGCAACGATGACCGAAACTATGTTTGTCAACTCTCAACAACTTTTATTCATCATACTCTTTATATGTGAAGTCATTACTCCCCATAAGATCAATATGATCTCTTTAATTCTTTTTATTCTTTCTTTTTTCTTTTATTCCCTCATGATCATAGCAAGATAATCAAGCCCTTGACTCAACACTAATCTTTACTATATATAGCTCACGGACTCGATTACATAGAAGGATCATAAGGCAAAACTCAAAACTAAATCATACTAAAACTTTTATTCTACTAGATCAAGATATTACCAAAAGGATCAAACTAAGAAAAACAGTAAAGATAGGAGTGTGATGGTGATACGATACCGGGGCACATCCCCCAAGCTTGGCAGTTGCCAAGGGGAGTGCCCATACCCATGTACTCAGTTCTCCTTTGCTGGTGAAGAAGATGGTGGTGATGACGGATAGTCGCACATCGAGCGTAGGAGATCCTCCAATTTGCGAATAATCCCTTGAGTGCGGTG
Source organism: Triticum urartu (assembly GCF_056163025.1). Taxonomy (NCBI): domain Eukaryota; kingdom Viridiplantae; phylum Streptophyta; class Magnoliopsida; order Poales; family Poaceae; genus Triticum; species Triticum urartu. The sequence goes on from NC_141873.1 coordinate 262,191,352, forward strand.
ATATGCTCCTTCAACAAAATATTTTCACGTGTGAGATACTTATTTTGTATGTGAGCTAACTCAATCATCTTGAAAGCTTCAATCTCCGTTGGGGTAAGAAGATTGTAATGAGGTTGGAGGATGTCTTCATCTTCTGTTGCCGGAGCTTGATCCTCCATGGCCTTCTTGATCCCATCATCCTTGTTGATCTCCCCGGGTTCTTCTCTCTTCAGCTCTATCTTCATTAGCCAAGCATTGTTTCCCTCATTGTTGGAGGAGGGGGACGGCATGATGCTTGTCCTTGACAACTCTGGCAGAAAAAAGCTCGAAACAAAAACAGAGGATATTTGCGTGGTACGGTGGTCAAAACCTTCGGGAGATTATATAATGAATTTATATTGACCAAAAGAAGTATCGTGCAAGAAAACGGAATCTGGGGGGCACACGAGGTGCCCACGAGGCAGGGGGCGCGCCCAGGGGGGGTAAGGCACGCCCTCCACCCTCGTGGGTGCCTCGTGTCTCTTTTGGACTACTTATTATTTTCCTATTTTCTTAAATATTCCAAAACGGAGAAAAATTGCTATTAGAACTGTTTTGGAGTCAGTTTACTTACCGTACCACATACCTATTCCTTTTTCGGAGTCTGAAACATTCTGGAAAGTGTCCCTTATGTATTCCTATGGGGTTACGGTTTCAATAACATTAGTTTCAACATTTATAGGATTACCTGAGATATAATGTTTGATTCTTTGACCGTTCACCACCTTTGGATTTGTGCCTTCGAAGTTGTTGATTTTTATGGCACCGGAACGATAGACCTCCTCGATAACGTAAGGACCTTCCCATTTAGAGAGAAGTTTTCCTGCAAAAAATCTTAAACGAGAGTTGAATAGCAACACATAATCACCTACATTAAACTCACGCTTCTGTATCCTTTTGTCATGCCATATTTTAACCTTTTCTTTAAATAGTTTGGCATTCTCATAGGCCTGGGTTCTCCATTCATCAAGTGAGCTAATGTCAAATAACCTCTTCTCACTGACAAGTTTTAAATCATAATTGAGCTCTTTAATGGCCCAATATGCTTTATGTTCTAGTTCGAGAGGTAAGTGACATGCTTTTCCATAAACCATTTTATACGGAGACATACCCATAGGATTTTTATATGCAGTCCTATAGGCCCATAATGCATCATCTACTTTCTTGGACCAATTCTTTCTAGATCTATTAACAGTCTTTTGCAAAATTAATTTGAGCTCTCTATTACTCAATTCTACTTGACCACTAGACTGCGGGTGATATGGAGATGCAATTCTATGATTAACATCATACTTAGCAAGCATTTTACGAAAAGCACCATGAATAAAATGTGAACCACCATCAGTCATTAAATATCTAGGGACTCCAAACCTCGGAAAAATAACTTCTTTAAGTATCTTAATAGAGGTGTTATGATCAACACTACTAGTTGGAATAGCTTCTACCCACTTAGTAACATAATCAACAACAACTAAAATATGTATATACCCATTAGAGGAAGGAAACAGTCCCATATAATCAAAGCCCCAAACATCAAATGGTTCAATAACAAGTGAATAATTCATAGACATTTCTTGACGTCTACTAATATTATCAATTCTTTGGCATTCATCACAAGACAAGAGAAACTTATGGGCATCCTTGAAGAGAGTATGCCAATAAAAACCAGATTGCAATACCTTATGTGCAGTTCTATCTCCAGCGTGGTGTCCTCCATAAGCTTCGGAGTGACACTTGCGTAGGATCTGTTGTAGTTCATGCTCAGGTATACAACGTCTAATAACACCATCTACTCCTTCTTTATAAAGGTGTGGGTCATCCCAGAAGTAATGTCTTAAATCATAGAAAAACTTTTTCTTTTGCTGGTATGTGAAACTAGGTGGTATAAATTTGGCAACAATGTAATTAGCATAATTAGCATACCATGGAGCAGTATGAGAAGCATTTATGACAGCTAATTGTTCATCAGGAAAGCTATCATCAATAGGTAGTGGGTCATCAAGCAAGTTGTCTGCAACGGGGTTCTCAGCTCCCTTTCTATCAGTAATATGCAAATCAAATTCTTTTAGCAGGAGAACCCATCTAATAAGTCTAGGTTTGGCATCTTTCTTTTCCATAAGGTATTTAATAGCAGCATGATCAGTGTGAACAGTTACTTTAGAAGCAACAATATAAGGCCTGAACTTATCACAAGCAAATACAACTGCTAAAAATTCTTTTTCAGTAGTAGCATAATTTCTCTGGGCACTGTCTAGAGTTTTACTGGCATATTGAATAACATTTAATTTCTTATCAACTCTTTGTCCTAGAACAGCACCTACAGCATAATCACTAGCATCACACATAATTTCAAAGGGTAAATTCCAATCAGGTAGCTGAACAATAGGTGCAGAAATCAAGGCTTTCTTAAGTATTTCAAATGCTTCTACGCAATCATCATCAAAGATAAAAGGAATATCTTTTTGTAAGAGATTAGTCAGAGGCCTAGAAATTCTAGAGAAGTCCTTAATGAACCTCCTATAAAAACCGGCATGACCAAGGAAACTTCTTATACCTTTAATGTCCTTGGGACATGGCATATTTTCAATAGCATCAACTTTAGCTTTATCAACTTCAATACCTCTTCCATAAATTTTATGCCCCAAGACAATACCTTCATTAACCATAAAGTGACACTTCTCCCAATTCAAGACAAGGTTAGTTTCTTCACATCTCTGCAAAACTCAATCAAGGTTGCTCAAGCAATCATCAAAAGAAGTTCCATATACGGAACCTCAACAATCTTTTCACAAAAGTCAGAGAATATAGACATCATGCATCTTTGAAAGGTAGTAGGTGCATTACATAAACCAAAAGGCATACGTCTATAAGCAAAGGTACCGAAAGGGCAAGTAAAAGTGGTCTTTTCTTGATCCTCTTTTGACACACGTATTTGAGAGAAACCGGAATAACCATCTAGAAAGCAAAAATGTGTATGTTTAGATAATCTTTCTAGCATTTGATCAATAAAAGGTAAAGGGTAATGATCCTTTTTAGTAGCTTTATTTAGTTTACAGAAATCAATTACCATTCTATAACCTGTAACAATTCTTTGTGGGATCAATTCATCTTTATCATTAGGAACAACAATAATACCTCCCTTCTTAGGGACACAATGGACATGACTTACCAACTAACTATCAGCAGCGGGATAGATTATACATGCCTTCAGAAGCTTTAGTATTTCTTTTCTTACCACTTCTTTCATCTTAGGATTTAAGCGTCGTTGGTGATCAACAACTGGTTTAGCATCTTTCTCCAATTTAATTTTGTGTTGGCATAGAGTGGGACTAATGCCCTTAAGATCATCAAGAGTATATCCAATAGCAGCACGGTGCTTATTCAGAGTTTTCAATAATTTCTTTTCTTCATGCTCTGAAAGGTTAGCACTAATAATAACAGGATATATCTTCTTTTCATCAAGGTAAGCATATTTAAGAGTATCAGGTAATGGTTTAAGCTCAAACACGGGATCACCCTTGGGTGGAGGAGGATCCCCTAGGATTTCAATAGGCAAGTTGTGTTTCAAAATATGCCCCTGTTTAAAGAATACCTCATCTATTTCTCTTCTTTCATTCATAAACATCTCATTTTCATGGTCAAGCAAATATTGTTCTAAAGGATCATTAGGAGGCACGACAATAGAAGCAAGACCAATAATTTCATCTTTACTAGGCAATTTCTCATCACGGGGTTGTCTACGAAATTTAGCAAAATTAAACTCATGAGACATATCACCCAAACCAATAGTAACAACATCCTTTTCGTAGTCTATCCTAGCATTAACAGTATTCAAGAAGGGTCTACCAAATATAATGGGACAAAAGTTATCTCGGGTGGAACCAAGAACAAGAAAATCAACAGGATATTTAACTTTCCCACACAATACTTCAACATCTCTAACAATCCCAAATGGTGAAATAGTATCTCTATTGGCAAGCTTAATTGTAACATCAATTTCTTCTATCTCAGCGGGTGCAATATCATGCATAATTTCTTTGTATAAGGAATGGGGTATTGCACTTGCACTTGCACCCATATCACACAAGCCATGATAACAATGATCTCCTATTTTAACAGAAATAACATGCATGCCTACCACAGGTCTATGTTTATTTTTAGCATCAGGCCTAGCAATTCTAGCAGCTTCATCACAGAAGTAAATAACATGCCCATCAATATTATCCGCCAAGAGATCTTTAACCATAACAATACTAGGTTCAACTTTAATTTGCTCAGGGGGTTTGGGTGTCTTAATATCACTTTTGTTGACCACAGTTGAAGCTTTAGCATGATCCTTTATTCTAACAAGGAAAGGTGGTTTCTCAATATAAGCAGTAGGAACAATAAGATCATTATAAGTGATAGTCTTTTCTTTAACTTTAATAGGTGCAACTACTTTTAATTCAATGGGAGGATTATATTTAAACCACTTCTCCTTAGGGAGATCAACATGTGTAGCAAAGGATTCACAGAAAGAAGCTACTATCTCAGAGTCAAGTCCATATTTAGTGTAAATTCACGGAAAACATCGGTATCCATAAAAGATTTAACACAATCAAACTTAGGTGTTATACCTGACTCCTTACCTTCGTCGAGATCCCAATCTTCAGAGTTGCGTTTAATTCTTTCCAATAATTCCCATTTGAATTCAATAGTCTTCATCATAAAACAGCCAATACAAGAAGTATCGAGCATGGAGCGATTATTGAGAGAAAGCCGAGCATAAAAATTTTGAATAATAATTTCTCTTGAGAGCTCATGATTGGGGCATGAATATAACATTGACTTAAGCCTCCCCCAAGCTTGAGTGATGGTTTCTCCTTCGCAAGGCCAAAAATTATATATATAATTACGATCACGATGAATAAGATGCATAGGATAAAACTTCTGATGAAATTCCAATTTCAATCGGTTGTAGTTCCATGATCCCATATCATTACATAGCCTAAACCATGTCAACGCCTTTCCATTCAAAGATAAAGGGAAGACCTTCTTCTTGATAACATCCTCGGGCATACCTACAAGCTTAAATAATCCACAAACTTCATCCACATAGATTAGGTGCAAATCGGGATGTAATGTTCCATCTCCTATAAAAGGATTAGCTAGCAGTTTCTCTATCATACCCAAAGAATTTCAAAGTAAACATTTTCAATAGGTTCAGTAGGTTGAGGAGCAACTCTTTGCTCTACTGGTCGGGGTGAAGATACCCCGAACAAGCCCCTCAAAGGATTACTTTCCATAGTAACAAGTGACAGTAAATTTCAGCACATTATATAAATTTTTCCTTACCAAATTCCACCTACCAAAGGCGCTTCATTCCCCGGCAACAACGCCAGAAAAGAGTCTTGATGACCCACAAGTATAGGGGGTCTATCGTAGTCCTTTCGATAAGTAAGAGTGTCGAACCCAACGAGGAGCGGAAGGAAATGACAAGCGGTTTTCAGTAAGGCATTCTCTGCAAGCACTGAAATTATCGGTAACAGATAGTTTTGTGATAAGGTAATTTGTAACGAGTGTCAGTGTCAAAACCAGCGGATCTCGGGTAGGGGGTCCCGAACTATGCATCTAAGGCGGATGGTAACAGGAGGCGGGGGACACGATGTTTACCCAGGTTCAGGCCCTCTCGATGGAGGTAAAACCCTACTTCCTGCTTGATTGATCTTGATGATATGAGTATTACAAGAGTTGATCTACCACGAGATCGAAGAGGCTAAACCCTAGAAGCTAGCCTATGGTATGATTTTTGTTGTCCTACGGACTAAACCCTCTGGTTTATATAGACACCGGAGGGGCTAGGGTTACACAAAGTCGGTTACAAGGGAGGAGATCTACATATCCGTATTGCCAAGCTTGCCTTCCACGCCAAGGAGAGTCCCATCCGGACACGGGACGAAGTCTTCAATCTTGTATCTTCATAGTCCAACAGTCCGGCCAAAGGATATAGTCCGGCTGTCCGGAGACCCCCTAATTCAGGACTCCCTCAGTAGCCCCTGAACCAGGCTTCAATGACGATGAGTCCGACGCGCAGATTTGTCTTCGGCATTGCAAGGCGGGTTCTTCCTCCGAATACTCCATAGAAGATCTTGACCACAAGGATAGTGTCCGGCTCTGCAAAACAAGTTCCACATACCCTCATAGAGAGAATAATATTTCCACAAATCCAATCTGCCGACTGTTTTTTATAATGTGACGTATTGCCGTGGCCTGGTCATGACGAACCGTTTTTTCTTAATCAGCCTGCCACTGCACATTTCGCGAGGCGATTTTATTGGCACGTCTTGTCGAAGCAGAGATCGTGTCCCCCTCATTACGGGATTCTCATCAATACGGACGTGGGTAACCCAATCGTGCCCGTTGGTATGACTCCTTGATTTAGGCAAGTCCCAAATGTCCACGCGGAGGACGCTTGATATTCGTCCCCTTTATAAAGAGGCCAAGGCCTGTCCTTTTCTTCTCGTGCTCAATCGAATCCTTCCCCCACCTCGAGTTCCAACACCCAAGGTTCAGGCTAGGTGCTTCGGACCTTCAATCATGTCCGGATCCAACCTTCAAGGTCGGTGGATACCCTCCTCTGTCACAGAGGAGGGCATCAAGAAGTTAAGAGAAGCTTAGGTAGCTGACCAGCGAAATCTCGCATAGGCTGCCTGCTCGAGGGCAGGTCATTCCCACTCCCGAACCCGGTGAGAGCGTCGTATTCGTCTCCCACTTCCTCCGAGGGCTAGGCTTTAGTCTAGATCCCTTTGCCAGAGGGCTCATGTTCTAATACGGGCTCGATTTCCATGATCTAGCTCCGGATTCCATTCTTCACATCTCATCGTTTATCGTTGTGTGTGAAGCCTTCCTCCGCGTCACCCCACACTTCGGCTTATGGCTCAAGACCTTTAATGTGAAGCCGAAGATGATCGACGGGCGACACGTAGAGTGCGGAGGTGCCATAATAAGCAAAGGCATGGATGCTCCATGGCCAAAGGGTTCCTTCCCGGAGACGTCCAATTTATGGCAGCGGGAGTGGTTTTACATCACAACACCTCGAGGTACTAAGTGGGTGGCCGCCCCTGCCTTCCGTTCGGGCCCCCCACCACAACTGGCGTCGTGGGTAAACAAGGGGCTGGACTGGGGGCCAGCAAATGACGTGCTGACATCTGAGATCTCCTCCAAAGAGATATCGACCTTGTTAAGGTAATGCAAGTCATGCTAGTTCGTCGAGCCCTGCCTGGCAAACGTCGACCTCTCCGTATGTGGGAGTTCAACCCAGAAGGGTCGCGAACTATTCTGTAATTCTTCAGCATGACGCTCGAAGAGATGTATGGATTGTTCTTCGGATCACGAACAAAGTGTCCGGACACCACCGAGGATGCGGGTCTGAATTGCAATCGTCCAGACACCAACGTAAGTATTTTTGCGGCCGAACAGGCCGTCTCTTTATTTGTCACAACGTCATTCTGAAAAAGTCGCTTTTTGACCAGGACTGGATAAAGAAAGCGAAGTTGATCAGGTGTTCAGCTCCCCTTCCCGAGGGCTTACCAGATCCTGTACTAGCCAGGATGCTTGAGCTTGCGCCTTATCAAGCGCCATCCGAGGAAGATAAAGGGAGGGACAAAGAGGCCGAAAACGAGCCGGCTCATTATTCATCCAAACCAGGGGAATTAGCGCCTCCGTGAAGGAGGATATCCGGGGAGAAGAATATGAAATTCCCTCTCCCCAGGGAAGGAAGAGGACTGCCTCTATAGACTTGGAAACAATGGTTTCCAAACGAGGGAAGAAATCTTTGCCAGAAGGTCCTGCCTCGGAGGGTACCCCTGCCGCACAGTGCCCGCAAGGGGATCAGCCCTCCACCAAGCTGTAAGTAAACAAGAGTACTTAACAGTAAACATATCCTGCTTCATCTCTGAGAATGATAACCGAGACATATGTCTTGAAGTCCGGATTGTAGCCCTTCTAGACAGAGTTCATCTTCGGGGGATCTTCTTCCGGAGATGATGGAGAGCGAAACGCCTCCCCATGCCTCCCCACCTCATGAAGTGGACGACCCTGAGGTGTCGTCATGGAGGGTTTCTCCTGATCCGCCAAGGCCAGAAGGTAGCCCCTCGGCCGCCTGAAGCCCGGAGTGCCCGGTTCCTAAGGAGAGCGACAGAAAGAGTCCGGGACCGTCCGATGCGTAACTCAACGCACTGAAGGTTCTTCTGGAGCAAGCGGCTATCTCAGAAGTGCATCGTACGCTGATGGGTACGGTGGTTGAGAGGATCTCATCCGCCGAAAGTGGGCTGCATGAAGCTTTTGTGAGCCTGCTGAGAGGCTTTGAGCTACGCAAAGTAGCATATGTTTTTGATGGTACCGCACACGCTAGGTGTGCCATATGCAGATAGTAGCCCCTGAGACTCTGGTTGTTGTCGAACAAGACAGCAAATAGAGGATCATAGTCCTAGGTAATAACCGTGTTGCTTTCACATGCAGGTGGCTGAAGGTCCGGTGGCTAGCCGGACTGGTGAGTTTGCCGAACTGAAGCGGCAACTTGATGCGGCAGATGCCAATATCATGCTTGCAAACAAGCGGCTTCATGAGGCACATGGTATGTTCCTATGATCAACACACATTAAGAGGGGCGTGATGCAAGTATCTATAATATGCTGTGACTACAGATGGAGCTGCCGCCGTGGAGACCCTTCGAGCGGAACTTGCCCGAGCCAAGGAACAAGCCAGGAAGAGTTATGCGGCCACCCTAAAGGCGGTCGAAGAGCTAAGAGCTGAACAGGCTACGCATTGCCATAGCAAAGAGAAAATTGCCAAGATGGCTGTTGAGTTAAAAGATGCCGCCAACCGTTATGGGCATCTTGAAAAGGAAAGCAAAGCGAAGAGGCGGACTTGGAGAAAGCCGCGGCAGTAGCCACAGAAACCCGCTCGCAAGTCAGAGCAGCGAAGGAGAAACTTCGTCAAGCCGGAGATATCGCAGATGGGAAGACCTTTTTGTTGCGGACGAGGTTTGGAGACCAGAAGTATGCCCCTCTGGATAAATTATGGAGTTCTGTAGACGCGTACCTGGATTTAGCAACGAGTGCCGCTGATGCGACCAAGTTTTTCAAAGATCAGAAAGATCATGTAGTGGAAAGGTTGTTCTGGTCATAGTTCAGCGCTCCAACGCATCTGCTGCTGTTAAATGAACAAATGACCGAGTTGGCCGAGCTCCATAGGTTGTCCGGACTTGCTATGAGGTCAGTCGTGGATCACCTTTGGCCGGAAGGGCCAAGGCCGAATAGTTATTTTAGTTTAGTGCAACAGTTCCTTGGTGATGTGCCGCATATCGATGCTATGAAGAGGTCGGCGTGCATAGAGGGTGCGCGGATGGCACTTGCCCGTGTCAAGACATACTGGGCAGAGATGGAGGCCACCGCTATTGCAACCCCGAGTTCGGCCGTGTGCCGAGTATCTGCCGAGCACTACTTTGAAGAAGTTCTTGAAGGCGCCCGTTCAATAGAGGCTCAGTGCTCGAAGAATATTATGTTCTAGTGACATGTATTCCCATTTTAAAAACAATGTTTTATTGAATTATGAAGGCTATGTTTATACTTTTGCCTGAAAGTATTATGATGCCTCCTGTGCGGCCGTTTATGTATATGTTTAAATAACCTGAAAGTTTGCAGTCGTCGGCTTCAGCCCCCATGCATATAATGCGGAGGTGTTCGCAAAAAATGCGTCTTCACACTTGATCCAACGTCTTGGTCCATTAAGGAGGTGGTAGCACAGCGAACGAGGCAATTGGACTATATTGCTTTAACACTTTCACTTAGCCATAGGAGTTTGACGGTGGGACTACTATATAGCCCCTGGTACCTCCGCGCTTGTCCGGATACGGGGGGCGTACGTACATGACCGGGAAACGGCCCTTCGTTAATGCGGAGGAATCCCGAAGATTCCTCTAAGTCATCGAGTGGTTGACCAGTCTCACGCTTTATCATGACAGTCAGTTTTCGGCTTTCTCCACTGAGGTGCTCATCCGAATGAACCAGTGCACAATCGCAGTAGTTCTCCCGGTGCCACCTTAGCCGATAGAGCGGAACGTAAGGTAGAAAAACACGGGAGCCGGGCAAACCCAACATTTGACCAAAGACATGATTCAGAGCTGATGCATATAAGGCCAAACTCGCGACGCCGAACACTCCCTAAGGTATTCGGTCTTTATAACATATACTGGGCTGAGTAACACCCTTGATAATGAACCCCGAGTGTCCAGGTACGTGCAATGCTCTGACTTGGCGAAAGGCCAATAACGCCATCATCCTTCTTGGTTATAGTAGGTATACGGAGGATGTGAACAACAAGAGACAGTAAAAAAGGTTTACGCAGGGTCTTAATCCAAAAAGAAACCTTTGAGCGGGTCCCTGCTGCACGTCTGCGCCTGTGTCTCCGTTGTGCCGTATCCTGGACGGGTGTGGCATGATTATCATCTATAAAAGAGAAGAACTTAGGTGAAAGTTGTCGTGCCAGAAAATTGGTTATTCAATAAACCATTAAAATTCAAGCCCCTGGGAAGCCCCTGGTGCCGCCTATGGTGGTATAACTGTCAAACCCATCTCGGGTTTATCTAAGCTATTACAGCTAGTGATGCGTCAGACTCGTCTAGCCGTGTCCGCGGTCTTGACGACCGATCCTTTATTCTGGTTGGAGGGGCCATTTAGTGTTCGGCTGCTAAAGCCGCCACACGTTCTTCCACGCATAAGGAACGCTCGATATTTCCGCTAATTGTGATGATGCCACGTGGACCGGGCATCTTAAGCTTAAGGGAAGCGTAATGCGGTACTGCATTAACATGAGCAAAAGCTGCTCTTCCGAGTAGTGCTTGATAGCCACTTCAGAATGGAGCAATGTCGAAGATTAACTTTTCGCTTCGGAAGTTGTCGGGAGAACCGAATACAACTTCCAATACTAGAGAGCCCGTACATCGGGCCTCTGGGCCTGGTATTACTCCTTTAAAGGTAGTGTTACTGTGTTACTTGGTCGAATGTTGGTCGGGTCTATCCCCATTTTGCGGACTGTGTCTTGATATATCATATTAAGACTACAGCCTCCGTCCATAAGGACTTGGGCGAGATGGTATCCATTGATAATTGGGTCTAGCACCAAGGCAGCCAATCCTCCGTGCCGGATACTAGTCGGGTGATCCCTGCGATCAAAAGCGATCGGGCAGGCTGACCAGGAGTTGAACTTAGGGGTGACGGGCTCTACGGCGCGTGTGTCTCGGAATGCATCTTCGCTTCTCCACTCTGTCACATGGATCATGTTTACTGTTTTAACCTCTGGTGGGAATTTTTCTGTCCCCCGGTGCTTTGCTGGCGAGGTTTGTCCTCATCTTCGCTTGGTGTCTCCCTCCCCTTGTGTTCGGCGTTTAGCTTACCGGCTTGCTTGAAGACCCATCATTCTATGTGGGTGTGATTTGCAGGTTTATCGGGGGTGCCATGAATCTGACATAGTTTGTCTAGAATCTTGTTTAGGCTGGAGGGTGCATCTCTGCTGCCTTTGAAAGGCTTTTTCCGTTGCCCCGGTCGAGAGCCCCTGAATCCGGCGTTTACCGCCGTACTATCTGGGCTGTCTTCTTTATTTCGATGCTTGCTTTTACTGCATCGTGGTTTTCCATTGCCATCCCTGACTTCCAATGTGCCTGGGTCGTTGGTGCCGCTACGGGCCAACCAACTATCCTCGCCCGCGCAAAAGCGGGTCATAAGGCTTGTTAGGGCTGCCATCGTCCTTGGTTTTCTTGGCCGAGGTGTCTGGCAAGCCATTCGTCCCGGACACTATGTTTAAAAGCCGCGAAGGCTTCGGCGTCCGGGCAATCGACGATTTGATTCTTCTTAGTGAGGAATTTGTTCCAAAGCTTTCGGGCTGACTCTCCGGGCTGTTGAATTATATGACTTAAATCGTCTGCATCCGGAGGTCAGACATAAGTCCCTTGAAAATTAGCCCTAAAAGCATCCTCGAGCTCTTCCCAACTTCCAATTGAGTTTTTGGGGAGGCTTTTTAGCCAGTGCCGAGCTGGTCCCTTCAACTTGAGGGGTAAGTATTTGATGGCGTGGAGATCATCTCCGTGAGCCATGTGGATATGAAGGATAAAGTCCTCAATCCAGACCCCAGGGTCTGTCATTCTGTCGTACGCCTCTATGTTCACGGGTTTGAATCCCTCTAGAAATTCGTGATCCAGTACCTCATCGGTGAAACATAGGGGGTGTGTGTCACCCCTGTATTTGAATGTGTCATGGCGTTCTGACGGTTGTAGTATTCGACTTTGATTGTGCGCTGGAGCGCGCTTCCTAGATCCGTAGATGGATCTGGTCACGCCGGCCTTTTCATGCGAGTCCTCACGTGGATCATGTACTGACTCATGTGCGGCCTCGTTAGCCGCTCTATCGCGGCCACAAGGTCATCAATCCGACCGGTCGGCTATTTTATTTTTTGGCTGTGGGGGCTCTAAGGCCTCATCATCGAATTCAGGCAGCAGCTTGTGCTTTGGATAGCTCTTCGTGTGGCGCCTGTGTAACGCCCCGGATCCGATGCGCCAGGTGTCCGCCAGTTATTCGCCATCTTTGCCATGTCATCATGTGCATTGCATTGCATACGTGTTCGTCTCATGCATCGGAGCATTTTCCCCGTTGTCCGTTTTGCAATCTGGCACTCCTATGTCCTCCGGCGTCCCCCTTTTGTCTCTTGTTGTGAGCGGGTGTTAAACATTCTCGGAATGGACCAAGGTTTTCCAAGCGGCCTTGTTACACCACGAGTAGACCGCCTATCAAGTTTCGTTCCATTTGGAGGTCGTTTGATAGTCCAACGGTTAACCGAGTAGCCGCAAAGGCCTCTTTTGTGTGCAGACCAACACCCCTCCAAAACAGCCCAATAACCCATCTAAGTCACCTTCATCCTCTCGGTCGTTCGATCATGATCGTGTGGGCGAAAACTACACTCCATTTAGACTCTCCTAGCTCCCTCTACCTACAAATAGACCCTCTCCCCCGAAAATTGCGGATGAATCCACCCCTAACTCTAGCCTCTTCCTCCCACAGCCGCCGGACGTGTCCGGATCGGGACGGACACGTCCGCCTGCCGCCGTCCGGCGAACCGCAGCGTGCCATGTGGCCTGCTCCGCCGCCACCCGCCGCCGACCCGCGGGCCCGCCGAAGCCCGTCGCCAGCCCCCGAGCCCGTTCGCCCGCGCCCCGCGCCTGTGTCCGCCACCTCGCGCCGCCGCGCCGGTGACCGCTCCCGTGCCGCGCCGCCTCGCCGGTGACCGCCCCGCGCCGCCCCTCCGTGCGCCCGCACCGCCTCGCCGCGGATCCGGTCAGGCCGGACTGGATCCGGCGACCTCGAGCTCCGCCCCGCTGGATCCCCTCCTCTCCGGCCATCTCCTCCCCGCTCCGGCCGCCCCAACCTCCACTCAGGAGAACCTCGGCATCCGCGCCCAGATCCAGATCTGGAAGAAAAGGTTGACCCCCCGAAATTTCACTAAGTCCCGAAATATTTCCATTCTGGTCCCTGTTCATCGCATCATATCTCCTAGCATACTACTCTGTTTTGCGTGCATGATATATGGAAATGTTCATCAGGAGATGCTCTATATTTCATTCCATTGTGCCATGTTTGTTTGAGTCCATCTTGATGCCCTAATCATCGTTGCAAGAGTGCTATAAAATGTTGCCTGCTGCCTATTGTCAGAACTTGCTCATTTGTCATTTTTGCACCTTTTAGCGTGATTTTCTTTTGAGCATGAAGTCTACATGTGTTATGAGCTACAACATGCCATATTTGCTGTGGTGCAATCTACTCTTCATGATATGCCATGTGTTGTTTGTTACAATCTTGCAAAGTAGCCTCCGTGATGTTGCTGATTTCAGAGACTTGGGATTTCACTCTCTTTTTTCTGCTGTTATTTTCATGCCATGTATTCATGTTGCTACACTGAGATCCATGCCTCTTTTCAGTATGTTCACTAAGGATGTTTTTGACATATGGTTATGCTCTATCCATACATGCCCCTGTTTGCATTTATATAGTGCTCTAGCATGTCTTAATCTTGCTCTACTTTTGCTATAAAATGTTCCTGGCAGATTGTTTACATGTTAATCAATTTTGCCATGGTTGTTGTTAGTAATCCAAGCATGCTATGAGCTTGTTCTTGCCATGATTAGTTTCATGAACATGTCATATTGTTGTTGCTATGCTTGTCTTGTCATGCAATGCTTTGTGATGAGTGAATCGAGCTCGCAAAGATGCCTTCATAATTCTGTTTATGCCATGCTCTGTTTTTCTGCTAAGTCTGAATCTGTTTATGAAACTTGCTATGTTTACATGGGTGCTATCATATCTTCTGTGCCTTTTGGGCTCATGGTCAGTAAGGGACTTTTGTTATATGCAATTAGTAGATTCATGCCATGCCTTTGGTTGCCATGATATGTTCCTGTAGCATGTTGTTTGATAGCTCTAAACATTGCAACCTGATGTTATTTCTGCCATGTCCTGTGAATTCTGCTAAGTCTGTGAACCTGTTATTATTTGTAATCTTGTCATGTCCTTTTGAGCATGTTCTAGTAGTTTCCGGAGATAACTCAGTGTTCATGTTTTGTTATGCTTTACCTGTAAATCATGTCCATGCCTTTTGTTTTCATGTTGAGGTCCTGTAGCAGGTTGTTTTGGTGCTTGCAATATGACTAGTTGCTGTTTTGGACAACTTGTCCTTTAGACTTGTATAGAGTGTATGTGTTGAACTGTTGCTCCGTTTTGAGTGTGCTCTATATGAAACTTGCTTAGATTTACATGTAGTTTCATGTTACCTTGTTGCATCCATGTTTTGAGGTGCATGCTTGATGTTTGAGTGCATTTTGCATCAATGCCATGTTTAACTTGTTTTGCTCATATCTTCTAGGCCGTAGCTCCAAATTAAATGAACTTTATATGTAACTTGACTAGAATTTCGTGTAGATCATCGTGGTGCATCTTAACTTGCTGTTTAACATCTTGAACATAAGGTTTATTCAGATCAGGACCAATTTCAAAATATGCATATGAGGACTTACCGGAATTTTTCTATGTTGTTTTCGGCCTCATTTAAACTTGGTTTGATGTGTTATTCTTGTATGCATCATCTCTTGCCATGCGTAGCCTCATGTAGCCTTGTCATGCATCATACTTGGTTGAGCATCATGCCTTGTTCATGTGTGGTGTGTTTACCTTGTTGTGTGCTTCTTCTTGATAGTTCCCGTTTCATTGCGATCGTGAGGATTCGTTCATCTACGCTTGGTTCGTCTTCGTGGTTTCATCTTCTTCATGGACTCTTTCTTCTTCCTTGCAGGATTTCAGGCAAGATGACCGTCACCTTGGATCTCACTACTATCATTGCTATGCTAGTTGCTTCATTCTATCGCTTTGCTATGTTACCTACCACTTGCTTATCAATCCTCCCAAATTGCCATGATAGCCCCTAACCTTTGTCATCCTTCCTAGCAAACCGTTGTTTGGCTATGTTACTGCTTTTGCCATGATATCCCCTAACCTTTATAACGTTGCTAGTTGCAGGTGAAGATGAAGATTGCTCCATGTTGGATTATGTTTATGTTGGGATATCACAATATCTCTTATATTATTAATGCATCTATATACTTGGTAAAGGGTGGAAGGATCGGCCTTATGCCTAGTGTTTTGTTCCACTCTTGCCGCCCTAGTTTCCGTCATATCAGTATTATGTTCCCAAATTTTGCGTCCCTAACGCGGTTGGGTGATTTATGGGACCCCCTTGACAGTTCACTTTGAATAAAACTCCTCCAGCAAGGCCCAACCTTGGTTTTACATTTGCCTCACCTATTACCTTTTCCCTTGGGAGTCGCGCTCTCGAGGGTCATCTTTATTTAGCCCCCGGGCCAATGCTTGTCTAAGTGTTGGTCCAAACTAGAGCACCGTGCGGGACCGTCCCTTGGCAACTTGGGTTATGTTGGTACCTGTACGCTTCGCTTATCCGGTGTGTCCTGAGAACGAGATACGTGCGACTCCTATCGGGATGGTCGACACATCGGGCGGCTTTGCTGGTCTTGTTTTTCCATTGTCGAAATGTCTTGTAACCGGGATTCCGAGTTTGATCGGGTCTTCCTGGGAGAAGGAATATCCTTCGTTGACCGTGAGAGCTTGTGATGGGCTAAGTTGGGACACCCCTGCAGGGTTTGAACTTTCAAAAGCCGTGCCCGCAGTTATGTGGCAGATGGGAATTTGTTAATGTCCGGTTGTAGTAAACTTGAAGTAAACTCTTCTAAAATACACCAATCGTGTGCGTAACCGTGAGTGTCTCTTTTCGGGGTTGTTCGAGAGGAGAACACGGTTTCTGGGTTATGTTTGACGTAAGTAGGAGTTCAGGATCACTTCTTGATCATCACTAGTTGACGACCGCTTGCTTTGCTTCTCTTCTCGCTCTTATTTGCGTAAGTTAGCCACCATACATGCTTAGTCGCTGCTGCAACCTCACCACTTTACCCCTTCCTTACCCATTAAGCTTTGCTAGTCTTGATACCCATGGTAATGGGATTGCTGAGTCCTCGTGGCTCACAGATTACTACACCACCAGTTGTAGGTACAGGTTATGCGATGATCATGCCGCGAGAGCGATGTTTACTTGTGTTGGAGTTCTTCTTCTTCGTCGTCGATCTTGGGTTAGGTTCCTGGTCGGCAGCCTGGGATGGCAGGGTGGATATTGTCTGAGTTTTTGTTTCTGCTTCATCCGTAGTCGGATGTTGATCTTGTATGATGTATTGTTGTATTCTTGTGACATTGTATGTCTTGGTTATATCCCCACTATTATGTAATGTTGATGTAATGATATCCACCTTGCAAAAGCGTCTTCAAGACACGCTTCTATCCTTGGTGGAACCTTCGAGTTCCTTTAGGATAGGGTCACATCTTGGGCGTGACAGACTGCCACCGTACTTTTCTGCAGTGTCGAGCACTTTGTTCCATCTACTGTTGAGTGTATTTTGCATGGCCTCGAGCCTTTGCTTCTGCTTCTTCAGACTCCTTGTGGTGGCGATAAGCCTTCTATGGAGGTTCTCTTGCTCCAGGTGCCTTTCCGGGATGATGTGTGCATCGTTGTTCGGACTGTTCTCCTCTCCGGAGATGGGTTGATTAGCTTGACGCTCGGCGTCGCCGTGATCGGACAGCGGCTCCGTACTGTGTTCGTTGTCCGCTGGCTCACCCTGCTCTATCGCTGGATCTATGTGGTCGTCATTTCCTCCGGAGTCGACCAGGCTATTATTTTTTCTTGCGCTGTTATCGCTGTTTTTGCCGAGGCAGGATTTGGAGCAGCGCCTACGCCGCCGCTTTGATTGCTTCTCGAGGGAACTATCCTTCGCTGCATCCTTCCGTTCCTCGTCATCATTTTCTTTGGGTGTATCCACCATGTATACATCATGTGATGAGGTGGTAGTCCAACGCCCTTTGGGCGGTGGTTCCTGTTCGTCTCTTGCATCGTCGTCTATACCGTTGATGTCTTCAGAGTCGAAGTCGAGTATGTCGGTTAAGTCATCGACAGTGGTTACTAAGTGGGTGGTGGGTGGGCAACGAATTTCCTCGTCGTTCGGATCCCATCCCAGCCGGACATAGTTCGGCCAAGGTTCTCCTGACAAGGAGAGAGACCTTAATGAATTTAGCACGTTGCCAAAAGGCGAGTCCTGAAAGATATCCGCGGAGGTAAACTCCATGATCGGCGCCCAATCGGATTCGATAGGTACGGACGCAGGCGGCTCGGGGTCCGTGGCCGGAGACAGTGGTTCGGCGACACGACTCTCGTAGGGGGTGAAGTCAGTATCCGGCTCCATCGCCACTGAAAGCGCGATCTCCATGGCGGGGTCTATCCACCTGTCCTCGGATGGCGCAATTTGCTCCGGATTGAGGGCCGGAGTAGTTGCCGGTGTGATCTCCCGAACACTGTCCGACGACAGAGCTAAATCATGCTCGTCGTGATCGTGCGGTGCACCTGGCATGGGCTCGAATCCGTCGAAGATCAAGTCTCCGCGGATGTCGGCAGTGTAGTTCAAACTTCCAAACCTAACCTGATGGCTAGGGGTGTAGCTTTCGATCTACTCTAGATGGCTAAGCGAGTTGGCCCACAGTGCGAAGCCGCCGAATACGAAGATCTGTCCGGGGAGGAATACCTCACCTTGGATCACATCGGTACTGATGATCGAAAGAGCCATCAAGCCTTACGATGACAGCACAGTGGAACTCTCAATGAAAGCACCAATGTCAGTGTCGGTGTCAAAACCGGCGGATCTCGGGTAGGGGTCCCGAACTGTGCGTCTAAGGAGGATGGTAACAGGAGGTAGGGGACACGATGTTTTACCCAGGTTTGGGCCCTCTTGATGGAGGTAAAACCCTACGTCCTGCTTGATTAATATTGATGATATGGGTAGTACAAGAGTAGATCTACCACGAGATCAGAGAGGCTAAATCCTAGAAGCTAGCCTATGGTATGATTGTATGTTGTTGTGTCCTACGGACTAAAACCCTCCGGTTTATATAGTCACCGGAGAGGGTTAGGGTTACACAAGGTCGGTTACAAAGGAGGAGATATCCATATCCGTATTGCCTAGCTTGCCTTCCACGCCAAGTAGAGTCCCATCCGGACACGAGACAAAGTCTTCAATCTTGTATCTTCATAGTCTATCAGTCCAGCCAAAGGATATAGTCCGGCTGTCCGGAGACCCCCTAATCCAGGACTCCCTCAGTAGCCCCTGAACCAGGCTTCAATGACGATGAGTCTGGCGCGCAGTGTTGTCTTCGGTATTGCAAGGCGGGTTCCTCCTCCGAACATATCACAGAAGAGTTTGAATACCAGGATAGTGTCCGACCCTGCAAAATAAGTTCCACATACCACCATAGAGAGAATAATATTTCCACAAATCTTAATCTGCTGACACGCTTTGGCAACATGACGTCAGGGCATGGCTCGGTGATTATTCGAACTGTTTTTCTTCAACCAGCTCCACACATAATGCGAGGCGGTTTCTTGACACGTCTTGTCAAAGCAGAGATTTTGTTCCCCTAATTACGGGATTCTCATCAATACGGTCGTGGGTAACCCAACCGTGTCTAGGACTCCTAGGTTATAGGCAAGTCCCAAACGGCTACGAAGAGGACGCTTGATATTCACCCTCTTTATAAAGGGACAAGGCTTTTACTTTTTTCCCGTGCTCAATCGAATCCTTCCCCCGCCTCGAGTTCTAACACCCAAAGCCAAGGTCAGGTGCTTCGGACCTTCAATCATGTCCGGATCTAGCCTTCAAGGCCGGTGGATGCCCTCCTCCGTTATGGAAGAAGATATCAAGAAGTTGAGGGAGGCCAGATATCTGACCGCCGAAGTTTCGCATCGGCTGCCTGCCCGAGGGCAGGTCGTCCCTACTCCTGAACCCAACGAGAATGTTGTGTTCATCTCCCACTTCCTCCGAGGTCTAGGCCTCACTCTGGATCCCTTTGTTAGGGGTTTGATGTTCTATTACGGGCTAGATTTCCACAATCTAGCCCCAGACTCCTTTCTCCACATCTCGGCATTTATTGTCGTGTGTGAGGCCTTCCTCCGCATTACCCCTCACTTCGGCCTGTGGCTCAAGACCTTTGACGTGAAGCCAAAGACGGTCGAGGGGCAGTATGCAGCATGCGGAGGCACATTAATAAGCAAGATAGCAGGAGCTCCATGGCCAAAAGGTTCCTTTCCGGAGGTGTCTGGATTATGGCAACGAGAGTGGTTTTACATCACAGCTCCCAAAAGTGCCAAGTGGGTGGCTGCCCCTGCTTTCCGCTCAGGCCCTCCACCACAACTGATGTCATGGATTAGGAGAGGACTGAGCTGGGGTCCAGCCAAGGACGTGCCTATACTGCAGAGCCGCATTCAAGATCTCTTCGAAGGAGATTTCAGTCTGGTTACGGTGGTGCAAGTCATGCTGGTTCGTCGAGTCCAGCCTTGCAAACGCCGGCCCCTCCGCATGTGGGAGTTCAACCCAGAAGGGCCGCGCACTATTCAGAATTTCCTCGGCCTGACGCACGAGGAGATGTACAAATCATTCTTCGGACCCCAAATAGAGTGTCCGGATACTACCGAGGACGTGGGCCTGAGCAGCAACCGTACCGCCGACCAAGTAAGTAATCCTCTAGTCGAACACACCGTCTTTCATTTACCATGACGTCATTATGAGAAATCGCTCTTTGACTAGGACTGGCTAACAAAGGTGAAGATGATTCGGTGTTCGGCCCCCCTTCCTGAGGGTTTGGAGAATCCGGTACTGGAAAAGATGCTCGAGCTAGCACCTTGCCTGGAGCCCTCAAACGAAGATAAAGGGGGGGAATAATGAGGTTGAAAGCGGGCCCCCATCGCTACCAATTCCAACCGAGGGAACGAGCGCCTCTGTGAAGGAGGATAACCAAGGAGAAGAATCTGACCTTCTCTCGCTTCGGGGAAGGAAGAGGACTGCCTCTGAACATCCGGAAACCAAGGCTTCCAAACGGGAGAAGAAGTCTCCACCAGAGGGTCCAGCCTCGGAGGGTGCTTTTGCCGCACAAAGTCCGCGCGAGGATCAGCCCTCCAACGAGCTGTAAGTAATCAAAAAGTACTTTAATAGTGGAGATATACTACCTTACCTCTAAGGAAAATAACCGAAGCGTTTATCTTGCAGTTCGGATCTTAGCCCTTCTTAGCAGAGCTCGTCTTCGGGGGATCTTCTTCCGGAGATGATGGAGAGCGAAATGCCTCCCCCGGACTCCCCCGATCAAGAAGTGGGCGACCTTGAAGTGTCGTCACGGAGGGCCTCTTCGGATCCGGTGAGGCCAGAAGATAATCCTATAGTCACCCGAAGTCCCCACCGTCCGGCTCTTGAAGAGAGCAAACAAAAGAGTCCGACACCGTCTGGTATGCGGTCGGACGTACTGAGGGAGCTGTTGGAGCGAGCGGCCATCTCAGAAGAACACCGTACGTTGATGGGTACAATGATGGAAAGAATTTCGTCCGCCAAAAGTGGATTGCATGAAGCCTTTATGAGTCTACTGACGGGCTTTGAGGTACGTGAAATGATATACATGAGTGATAGTACCGCACATTTTTAGGTGTGCCATGTGTAGATAGTAGCCCCTGAGACTCTGGTTGTCGCCGAGAACGGCGGCAAACAGAGGATCATAGTCCCAGGTAATAACCATACCGCTTTTATGTGCAGGTGGTGGAAGGTCCGGTGGCTAGCCGGACTAATGAGTTTGCCGAACTAAAGCGGCAACTAGATGCGGCAGATGCCGACTTCGAGCTTGTTAACAAGCTGCTTGACGAGGCACAGGGTAAGTGATGTTTTCTGGTGAATGTCACATAGGAAGAGCAGTGTAACACCAATATCTTTAATATGTTGTGACTGCAGATGGAGCTTTCACCGTGGAGACCCTTCGGGCGGAACTTGCCCGAGCCAAGGAACAAGCAAGAATTAGTAATGCGGCCGCTTTAAAGGCGGCCGAAGAGCTAAGAGCCGAAAAGGCTGCACATTGCGAGAGAAAAGATAAAATGGCCAAGATGGCCGTAAATTTAAAAGACACTGCCGACCATTGCCGGCTCCTTGAAGAAGAAAACCGTGCGAAGGCGACGGACCTTGAAAAGGCCGCGGTGGCGACCAAGGACACCCGCTCTGCTATGAGGGCAAAGAAGGAAGAGCTGCGTGAAGCCGGGGATATTGCGGTTGGGAAGCCATTTTTGCTACGGAGGAAGTTCGGAGATCCGCGGTATGCCCCTCTGGATCGGCTGTGGAGTTCGGCAAACGCATATATGGACTTGGCGGCGAGCGCTTTCGATGCGGCCGAATACTTCCGAGATCAAACAGATCATGAAGTGGACAAGCTGTTCTGGTCGCAATTTAACGTTCCAGAGCGTCCGCTTCCCTTGACTGATCAGCTAGCCGAATGGGCCAAACTCAATAGATTGTCCGGACGCGCCATGAGGTCCGTCGTATATCATTTGTGGCCGGAAAAACCAAAGCCGAACAGTTATTTCAGCTTCGTGCAGCAGTTCCTTGGAGCGGTGTCGTGCATCAATGCGATGAAGAGGTCGGTGTGTATAGAAGGCTCGCGGATGGCCCTTGCCCATGTCAAAGCATACTGGGCGGAGATGGATGCTACCACTGTTGCGGCGCAGGGTTCGGCCATAGGCCGAGTGGCTGCCGAGCACTATTTCGAAGTTCTCGAGGGTGCTCGTTTGATAGAGGCCTAGTGCTCGAAGAATATTATGTTTGAGTGACATGTATTCCCATAGAAAACACAATGTTTTTATGAAATTTATTAAGGCTGTATTGATACTTTTGCCCGAAAGTAATGTGATGCCTCCTGTGCGGCCGTTTATGTATACATGTGTATAACCTGAAAGATTGCAGTCGTCGGCTTCAGCCCCCACGCATATAATGCGGAGGTGTTCGCAGAAGACGCGTGTTCACACTTAATCCAACGCCTTGGTCCTAATAAGGAGGTGATAGCGCAGCGAACGCGGCAACCGGACTATAATGCTTTAACACTTTCACTTAGCCATAGGAGTTTGACAGTGGGGCTACTATATAGCCCCTGGTGGCTCCACACTCTCCCGAATTCGGGGTGCGTACATGCCTGGCCGGGAAACGGCCCTTCGTTAAGGCGGAGAAATTCTAACATTCTGATGGGTCATTGAGTGGTTGACCAGTCTCACGCTATATCATGACAGTCAGTTTTCGGCTTTCTCCACTGAGGTGCTCGTCCGGATGAACCGGGGCACAATCGCAGTGGTTCTCCTGGTGCCGCCTTAGCCGATAGAGCGGAACGTAAGGCAGCAAAACACAGGAGCCGGGCAAACCCAACATTTGACCAAAGACATGATTCGAAGTTGATGCATATAAGGCCAAACTCGCGACGCCGAACACTCCCTAAGGTATTCGGCCTTTATTTTGGGCCTGAACAATGCCCTTTGTAAGAAGCCCCTGGTGTCCAGGTACGTGCATTACTCTGACGTGGCCACATGCCAAGACGTCAGCATCCTTCTCAATAGTACTGAGAATCCGAGGGATGTGTATCAACAAGAGACAGTAAGAAAGGTTTACACAGGGTCTTAATCTAAAGAGAATCCTTGGAACGGGTCCCTGCTGCACGTCTGCGCCTGTGTCTCCGTTGTGCCGTATCCTGGACGGGTGTAGCACAATGGTCATCTGTAAAAGAGAGAAACTTAGGTGAAAAGTTGTCGTGCAAAAAGGTAGGTTTAAGGAAACCATGTACAATTCAAGATGAGTAAAAATTGCCACTTGTCTGCGTGCGTTGAGCCCCTTGTATTTGTAATAGGGGTGTTGCCATCAAACCTATGTGAATTACATATAGCTGCGCCGGACTCATCTAACCGTGTCCGTGGTCTTGACGACCTATCAAATGCTTTAGTTGGTGAGGCCGTTTTAGTGTGCGGCTGCCGAGGCAGCCGCACTCTCTTCGGCGCACAGGGATCGCTCAATATTTCCATTTACTGTAATGATGCCACGTGGACCGGGCATCTTAAGTGTGAGGGAAGTGTAATGCGGTATTGCATTAAAGCGAGCGAAAGCGTTGGCGTCCAAGTAGTGCTTGATAGCCACTTTGGAATGGAGCAATGTGGAAGGTTAAGTTTTCACTACGGAGGTTATCGGGGAAGCCGAATATAACCTCTAGTAGCAGGGAGCCCGCGCAATGAGCCCCTGGGCATGGCATTACTCCTTTAAAGGTAGTATTGCTGTGGCGAATTTTCGTTGGGTCTATCCCCATTTTGCGGATTGTGTCCTGATATATCAGGTTTAGACTGCTGCCACCGTCCATCAGGACTCGTGTGAAATGGTATTCGTCAATTATTGGGTCTAATACCAAGGCAGCCCATCCTGCACGCTGGATACTTGCTAAGTAATCCCGATGGTCGAAAGTGATCGGTTGAGACGACCAGTGGCAGGGCTCCGCGGTGATAGGCCCTTGGGCATATTTCCCTGGGAGTGCCGCTTTATTTTTCCCCTTGATCACATGTAACACATTCACTGTTTTGACTTCTGGTGGAAATTTCTTTTGTTCCCCAGTGTCTTGCTTGAGAGGCTCATCCTCGTCTTCGCTTGGTGTATCCTCCCCCTTGTGTACGTCATGTGATCAAGTGGGCGTCCAGTGCCCTGTGGGCAGTGGTTCCTGTTCGCCTCCTGCATCGTCGTCCATACCGTCGATGTCTTCGGAGTCGAAGTCGAGCATGTCGGTTAAGTCATCGACAGTGGCTATTAAGTGGGTGGTGGGTGGGCAGCGAATTTCTTCGTCATCCGCATCCCAATCCCGCCGCACATAGTTCGGCCAGGATCCTCCTAACAAGGAGAGAGACCTTAATGAGTTCAGTATGTCGCCAAAGGGCGAGTGCCGAAAAATATTCGCGGAGGTAAACTCCATGATCGGCGCCCAATCGGATTTGCTAGGAACGGGCGCAGGCGGTCCGGAGTCCGTGGCCAGAGAAGGATCTGGCAGTTTGACAACACGGCTCTTGTGCAGGGTAAGGTCGATGTTCGGCTCGATCGCCGCTGAGGGTAAGGCCTCCGTGGAGGGGTCTATCCACCCGTCCATGGACGGCGCAACTGGCTCCGAATTGAGGGTCGGAGCGGCTGTTGGTGCGCTCTCCCGGACGCTGTCTGAAGGTAGAGCTAAATCGTACTCATCGTGACCGCGTGACGCACAAGGCAGAGGCTCGAATCTATCGAAGATCAAGTCTCCGCGGATATCGGCCGTGTAGTTTAAGCTTCCAAACCTGACCTGGTGGCCAGGGGCGTATCTTGCGATCTGCTCTAGATGGCCACACGAGTTGGCCCGCAGTGAGAAGCCGCCGAATACAAAAATCTGTCCAGGGAGAAAAGTCTCACCCTGGACTGCATCACTATCGATGATCGTAGGAGCCATCAAGCCTAACGGCGACGACACAGAGGAACTCTCAATGAAAGCACCAATGTCGGTGTCAAAACCGGTGGATCTCAGGTAGGGGGTCCCGAACTGTGCGTCTAAGGCGGATGGTAACAGGAGGCAGGGGACATGATGTTTTACCCAGGTTCGGGCCCTCTTGATGGAGGTAAAACCCTATGTCCTGCTTGATTAATATTGATGATATGGGTAGTACAAGAGTAGATCTACCACGAGATCAGAGAGGCTAAACACTAGAAGCTAGCCTATGGTATGATTGTATGTTGTTGTGTCCTACGGACTAAAACCCTCCGGTTTATATAGACACCGGAGAGGGTTAGGGTTACACAAGGTCGGTTACAAAGGAGGAGATATCCATATCCGTATTGCCTAGCTTGCCTTCCACGCCAAGTAGAGTCCCATCCGGACACGAGATGAAGTCTTCACTCTTGTATCTTCATAGTCTATCAGTCCGGCTAAAGGATATAGTCCGGCTGTCCGGAGACCCCCTAATCCAGGACTCCCTCAGTCGGTGTCAAAACCGGCGGATCTCGGGTAGGGGGTCCCGAACTGTGCGTCTAAGGCAGATGGTAACAGGAGGCGGGGGACACAATGTTTACCCAGGTTCGGGCCCTCTCGATGGAGGTAAAACCCTACTTCCTGCTTGATTAATCTTGATGATATGAGTACTACAAGAGTTGATCTACCACGAGATCAAAGAGGCTAAACCCTAGAAGCTAGCCTATGGTATGATTTTTGTTGTCCTACGGACTAAACCCTCCGGTTTATATAGACACCGGAGGGGGCTAGGGTTACATAAAGTCGGTTACAAGGGAGGAGATCTACATATCTGTATTGCCAAGCTTGCCTTCCACGCCAAGGAGAGTCCCATCCGGACATGGGACGAAGTCTTCAGTCTTGTGTCTTCATAGTCCAACAGTCCGGCCAAAGGATATAGTACAGCTGTCCGGAGACCCCCTAATCTAGGAATCCCTCAACGAGTAACAAGTAATGAAAGTAAATAAGGTGCAACAATATGGCCCAATCCTTTTTGTAGCAAAGGACAAGCCTGGACAAACCCTTATATAGAGAAAAGCGCTCCCGAGGACACGTGGGAATTATTGTCAAGCTAGTTTTCATCACGCTTAGATGATTCACGTTCGTTACTTTGATAATTTGGTATGTGGGTGGACCGGTGCTTGGGTACTGCCCTTTCTTGGACAAGCATCCCACTTATGATTAACCCTTATTGCAAGCATCCGCAACTACAAGAGAAGTATTAAGGTAAACCTAACCATAGCATGAAACATATGGATCCAAATCAGCCCCTTACGAAGCAA
Source organism: Triticum urartu (assembly GCF_056163025.1). NCBI lineage: Eukaryota > Viridiplantae > Streptophyta > Magnoliopsida > Poales > Poaceae > Triticum > Triticum urartu. The sequence continues at coordinate 262,217,690 of NC_141873.1, forward strand.
CTCATAAACTAGGGTTTAAGATTCTGTCACTCTAGCAACCCATCATCTACTTATTACTTCCCAATGCCTTCCTCTAGGCCCAAAACAATGGTGAAGTGTCATGTAGTCGACGTTCACATAACACCACTAGAGGAAAGACAACATACATCTCATCAAAATATCGAACGAATACCAAATTCACATGACTACTTATAGCAAGACTTCTCCCATGTCCTCAGGAACAAACGTAACTACTCACAAATCATATTCATGTTCATAATCAGAGGGGTATTAATATGCATAAAGGATCTGAACATCTGATCTTCCACCAAATAAACCAACTAGCATCAACTACAAGGAGTAATCAACACTGCTAGCAACCCACAGGTACCAATCTGAGGCTTTGGGACAAAGATTGGATATAGGAGATGAACTAGGGTTTGAGAGGAGATGGTGCTGGTGAAGATGTTGATGGTGATTGACCCCCTCCCGATGAGAGTATCAATGGTGATGACGATGGCAATGATTTCTCCCTCCCGGAGGGATGTTTCCCCGGCAGAACAGCTCCACCGGAGCCCTAGATTGGTTCCGCCAAGGTTCCGCCTCGTGGCGGCGGTGTTTCATCCCGAAAGCTTGCTTATGATTTTTTCCAGGGTAAAAGACCTCATATAGCAGAAGATGGGCATCGGAGGCCTGCTAGGGGGCCCACAAAGCAGGGGGCACGCCCAGGGGGTAGGGCGTGCCCCCACCCTCGTGGCCAGGGTGTGGGCCCCCTCTGGTTGATTCTTTCTCCAATATTTTTTTTATTTATTCCAAAATGTGCCTCTATGAAGTTTCAGGACTTTTGGAGTTGTGCAGAATAGGTCTCTAATATTTGCTCCTTTTCCAGCCCAGAATTCCAGCTGCCGGCATTCTCCCTCTTCATGTAAACCTTATAAAATAAGAGAGAATAGGCATAAGTATTGTGACATAACGTGTAATAACAGCCCATAATGCAATAAATACCGATATAAAATCATGATGCAAAATGGACGTATCATGTGTACCCGGTCGTGCAATTGGGCGTGGTCCACAGGCCCAAGAGTACGGAGTCGAGCTCCTCGACCCAGTGTTTGTCCGACTCCTTTAGGGATCACACTAGTCTGGGTTTGATGCCGCTCATTATCAGGCCATTGGTCTGTTCAACTTGACCGTTTGTTTGGGGGTGATACACGGAGGCGTAATCTAGTTTAATGCCTAGATTAGCGCACCAATTTTTCACCTCATCGGCTGTGAAATTGGAGCCGTTATCCATAATAATGTTATGTGGGACACCATAACGGTGTACAACGCCGGCGATAAAATCTATCACCGGTCCGGCTTCAGCCGTTTTAATTGGTTTGGCCTCTATCCACTTAGTGAATTTATCCACCATAACTAGTAAATATTTCTTCTTATGGCTTCCTCCTTTAAGGGGTCCGACCATGTCCAGCCCCAGACCGCAAAAGGCTAGGTAATGGGGATTGTTCGTAGGGCCGTGGGTGGCATATGGCTTTGATTGGCAAAAAGCTGGCATCCAACACAGCGCTGTACGAGGTCCTGTGCATCTGCCCGGGCCGTAGGCCAAAAGAAACCTGTACGGAAGGCCTTACTTACAAGGGCCCGAGCTGCGGCGTGATGGCCGCTGAGCCCGGCATGTATTTCGGCCAAGATTTGTCGCCCCACCTCTTCGGAGATACATCTTTGAAGGACTCCAGTAGTGCTCTTCTTGTAGAGCTGTCCTTCATGAACTTTGTAGGCTTTCGAGCGTCGAACGATACAACGGGCCTCATTCTGGTCATCAGGGAGCTCCCGCCTATTAAGGTAGGCTAGGAAAGGTTCGGTCCATGGAGCGATTGCCGCCATGATTACGTGGGCGGAAGGCGTTGGTTCTGTGCTCGAGTCCCCGATGATATCTGAATCTTGTTCGACATCCAGGGGTGTGATCGGCGCCGGACTGGTATTTCTGCTCTCTTCCTGCCATACCACGGATGGTTTAAAGATCCTTTCCACGAAGGTGTTAGGTGGTACGGGGTTGCATTTAGCTCCCATTCGAGCAAGGATGTCCGCTGCTTGATTATTGTCTCGTGCCACATGATGAAACTCGAGCCCCTCAAACCGGGCTGACATTTTGAGCATGGCGTTGCGGTAAGCCACCATCTTTGGATCTTTTGCATTGAATTCTCTATTTATTTGGGATATTGCAATGCTTGAATCCCTGCGCACCTCGAGGCATTGTATGCCCATAGAGACATCCATCTGGAGGCCATGTAGTAGTGCCTCATATTCAGCTGCGTTATTGGAGTCCGCATACATGATCTGTAATATGTAACGGACTATGTCCCCTGTAGGGGACGTTAGGATGACACCAGCCCCTAGTCTGGCTAACATTTTGGAGCCGTCGAAGTGCATCACCCAGTTGGAGTATGCGCCGTACTCTTTAGGGAGTTCGACTTCTGTCCACTCAGCGACAAAGTCGGCCAACACCTGAGATTTAATAGCTCGACATGGCTTGTATGTTATTTCAATTGGTAAGAGCTCGATAGCCCATTTTGCAATGCGGCCGGTGGCGTCTCGATTGTTTATGATGTCGTTGAGTGGTACCTCGGAGGCCACCGTGATCGAGCACTCTTGAAAGTAGTGCCGCAGCTTCCGAGATGCCATGAAACCCACATATGCTATCTTTTGATAGTGCGGGTATCGGGACTTGCATGGTGTGAGAACCGTCGATACGTAGTATAGTGGTTTTTGGAGTGGGAATTAGTGTTCGTCTTCGTCTCTTTCAATGACGAGCACAACACTCACCACCTGGTGAGTTGTGGATATGTACAACAGCATGGGTTCACCGACGTTAGGTGCGGCAAGGAATGGGTTGTTTGCTAACAAAGTTTTTATTTCTTCCAACCCGGTTGTTGCCGTGTTCGTCCACTCAAAGTGGTCGATACGTTGGAGTAGGCGATATAATAGCAACGCATTCTCTCCTAATCTTGAGATGAAGCGGCTCAAGGCTACCACGCACCCCACTAGTTTTGGACCTGCTTTAGGTCTGTTGGTATTGCCAACTGTGACAGGGCTCGGATTTTGGCCGGATTTTCTTCGATTGCTCTATTGGAAACAATGAACCCGAGCAGCTTTCCGGCTGGAACGCCGAAAACGCATTTTTACGGGTTGAGTCGTATGTTGTATGTTCGGAGGTTGTCAAATGTAAGGCGTAAGTCGTCCACCAATGATTCGACATGTTTAGTTTTGATGATTACATCATCTACATATGCTTCCACCGTCTTGCCAATTTGTTTTTCTAGGCATGTTTGAATCATGCGTTGGTAAGTGGCGCCGAAGTTTTTGAGTCTAAAAGGCATAGTGTTGAAGCATAAGGGCCCGTATGGAGTGATGAATGTCGTTGCGGCCTGATCGGATTCCTTCATCTTAATCTGATGGTATCCGGAGTATGCATCAAGGAAACACAGTGAATCGTGTACTGCAGTTGCATCAATGATTTGGTCAATGCGGGGAAATGGAAGGGGTCCTTAGGGCAGGCCTTGTTGAGGTCTTTGAAATCGACACAAAGGCGCCAGGATTTGTCCTTCTTTGGCACCATGACCAGGTTTGCTAGCCAATCTGGGTGTTTTATCTCTCTAATGATCCTGGCTTCGAGTAGCTTGGCTAGCTCCTCCCCCATAGCTTGTCGCTTGGGCTCGGAAAATCGTCGTAGTGTTTGCTTAACTGGCTTGAACCCCTTTATTATGTTGAGGTTGTGTTCGGCCACTCTGGGTGGGATTCCTGGCATATCCGATGGATGCCAGGCAAAGATGTCCCAATTTTCCTGCAGGAATGCCCTTAGAGCGGCGTCGACCGTCGGATCCAGCCGTGCTCCAATGGCTGCTGTTTTATTAGGATCAGTCGGGTGAACTTGGAATTTGACTATTTCGTTTGCTGGCTTGAAAGAAGGGGATTTAGGCCTTTTATCGAGGATTACATCGTCTCTGTCCATTGTGGAACACAGAGCGGTGAGCTCCTCAGCCGCAAGGGCCTCAGATAGTGCCTCGAGTGCCAGGGATGCGGTTTTGTTTTTGGCGTGGAGTGCTATGTCCGGATCACTGGTGATAGTGATAACTCCATTGGGCCCTGGCATTTTTAGCTTCATGTACCCGTAATGGGGCATGGCTTGAAAGCGTGTGAATGAGTCTCGCCCCAACGGGGCGTGATATCCGATGTTGAAAGGTGCCACATGGAAGATTAACTCTTCGGACCTGTAATTCTCCGGCGTGCCGAGTACCACATCAAGTTTAATTTTCCCCAAGCATCGTGCTTCTCGACTGGGGATAATGCCTCGAAAGGTTGTACTGCTCTGCTCGATGTGGCTCTTGTCTATTTTCATTTTATCGAGCGTGTCCTTGTAGATGAGGTTCAGTCCGCTGCCGCCGTCCATAAGCACTTTAGCGAGATGAAAGCCGTTGACGACTGGATTTAAGACCAAAGCGGCTGGTGCGCAGACTGATCGAGCCCTTGGTTCGTCGTTGGCGGTGAAAGTTATCGCCATATTGTTCCAAGGGTTTATTGCGGCTACTTGGTTGACTTCGGCGAGGCCGCGGAGTGCCCTTTTACGCTGATTATTTGAAGAAAAGGTCTCGAAGACCATGAAGACGTGGAAATCGTCGTCCTTCGGAGGGTATTTCTCCGGGGTCGTATTGGTGAGGATAGCCTCACCACTCTTGGCCACCTGCCGGAGTACCCAACATGCCCGAAGGCTGTGTGTTGGTTCGGAATTTGGCGTCGTGTGTGTCTGATAGGGCTTGTCAAGCCATTCGTCAAGGACAGTTCTGTGTCCCGTTAAGGGCTTAATTTTTTTTGTCTGTAGGGTCATAATCAGGTGCCCCGTGAGGGTGCATCCTTTTTGTCCGTCCGGTGGGTGGCTTAAAGGCCGGTGGTTCCCACCGAACTGTCTGGGCTTTCCAGGCGCTTTCCATGGCGCAATACTTCTGTACTATGTGTGCCAAATCTACAAAGTGCAATATGTGGTGTCGGTTGAGGGCATTGAGGATCCCCTCATCCGTACAGTTGCGACAAAATATTGAAACCGCGTCATTGGCGTAGCAATATGTGATCTTGTTTTTAACAAGGAGGAATCTGGCCCAAAAGTGATGGATTGTTTCCTGAGGTTGCTGCCGCACATACATTAGGTCGCATATGTCCGGGGGACCGGAATTGCTTGGGGAATATTGCTTGTGGTGGCTAGGTGGGCTTAAATCCAAACCCTGACCCACTGTGAGATTCGGAGTTTTAAGGACTTCTAAGGTCACTAGCCCAGGATCCAGAGTGTCCTGGGAGTTTTTAGGCTTGACGCCCAGTTCTATGTTCGGAGGACAAGGAGTCTCTTCCCGAAGATGGGTATCTGGCTCGCAAGGCTCAGAGATCTGAACATAGCTTGTCCTCAACGTAAGGAGGGAGGTATCCCCGGCTTGTTCCTCCACAACCACTATCAGATGGGTGATCGGTGGGGACCTGATTTCCCTCTGATCAGGTTTAAGCCCGATCCGATCATAGTCTGTTGCGACCCCTAGGGCGGCGATGCGATCTAGCAGTTCGTTTAAAGACGAAATATCGGCCGGATCCATCTTGTTGGAGTGTTCGAGGCCAATGCGGAGATGATTGTTGGCAATTTGGGGGACCGCCATTGGCTTAATGGCTGAGCGGGCACCCATGGTAAAACCGCTGAGCTGGAGGATCTGCCCAGGAACTAGGGCCCTTCCAGAGGTGATATTATCGTTGATGACAAGGCAAGCCATCGATCCTTCTATCGACGACACAGAGGAACTCTCAATGAAAGCACCAATGTCGGTGTTAAAACCGGCCGATCTCGGGTAGGGGGGCCCAAACTGTGTGTCTGAGGATCGAAGGTAACAGGAGACAGGGGACATGATGTTTACCCAGGTTCGGGCCCTCTTAATAGAGGTAATACCCTACTTCCTGCGTGATTGACTTTGATGAGTATAGGGGTTACAAGAGTTGATCTACCTCGAGATCGTAATGGCTAAACCCTAGATGTCTAGCCTATATGATTTTTGATTGCCTCTAAGGACTAAACCCTCTGGTTTATATAGACACTGGAGGGGCCTAGGATTGTACAAAGTCGGTTTACACAGAAAGGAAACTACACATCTAGCCGCCAAGCTTGCTATTTACGCAACGGAGAGTCCTATCCAGACACAGGGGAGAGCCTTCTCTCTTGTATCTTCACGGCCCATATCACATAGCCTGAACATCCGAGGACCCCCTAATCCGGGACTCCCTTAGCGCCCAAGAAGGGGAAGGTGATCCTCCAGGACAGTTCAGACTCAGATGCCGAACTGGTCCCCAAAAAGCCTCCCAGGGCAAAGCCCCTGGCCAAATCGTAAGTATTCAAATACTCATTGTCGGTCTTCAGTTCTCTCCTTCTTTTATAGAAGCCATTTTGTTGTGTGCCTTTCAGCCCTCCACGCGAGCTTCCAAACACTTCGTTGTCGGACGGGAACTCTCTGCGTATGAGATGGCAGAGAGTGAGACACTGCCACGAGCCCCCTCGCCTATCGCCATGGATGACACCGAGGTATTATCCTGAAGGACCTCACCTGGCCGCGGAGGGGCGGGCGAGGCTGTCGAGAAAGCGCCCGAGGTTAATACCTCGGTCGCCAAAGACATAGGGGAGGTGACCCTATGACAACCGACAGTGGGGACCCCAAACAATCTGGGCCCTAGCCAGACACCATTCCGGAGACTAAACGCTCTAGCGGAAGCACTGCAATGTGCTTCCATTATGGAGGAGCACCGCACCTTGATGGGTGCGGTGGTGGAAAGGGTTCAGTCTGCAAAAAGCGGACTAAACCAAGCCTTCACCAGCCTACTGACAGGCTTTGAGGTATGCGACGTAATGTCCTAAACATTTTTGTTTCATTTAGAGGAATATACCTGTATACAGACAGTAGCCCCTGAGGCTCTGTCCGGTTTGAAAGAGACCGAACGGAGGATCCACATAGTATTCGGGAGAGTTAACATACTACTCTGTTTTTGTAACAGGCTTCCCTGTTGGCGGCGACCGCCCAGGCCACCGAAGTCTCTGAACTCAATCGGAAGCTTCAGGTGGCCGATGAAGAGATCAACCGCATTAACAAGCGGTTCGATGAAACGCAATGTAAAAAGTTTACTTGTATATCAAAAGTGGTATATATGATTAGAGGTTAACTCTTTTAATGCTATGATTATAGTTGGCACAGCCGAGGTCGAGACCCTCAAAGGCGCCCTTGCCCAAGCCCAGAAGGAGGCGAAGGCAAACAAGGCAACCGCTGACAAAGCGGCTACCGAACTAAAGACCGAGGAGGCCGCCCGTCGTCAACACGAAGCTCGGGTGGCCGAAGTCGAGCAGGAGCTAAAGGATGCCATCAGCAAATGCGAGGCTTTGGAGGAGAAGACTTCGGCTCGATCGTACGAACTCGTCAAAGCCCTCCAGGAGGCTAAAGAGGAGCGGGTCGAGTCCCAGAGTGCTCGCGAAGAGATCCGTCAGGCGAAGCAGATAGCGGCTGGTAAGGCCTTTCTCTTGCAGAGTATTTTTGGAGGTCAAAGATATGCTTTGCTGACTCCGGTGTGGAGTTCTCCAGACGGGTTTGCGGACAGTTCTTCCGAGCCCAGGAGGGGAACTCGACCGAGAAGCTGTTCTGGTCGTAGTTTCTTGCGCCGGAGCATCCAACGCCCCCAAACGACCAGATGAAGCAGCTGATGGAGCTGCATAGGGTGGCCGGTTTGGCCATGAAGGATCTAACAGTCCAACTGTGGTCGGCCGAACCCATTCCCAGTAGCTACTTCGGTTTGGTGAAGCGGTTCGTCGACGCGCTGCCTCGGATTGATGCTATGAAGCGCTCGGCCTGCATAGAAGGTGCCCGGATGGCCTTCGCCCGCGTCAAGATGCAATGGGCAAAGATGAAGGCCACCAATGTGGCGACCGCAGGACCGCCCGAAGGCAAAGATCATCGGAAACCGGAGAGATATTTCAATGACGTCCTAGAAGGGGTCCGAATAGTAGAGGGCCAATGCTCGAAGGACGTTATATTTGAGTAGATGTATTTGGGTTATAAAAACTATGTTATGAACCCCTGCTTGTAATATATCTATGTGTTTTGCCTTTTGTTTCAAGCGATGTTTACCTCCTGTGCGGCTGTTTTACTTATAAAAGTTGCCAGTCGTCGGCTTCAGCCCCCATGTAGATATTATGAGGGTGTTCGTCGTGACGCGTGAGCACGCTTTACCCAACGTCTTGGTCCATAAAGGAGGTGTCCGCGAGGTGAACCAGGCAATCAGACCATGCGGCTTTATTACTTTCACTTAGCTAGAGGAGTTTGACGGTGGGGCTAAGTACTAGCCCCTTGTGCGGCAATCCGGACTATGGTGCCCTTACAATGTGGCTGGGCAAAGACCAGCCCCTCGTATAACACGGGATAAATCGCTAACGATTTGTAGTATAAGACTAAGTCGCCGAATCGCTGACCAGCTCTCGCATTATCATGACAGTCAGTTTTCGGCTTTCTCTACTGAGGTATTTGTCCGGACGAACCAGACATACAATTGCAGTAGTTCTCCCTTTACTACCTTAGCCGAACAAGCGGAACGTAAGGTGGTAAGCACAGGAGCCGGGCAACCCAACTATAGACCAAATGCATGATTCAGAGCTGATGCATATAATGCAATATCCGGGACACCGAAGAGTACCCCATAGGAGTTCGGACTTGAAAATGTGCAGGGCCGGATACAACCCCCAGTGTTAAGGCCGGACTAAAGCATGCGTGGCAATCTAACGTAAGGAGGGAATAGAGTTGAGAATGTGAAATAAATTAGTACCAAACAAAAGTGGTGATCAACTGTTTCCTTTATATCCTGGTTGATACGTCGAGACATGTTATTACAGATAATGCCATGAATATAGAGGCTATTTTACATGCTAAGCGTTTACACAAGGGAAAGTTTTACACATGGCCTAAAAGCAATGGTTTGAAGATCCCAATGATGCCCTGCCGCACGTCTGCGCCGTTTTCTCCTTAGTGAGAAATCCTTTGAGAGGAGAAGTCGATGGTCGTCTGTGAGAAAAGGGGAGCCTGGAAAGGAGCCCCTGTGCAACCCTAGAGTGTGTAGGTTTTTAATGAACCCGTAGTAAAAAAGAGAAAAAAGGTTAAGGTCCAAATAGGGTCAAGCCGTACTATAGACCTTTTCTGCAGTATGCTTCCGGCGCTGCCCAAGGTATTTTAAGTGCATAGTTATGTACGCGCGACACGTATGCCGCGACCTTATGGGGCGATCGTCGGAGGCTAAACCGCTTGTCGGGGGGATGACCCCCGGGTATGCCCAAGACGGCGAAACGACGCTTCAAAACATTGCCAGGGGAGTGACCCCTGGCTGGCTGGAGTATGGCTAGGTTGACTTTGGCCGGGTTAACCTGTTCGAGTTGACCTTGTGTAGCACTCACGATGCGGCTATATCTCCCACGTGTCTAGGCACGACTTAGAGGCATAACCGCATGGTGGTTTTGTCGCAAGAAGGGTCATCTTCACACAATCCCATGTAATGAACACGAATGGGATAAATAGAGGGTTGGCTTACAATCGCCACTTCACACAATGAACATATAATTCGTACATCATTCAGAGTACAATCAAGGTCTGACTACGGAACCAAAATAAAAGAAGACGACCCCAAATGCTAGATCCCTGATCGTCCCAACTGGGCTCCACTACCAATCATCAGGAAAAGAAACATAGTAACGACCAAGGTCCTCGTCGAACTCCCACTTGAGTTCGGTAGCATCATCTGCACTGGTATCATCGGCACCTGCAACTGTTTGGAAGTATCTGTGAGCCACAAGGACTCAGCAATCTCAAAACCCGCGAGATCAAGACTATTTAAGCTTATGGGTAGGAAAGGGGTAATGGGGTGGAGCTGCAGCAAGCACTAAGCATATATGGTGGCTAACATACGCAAATAAGAGCGAGAAGAGAAGCAACGCAACGGTCGAGAAGTTAGAAGTGATCAAGAAGTGATCTTGAAAACTACTTACGTTCAAGCATAAGACAAGACCGTGTTCACTTCCCGGACTCTGCCAAAAGAGACCATCATGGCTACACACACGGTTGATGCATTTTAATTGAGTCAAGTGTCAAGTTCTCTACAACCGGACATTAACAAATTCCCATCTGCCACATAACTGCGGGCACGGCTTTCGAAAGATAATACCCTGCAGGGGTGTCCCAACTTAGCCCATCACAAGCTCTCACGATCAACGAAGGATATTCCTTCTCCCGGGAAGACCCGATCAGACTCGGAATCCCGGTTACAAGACATTTCAACAATGGTAAAACAAGATCAGCAAGACCGCCTGAATGTGCCGACAAATCCCAATAGGAGCTGCACATATCTCGTTCTCAGGGCACATCGGATGAGCATTCCTTACAATTAAAACCAGCCCTCAAGTTTCCCCAAGGTGTCGCTGCAAAGGTGTCTAGTTTGGACCAACACTCAGAGGAGCATTGGCCCGGGGGGTTTAAAATAAAGATGACCCTCGGGCTCTGGAAACCCAAGGGAAAAAGGCTTAGGTGAGGCAAATGTAAAACCAAGGTTGGGCCTTGCTGGAGGAGTTTTATTCAAAGCAAACTGTCAAGGGGGTCCCATAACCCCAACCGCGTAAGGAACGCAAAATCAAGGAACATGACACCGGTATGACAAAAACTAGGGCGGCAAGAGTGGAACAAAACACCAGGCATAAGGCCGAGCCTTCCACCCTTTACCAAGTATATAGATGCATTAATTAAATAAGATATATTGTGATACCCCAAAATCATCATGTTCCAACATGGATCAATCTTCAACTTCACCTGCAACTAACAACGCTATAAGAGGGGCTGAGCAAAAATGGTAACATAACCAAACAATGGTTTGCTAGGAAAGGATGGTTAGAGGCTTGACATGGCAATATGGGAGGCATGATAAACATGTGGTAGGTAGCGCAAACATACGATAGAGCGAACAACTAGCAAGCAAAGATAGAAGTGATATTGAGGGTAGTGGTCATCTTGCCTGAGATCCCGCAAGGAAGGAGAACGAGTCCAAGAAGAAGACAAACGGACGTAGTCGAACGGATCCTCACACATGCGATGTTACCGGAACTAACAAGAAGAAGCAACATCGGAAAGGAGCAAACAACATGATAAACCAACAAGCATAATCATGGCAAGATGCACAATCAAGTATGATGCATGTCCGGTTAAAGAGTCATGGCATGCCAAAGTGCACAAACAAAACTACAAATTAAGTGGAGCTCAATATGTAACGAGTTTCATATTGACGAAACGCCACAATTCAAACACTTAATTCGCTCTCGTTTAGGCACCCAACAATATTAAATGTTGTTAAACATGGAAAGAGGTGAAACATAATAAAATTAACTATTTAGGCAAGTTTAAGTGAGGCCGGAAATAACAAACAACAATTTCGGAAAATCCCCATATGCAATTTACCAATTCGGTACTGTTCTGCCCTAAACCATATTTTATTGTTGTTAAACAGGAAAATAAAGTGCAACATGTTAATCTATGCATTTTCCTACCCCATTTACATATAAAGTTTATTTAAAATGGAGCTACGGTTATTTAGTTATGAAATAAAGCATTTTCGCATGACATTTAAGCAAATTTAATCAAACAACATTTTAAACATTTTAAACATGGATGAAAGTTGCATATTATGAAATAACAAACAACAATTTCGGAAAATCCCCATATGCAATTTACCAATTCGGTACTGTTCTGCCCTAAACCATATTTTATTGTTGTTAAACAGGAAAATAAAGTGCAACATGTTAATCTATGCATTTTCCTACCCCATTTACATATAAAGTTTATTTAAAATGGAGCTACGGTTATTTAGTTATGAAATAAAGCATTTTCGCATGACATTTAAGCAAATTTAATCAAACAACATTTTAAACATGGATGAAAGTTGCATATTATGAAACTAGATGAAATTCTAAGCATTTTACATATATAACATGTTGTTAGAGCCCAGAATGGAATCGGGCCCAAGCGGCTGTGTGCAAAAGAAATAAAAGAACAGAGCAAAACAGGGGCGCAGAAGAAAAAGAAATGGGGAACCTCATGGTTATTTAGTTGTTAGCAATGCAAAATGATGGCATTTGTTAATATGCAGGAAAAGAATAAATGCTAAATCACATGGGACAGGAATAAAACATACACGTGCCAGAAGCATTAGAGTGCAGCGGCCCAGAATGGAATCGGGCCCAAGCGGCTGTGTGCAAAAGAAATAAAAGAACAGAGCAAAACAGGGGCGCAGAAGAAAAAGAAATGGGGAACCTGGGATTCGATCCCAGGACATTCTGGTGTGTGCGTTGGGCACTGACCACTGCGCTGGTGTTCTATTTGTAGCTAAATAGGGAGATCAGAGTATATGAATAATCCAAAGGCAGGAGCCTTCTTTTTCATGGATCGCAGAAGAACTGGGTGATGACACCGGCGAGAAAGATGGCGATCATCGTGATCACAGGCCGATGGCGGGGGTGCGGAAAAAGGTGACGGTATAGCTACGGGATGCGCGCGTGCAACGACTCGAGCTTGAGCCCTCGCTCGACTTGGGCGCGGCACGGCTCGGCAAGCGACGGCAGCAGCTTGGCGTGTACGGGGTGAGAAGCGGGGCAAGCGACGGGCGTGCGGCTGTGTGTGCAGACAGAGGCAGCGATTGGCGAGGTGTGCAAGTGCAGCAAGGGCGGCAGCAAGGTGTGCGGGTGCGCGGAAAACAAAGCCTCAACTTCAAACGGCCATGGTGATAGCACAGCAACAGCGGCTCAGACGGCACAGGATCGACGGCTACGGCGACGAAACTCGAACCAAAGTGGGGCTGGGAGGAGCGGCTGCTCACCGAGGGGATGCTGATGGAGTTGAACAAGGTCGGCGGTGCCTGGGGACGGCGAGAAGATGCGCTGGTCGAGGAAGTGGACTTGGCGGGGCTTCGGGTCCATGAAGCAGAGGAAGCAGGGGGAGAAGATGTCGAGGAGGAAGCTCTCGGGGTCCTTGTGGAAGCGTGCGTAGGCGAGGAAGACGATGGTGATGCTCGTGTCGCTGCCGAGGAAGAAGACGGTGGTTGCGGGCTGGATCACGCCGGAGAAAAGCTCGGGCTCCTCTTGGCCATGGCGACGGCTATGGTGTGGAGAGGTCTCACCTGGTGGCGGGAAGGGAAGGAGAGGGGTGGAACGGAGGGAGGGGGAGGACTAGGGCACCGGGGCATGTTATATAGGGGCCTAGGGGGGCTCTCCGGCCGTCAAATCACTCGGGAGGTCGACGTGGCGTGCGTGGATGTCCTACCATACAGGAGGTAGAAGAAGAACAGAAGAGATCGGTTCTGGTGGGCTAGTCGGGCTGAAAGAGGTAAGTGAGGTGGGCTGTGGTCTAGGAGAGGCCCGGTAAGGAGAATGTAAGTCTCCCCTTACTTATTTTTCTGTTTATAATAAATAAACAGTCCCCAAAGGAAAATGTCCAGGAGATTTGGGGAAGAATATGAATGAAGTAGAGATATACTTGGACTCTTGGAATTATGCTCCATCTGATAAAATTGGTTTGGGTAGAGAAAGAAAATTATCGCAAGTTTGAATTTGATTCCAACCAAATCAAGTCCAAAAGAGCTGAAATTTGGCAGAGAGGATGTAGGCATGGTTTAAGATTAACATAAAATAAGTGAACATTTACTGGGACAGGAAAATGTCACTTGCAATAAATGGATGAGAATTGAAAGGAAGAAGCTTGATGGGATGTTGCACTTGATGATGGTTTAGAAGAAAAGGGCAAGATGAAACAGCAAAGAAGAAGAGGAGAAGGAGTACACAAAGATAACAGGAACACAACAAATATGCACACTACAATGATGATCATGATCCAAATACAACAAAAAAATAACACAACTGACACGCAAAACATGGAAGGCGTCTGAAGCGTCGGTCTCGAGGCGTCACACCTTGGTCGGGTTGACTTTGACCGGGTTGACCCTGGCAGGGTTGACCCTGGTCGGGTTGACGTGTCCGGGTTGACCCTGGCCGGGTTGAGCTGGCCGGGTTGAGCCCATCCAGGTTGACCCTGTCCAGGTTGAGCTATCCGGGTTGAGCCCCGTCCGGACTGAGCCCGTCCGGCTGGAATCTAGCCAAGTCAACTAAAACGTCCCATCGGACCTGCGCAGACATGACGGCCATACTCTATAGCGGAGCACTGTAGATGAGCAGCCAACACTGTTCCTGCATCATGTGACACTTCACTGCCCTCCAATTTTGGTGCACTGTAGCCTGCATCATCATATGACATCCCAATAGTGTAGTGGGTGTGTGGGCCACCCCTTGTCCTTGGGCACTAGTATATAAAGTGACCTAGGGAAGGCCTCACACACAGCCTCATTTGGCCACGCTCACACATCCATCCCTCCATACACACTCACATGCCATGCCACATTCATACGGGCTCACTCGGCCACACACAAATGAAGCTGGTAGCCCATGGCTCTCTTCTCAAATACAGCTCCAGGAGTAACTCTGTACTACTACGTATACTCTATATATATGATCAGACATGTAGGAATAGGGGCATTATCTCTTCGAAGAGCCGCGAATCTAGGTAAATCACCGCGTGCTGTTTGAAGAAAAAGGGTTTCCCCCCGCTTTGTATTACAAAGCATCCATCCGATACAACCAACGATAGGTGCTGGGGCGGAAGCAGCACAATCACGCCCAAAAGGGTTTCTGGTGGACGCAGCGGTCATGAGGCTTCGTCCTTTTCGGCGTGCTGTTTACCCAATCCCGTCCCTTGATCTCCAGAGCAGTCTTGCCCTCACCTCAAGCCACCCCATGGCATCTGTCGTCTCGTGAACCCGCCCGCGAGATAACCACGACATTTGGCGCCCACCATGGGGCAAGCTACCACGGAACCGCGATCCGGACGGGACCATCTTCATCATCACCGCGGCATCATCACCGTCTCTCCGGTAGCGCTTAGGGGCTCGACATTGACACGCTCCCGGGGCGACTGCACAGGGCGGCGCATCGTCGTCATCGGCCGTCGGGCTGCATGCGCGTGCACCCCTTCGGCCCCTGCACCGCTCCGCCTCCGTCCGCACGTGCATGCGCTGCGTCCGACCTCTTCTCCACGGCACCAGTCGCCGCTCCGGCCCGGCCGTCCATGGTGCCCTCCTCTCCTCGCGCCTCTACCTCACCACCAGGCTCACATGCGTTTCGCTCCGGCCTCTCCCTCGTTCTTCTTCTTCATGCTGACCAGATGCAAAATAGATTACGAGCCATACACTTCCCAAACGCAAGTCGAATATGGCCCATACACTCCTCGGTCATTTCTCAGACCATGACTATATACTAAGAGCGTGTTCGGATTCTCACCACTCCTCAACTCCACTCCCGGAGTCGACGGAGCAGGGCCGAACAGTCGAACTTTGCAGAGTTGAAAACGAGGAGTGGAGCAGGCTACAGTGCATTTGCAGGGAGTGACTATTTCAGGAATCTCAGATCTTAAAAATCTTGGAGTTGATAGGATTTACAATGAAACTGCCACCGCCAAGTGAAAAAATGGTTCGAGTGGCATGCCTGACTCGCTTATTTCTGTTTGTGCTCCACCGGCCGCTAGCACCACTCGTGGATCGGGAGCAGAGCTGGCTGCCGAACAGGTTTTTCTAGTGCTATCTTTTATGTGGAGCAGCATTTCGGGTGGAGGAGCTGGAGTTGAGGATTCGGAGACCAGTTCCGAACACGCCCTAACCATACACACCCCGTACACTAGCATGGCCGTATACTCTCCCCTGGCCTCGTGCGCGGCCGCGTCCAGCTTCCTCGTCGACGCGTCCACTCCGCCTGGCCTCGTCCCCGTCCCGTCCGTACGCTGCTATGCCCGCTCCGGCCTTCCACGCCTGCCGCTCGACCCCGGGCTGGCTTCGCCGCCTCCCGCTTGCCCCGCCCCCGCAAGCCGTCTTCCACCCGGTGACCTGGCCGCTTGCCGGCTCTGCCCGCTACCCGGCGCCCGCGTGCCCGACCCCCGTGCGCGCCCTCGCGCGGCGCCGCTCCTCCGCTGGCGTCGGCCGGGTCCCCGGCTCCGCCCCACCGGACCGCCTCCGTCTCGCCGCCTGCCCGCGCGCTAGACCCGGCCGGCCTCGCCTCCACCAGCGGTCGGGTTCTCCACCCCGGTCTCCCCAACTGTGCCCGCTCCCGGCGTCGCCCCGCGCGCCTGACCCCGCTACCGCCCCCGTTGTGGCCGCGTCGCCTACGCCATGGCTGGGCCGCGCCCGCCGGGTCGCCCCGCGCCCCTGCCGGCTCCCGTTCCTCCGCTCGTGGTCGTCTCCGGCCGCAGCGCCTGGCCCGGCCTCGTCGCCGCGCCTCCGGCCACCTCCCCGTGCCGGCCCCTCTGGCCTCCCGAGCCGCTGCCGGGTCGCCGCTCCTCCCGTCGCGCCTGCCGGTTTCCGCTCGCCCTGCGGCCGGCTTCGGGCGTGCTGTCCGGCCTCCTCCTCCGACCGGCTTCCGCCCCGCCGTGTCCCCGCGCCTACTGGCCCGTCCTCCGGCTCGCACGCCTCCTCCGCGCCTGGCCCTCGCGCCAGCTGGCCCCGCCCCCCGCTCGCCGGCTCGCCTCCCGCCGCCTCCACCTGCAGTGCCGAGTTCGGCCCCGTTCACTGGAGTCCTCCGACCCGGCCCCGGCTCCTGCCGCTACCCGGCCTCCGGCTCCTCCCCGCCACCCAGTGACCCGGCCGCTTGCCGGCTCTGCCCTCAACCCGGCGACCCGGCCGCGCCGGCTTCCTCGCAACCTGGCCTGCCGGCTTCCCCGCGACTCGGCACGCCGGCTCCGCACGTGTCGGCTACCCGGCCGGCCCTGCCGCCTGCCGGCTTCCCCGCGACCCGGACGCTGGCTTCCGTCGCGACCCGCTCCTGTCGGTTGCTTATATACAGAGAAAAAAAGTGAAAAGAAGACAGCGCCGCCTGCGCCCGCCTGCGCATGTCGCTGCTCGGCTGGCTGGCCTGCCGGCCTGCGTTGTCGCCTGACCGGCTGGCCTGCCCGTTTACTTCGACTCCAGCCCGCCCAACTGCCCATCCGCATCGCCGCCTGGCTGGTCGGGATCCACCGGCTGGCCCCTCTTCGAGCACTCAGAGGCTCGAAGGCTACCCCTAATGGGTGCGCCGGCGTGCTCCGCGAGCACCAACCAACGCCAGCTGCAAGCCGACAGACGGCTCTCATCGGCAACGTCCATCTCGTCTGCGCCAAAGCAATGTGAGCTCCTCACCCGTATACTTTCGCATCATGTGCAAACACGGATAACCCCGAGCGACACTCGGGGACCACCTTCGCCTTCATTACAGTTGCACTATTGTTCGCCCCGGCGCCAGCTAGTCTTGGCCCGGAGGCTGGCCGCTCGGCCCGATACGTTCGTTCCTGCAGACAGCTTAGTAGTGCATATGGTATCGAAGGTCCACTCTCAGCCACAGACCGTAGCGCGGCTGTCCGGCAAGCGAGAGCAAAAGCTGGAGGTCACCCCACGCGAAAAACGTCCGGGAGAAGACGACTTGCACTGGTAGAAAAAGGGCCTATAGTCCCGGTTCGTAAGGGCCTTTAGTCCCGGTTCAGGAACCGGGACTAAAGTGTCGGTACTAATACCTCCACCCTTTAGTCCCGGTTCAATCCAGAACCGGGACTAAAGGCCCTCCACGTGGGCAGTGCGCAGAGCCCAGTCAGGAGACCCTTTGGTCCCGGTTGGACCAACCGGGACCAAAGGGTCTCCTGACTGGGCTCTGCGCACTGCCCACGTGGAGACCCTTTGGTCCCGGTTGGTGGCACCAACCGGGACCAATAGGCATCCACGCGTCAGCACTTCTGTGGCTGGGGTTTTTGTTTTTTTTGAAAGGGGGGGGGTTGGGGGTTTTAGGGGGTTAATTTAGGTGTTTCATATATTGTGTTAGCTAGTTATAATTAATAGAGAGAAGTGTCCTCTGTTATGTCTGTGCTTGGTCGACGCTACGTACTATACATACGTATATAGAGAGGACTAGACACGCTAGCTAGCTAGTAAGCAAACGAAGGAAACAGAAGATCGTCATGAACATATATGCATATATACAGAGAGAAGTGATATCGACCACCTCTCCTTCTCCGAGAGATTGGTCGAACAACAAGTTCTCGTATATCTATCTGACACTACCGGCTACATATATACAGTAATTATCTCTTACAAATATAATCATACGGACTCAGGGTTAACATAGAATTCTCCGTCTTCAGGGATCACGTGGTCAAGAAAGAATGCCGCCAATTCCTCTTGAATTCCTCGCATGCGAGCTGGTGCTAGGAGTTCATCCCGCTTCCGAAACATCTAATTTAAAGAAGGGGGTCAATACATATATATATGAATGAATGAAACTCAACACAGATGATGATAATAAAATAAAATTGTGAATGTTGTTATTTACGTACTTCATATTGTTCGTCAGTGTAGCCCCGCTCACAGGTCGTGTGGCGGATGGACTCGCAAACATAGTAACCACAGAAATCATTCCCTTGTTGCTGCCACAACCACTTTACAAGAAATAGAGGTTAATCAAACTGATAAGCAAGAATGCCAAATGGTATTGATGAAACTAGCGCTTGAATGACTAGTAGATGCGCTTAAAATGCTACTATAGTTAGTACTTACTTTCGGGTGTCTAAATTGCAGCTCCTTCGGCAGTCCCGGAGCTTTTCTTGTGAATTTTCTCCAAACCCTGCCGGACAAAGAAAACAATTACTTGATATATCAGGAAATGAACAAAGTTGCTGATATGGTGGATAATGATCGATTTAACTTACTTCTCGAGTATTTGAGTCATGTCTGCATAGTCCTTGGGATCTTTTCGTCTTGAGTCTAAGACGGTTACTAGTCCCTGCTCAAGCTTAATATGTAGGAGAATATAGTGGAAACTGCACACGCATGCATAACTCATCAATTACATTACTATAACCTTGACTAATATATAAGGGAAACCGAATACGCACAAGACAGTAACACTCACTTGAAGTTGTAAGGAAAGAGTATTATATCTTTGTTTTGATTTATTATCAACGATTCTAGCATGCTGGCCTCGGTTTCTGTGGCATGAAATTTAACCTGAGTTGCATCTATGAGATTTGTGTTAATGAACCCAATATCACCGACTTGTCTTTTCTTCAATTCGATGATCTTCAATCTGCATAATATAGTGAGGATGATTATAAATACATGCAATGAAAGAGCTAAGCTATATAGAGAAACTTAATGACAGAAGTAGTACTACTTACAGACAGTAGCAGGTGACAGTTGCTTTATCGAGGGCCAATTGATTGAAGAACTGATAGAACTCCTCAAATGGAACAGGCAACAGATCAATTCCAACGAGGTCATGCTTCGGTTTAACTCTCGCAAACAAAGTACTCCTCCCCCCAGAGTCTCTGCAGATTTTCAAGTACCAATCATGCAATCTTCGCATCATCGTTGATAGAGATCTTTCATCTTTGACGAGAGGCTTCCCGTACTCGTATGTTTGTATCTGCACGTCCATGGGGTCATAATGTACTTTGTCGGGCAGGTAATCTGCAGGATTGCTATAACCGGGCACCATCCTCGGATCATTATCGACGTTGTGGCTAGGCACCTTGAGCGGAGGGCACGATTGCTTCGCTTGTTCGCCGAGCTGGGCAATTTGTTTCCCAGCTCGTCGTTGTTTCAGCCTTTGATCACTGACAGTACTTCCCGACCGCTCCGCTTCGGCAAATTCCTTTCCAATAATGCGGTCATAGTTTCCTTTCGGCGAATCAGACTTCGGTGTTTTTGTCAGGGCAGCCAGAGTGCGCTTCACTTTCACCCGATCTACCTTCTCCTCCGGAGGTGGATGTTTCTTTGCTTTCACCCCTTCAAAGAATTTCTTCACTTCTTCTCGCGCGATCTCGGCGTTCTCCTCCTGGGTCCTCTCGTATGGTAACTTCTCTGGAGTCTTCAAAGAAGGACCGAATCTGTATGTCCTCCCGCCTCTGGTTGTACTGCTAGACGCCGACCGAGCAGACGTAGCGGTTGTCTTCTTTACTTGCTTAAGCGGCGGAGGAGAAGGACTACGACGCGCCGGAGTAGCTGGAGCGGCGGCAGGTCTCTTCCGCCCTTACTGACGAGGCGGAGAAGGAGGAGGCGGGCTGCTCGGGCGCGTCGGCGCAGGCGGAGAAGGAGGCGGAGTGCCGCCGCGCGCCGGAGAAGGAGCCGGCCGAGGGCCCTGATCGTCACTCGCCGGAGGAGGAGGAGGCGGTGGAGGCGGAGTGCCCTGACTCGCCGGAGGAGGAGGAGGAGGCGGTGGCGTCCAGTTCGGAAGGTTGATGAGGTCCTTCCGCCATAGGCATGGAGTCTTCAGAGCAGACCCCAGCCGAGTCTCCCCTTCACCGGTAGGGTGGTCAAGCTGGAGGTCCTCAAATCCCTCCGTTATCTCATCCACCATCACCCTAGCATATCCTTCTGGAATCGGCCGGCAGTGAAAAGTTGCGCCGGGTTCAGTAGGATAAACAGAGCCAACAGCCGCCTTGACCTTCAAATTCATCCATTGCGTCATAAGGTGGCAATTTTGAGACTCCGTGATAGCATCCACGGGATAGCTGGCAGGAGCCGTCAAGGCATGCTCTAGCTGAAGCAGCTCGGTGGAAGCCACGCTGCTTTTGCGCTGAGATGGCGGGGTAGCTTCGGGGGAGGCTTCGGCAGTACGTTTGCTGCGATTTGCTTCTTGTTCCTCTATCGCGTCCACCCTTGCTTGCAGCGCCTGCATTTGGGTCTGCTGCACTTTTTTCCTCCTCTCATGGGATTTGTAACCGCCTGCGTCCGGAAACCCAACCTTCCACGGAACGGAGCCTGGCGTGCCTCGTGTCCGTCCAGGGTGCTCAGGATTCCCGAGGGCCATTGTGAGCTCGTCGTTCTCTCTGTCTGGAAAGAACGTCCCTTCCTTCGCTGCTTCGATATACTGCTTAAGCTTACTGACTGGTATGTCCATTTGATCGTTCGTCCAAATGCACTTCCCTGTTTCAGGGTCCAGGGTTCCGCCAGCTCCGAAGAACCAAGTCCGGCAATGGTCTGGCCAGTTATTTGTCTCTGGTTCGATCCCTTTATGAACCAGATCATTCTCACTCTTGGACCACTTAGGCCGGGCTACGAGGTAGCCACCTGACCCCGTGCGATGGTGAAGCTTCTTCTTCGCAGCATTTTGCTTGTTTGTCGCCGACATCTTCTTACTCTTTTCTGATGTCTTGTGGGCCACAAATGCGGGCCAGTGATCTCTGATCTTCTCATATCTGCCCTTGAATTCTGGTGTCTCATTTTTTTCGACAAACTTATTCAGCTCTTTCTTCCACCTCCTGAATAGTTTTGCCATCCTCTTCAGAGCAAAAGACTTGATTAATTTCTCTTTAACTGGGTTCTCTGGATTATCCTCAGGCGGTAGGGTGAAATTTGACTTCAGCTCAGTCCAAAGATCATTTTTCTGCATATCATTGACATAAGACACCTCAGGGTCTTCTGTAGCTGGCTTAAACCATTGCTGGATGCTTATCGGGATCTTGTCCCTAACCAGAACCCCGCACTGAGCAACAAATGCGCTCTTTGTCCGGAGGGGTTCAATAGGTTGGCCGTCGGGCGCGATTGCTATGATCTCAAACTTTTCATCCGAGCTCAACTTTTTCTTTGGGCCTCGTCTCTTTACCGAAGTTGTGCTCGATTCGGAGGGCTAGAAAAAAGAACAAAGACTTAATTAATATGTGTACATACCAAAACAATGAATGCATCAATCAGCTAGTCAGCATAGGCTTAACTAATATATATACCTGGCCGGACTCGGTTCGGTCACCGGAGCCGTCATCACGGTCTCCTTCTTGCACCGGCATTGGTTCACCGGAGCCGTCCTCATGTTCTTCTTCTTGCACCGGCATTAGGTCACCGTAGCCAGCTTGTTCACCCTGTCCTTCCAGACCATCGGTTTCGTTGAGAAACAACGAGATGGCATCACTTCCTTCTACGATTATGTCCCTCAACAACGCTTCTTTTGTTGCTTCGTCTAGGGCGGTGTCCATAGTCTCTACAAATATTTACAACATGGCAATTATTATTCAAACATGATAGATGGATATATTAGTGCCAAACGTAGAACTAGCTACCTAATCATAGTAAGCTATCGGGAGGGGGTATATATCGACAACGACGACACTACATCTATGTCCCTCGACGACCCTCGTTCCCGATAAAAAAAAGAGGAAGAAGAAGAAAAATAAGAGGAGAAGAAAGAATAGAGGAGAAGATCTCCTCTATTCTTTCTTCTCCTCTTTTTTTCTTCTTCCTCTTCTTTTTTTATCCTCTTCTTCCTCTCATGTTCGATAGGATCGCCGAGGGGTCGAGAGGTTGCGTAGTGTCTCAGGATTCAACAAAACCATGTCTTCATCATTAGGCGAAAGTAACATGTGCATGATGGTACGAAGCTCTTCAAAGTTGTTCTGGAACGGACTCCCAGATAGGATAATCCGCCTTTTGGTACAAAGTTCAACAAGAGCCTTCCGAATATCGCTATTTGGAAGGCCTTTGCTGAATTGGTACCAAAAGGCGGATTATTCTATCCGGGACTCCATTCCAAAACAACTTTGCAGAACTTCGTACCAACATGCCCTGGTTACTTCCGGCTAATGATGAAGGCATGGATTTCTTCAATACTTTGACACTAGGAAACCTCTCTCGACCCCTCGGCGATCCTCGACCCCTCGAACCCTCGACGACCCTGGAACCCTCGACCCCTAGACGACCCTCTTCTTCCTCTCATGTTCGAGAGGATCGCCGAGGGGTCGGGAGGTTGCCTAGTGTCAAAGGATTCAACAAAACCATGTCTTCATCATTAGGCGAAAGTAACATGTGCATGATGGTACGAAGCTCTTCAAAGTTGTTCTGGAACGGACTCCCAGATAGGATAATCCGCCTTTTGGTACAAAGTTCAGCAAGAGCCTTCCGAATATCGCTATTTGGAAGGCCTTTGCTGAATTGGTACCAAAAGGCGGATTATTCTATCCGGGACTCCATTCCAAAACAACTTTGCAGAACTTCGTACCAACATGCCCTGGTTACTTCTGGCTAATGATGAAGGCATGGATTTCTTCAATACTTTGACACTAGGAAACCTCTCTCTACTTCCGGCTAATAAGAAGAAGAAGAAGAAGAAGAAGAAGAAAAGAAGAAAAAAAAGAGGAGAAGAAGAAAGGAATAGTGGAGAAAAGAGAAAATAGAATATATTCTATTTTCTCTTCTTCTCCACTATTCCTTTCTTCTTCTCCTCTTCTTTTTCTTCTTTTTTCTTCTTCTTATTTATTTCTCCTCTTCTTTTCGGTAGAGGAAACCCTAAATAGCTAGCAAGTATCGTGGGTGTGAGATACATGTGGCCTTCGGTGTCGGACACTACATCCACGTCCCACAAGTGACGTGGGGGTCGAAGCCCGCGCCACTTGTGGGATGTGGATGTAGTGTCCGACACCGACGGTACATGTATCTCACACCGACGATACTTTCTATTTAGGGTTTCTCCTCTACCGCTCGGCGACCCTCTCGACGACCCTCGTTCCCGATAAAATAAAGAGGAAGAAGAAGAAGAAAAAAGAAGAGAAGAAAGAATAGAGGAGAAGACTTCCTCTTCTTCCTCTCTTCTTCTTCCCCTTCTTCCTTGCCTCTCTCATGAATGTCCGGCGTTCTCGACCCCCCCCACGTGTCGAAGAAAAAAAGAAGAAGAAAAATAGGAGAAGAAGAAAGGAATAGAGGAGAAAAGAGAAAATAGAATATATATTCTATTTTTCTTTTCTTCTCCTCTATTCCTTTCTTCTTCTCCTCTTCTTTTTCTTCTTTTTTCTTCCTTATTTATTTCTCCCCGTCTTCCTCTCCCCCCTCGGCGACCCTAGACCCCCTCTCGACCCCCTCTTCTTCTCCCTCTTCTAATTCATTTCTTCATATGAATACACAAACATTTTCATATTTACAATAATTAATATCACCAAAAAATCTATGAACAGAAAAAAATCCTATATTCTTTCTTCTCCTTCATATTTACTATTTTTTGCATATGAACAGAAAAAAATCTATGAAAAAAATCATATGAAAAAAATCCTATATTCTTTCATATTTACTATTTTTTGCATATATACATGAAAAAAAAGCATATAACAGAAAAAAGCATATAACAGAAAAAAAAGCATATAACAAAAAAAATATGCTAGCTAGGGCGCCGCGGCCGGACCAGAGGACGACGGCGACGGCGACGCGGGCGACGGCCACGGCAACGATGGGGGCGGGCGGGCGACGGCGACGGCAACGATGGGGGCGGGTGGGTGACGGCGACGGCGGGGCGGCGCGCGGCGCGGGCGACGGCGACGATGGGCGCGGGCGACGGCGACGATGGGGGCGGGCGGCGTCGGGGCGGCACGCGGCGCGGGCGACGTGGGCGACGGCGACGGGGGCGGGCCGGGGCGGCACGCGGCGCGGGCGACGGCGACGATGGGGGCGGGCGGCGTCGGGGCAGGGACGAGGACGGTGCGGGGCGGCGCAGGGACGAGGGCGACGGCGACGGGGGCGGGCCGGGGCGGCGCGCGGCGCGGGCGACGGCGACGATGGGCGCGGGCGACGGCGACGATGGGGGCGGGGGGCGTCGGGGCAACTGCAGGATGAGAATGAAAAAATGCTAAGTGCTTCCTTATATAGAACAGGCTTTAGTCCCGGTTCGTGGCAGCAACCGGGACCAAAGGTGGGCATTAGTCCCGGTTGGTGCCACGAACCGAGACCAAAGGTCAATTTTCGGCAGGCCAAAGGGCGGGAAGCGGCGACCTTTGGTCCCGGTTGGTGCCACCAACCGGGACCAATGCCCTTGTGCGCCCCGCGCCCAGAAGTTTAGTCCCACATCGCTAGCTGAAGGGCGCCGATACTGGTTTATAAGCGCTGCTCTGCCTCCCCTTTCGAGCTCCTCTGAAATGCAGGCTTTCGGGCCTAAACTGCTACTGCCTGTGGGCCTGTTGGGCCTCTGCGGGCCTGAATCCTGGCCCATGTAGGGTTTCTAGTCGTATTCAGGCCGTGGAGGCCCAGTAGGTGGCATTTTTTTTGGTTTTTTCTTTTCTATTTCTACATTTTTTTGGTTTTTTATTTTTTTGTTTCTACTTAAAACTAAATAATTACAGTTTTTTTAGTGATTTCTTTTTGCTTTTAGGTCACAAAAATTATAAACTTTCTGTTAGTGCCATTAGTTTTAAATTTTAAATAGTTTAAATTTGAATTTTTAAAAATTTGTGTGAATCACTAGTTTATGAATAAATTTACTATAAAATTAGAATTTTTTTCTTCTTTGCTATTTATTTTTTATTTATACTTTCAATTAAATACTTATAGTTTGATTTTAGGTCACACAAATTATATTCTTTTTGCTATTGAAGAATATTATAGTTTTATTTAGTTGATCATAACATAATATTTTAATTGATTGTTTTTATTTTCATAAAAGTTTTGTAGTTCATTCTGTTTGCTATTAATTCATTCTTTGAGCTAAATGACTCTGAAATTGGAAAGCATTTCAAAATGAACTCTGAAAAGGTTGAAAGTTGGCATGGTATCATCATTTCACCCACATAGCATGTTCCAAAAAGTAGAGAGGGTTACGACAAAAACTTGATGCACTTCGTGTACAAAATGGACAATCACTTTCGAAGTATCAAAGTTTCGAACCATAAGACATGAAAGCATTTCAAATGAACTCTGAAAAAGTTGAAAGTTGGGATGGTATCATAATTTCACCCACATAGCATTTGCTTATTGCGGGAGAAAGTCTTCACTTTTTCTTTGCTTGTGTCATTTGCTTATTGCGCCGTAACCATGGATAATCTTCATTGTTTATCAGGATGCTTGGGTCAGCCTTGACATTGAAGGGAGGAATTTCATGAAACTTTTCATAATCTTCAGACATGTCTGTCTTGCCGTCCACTCCCAGGATGTCCCTTTTTCCTGAAAGAACTATGTGGCGCTTTGGCTCATCGTATGATGTATTCGCTTCCTTATCTTTTCTTTTTCTTGGTTTGGTAGACATGTCCTTCACATAGATAACCTGTGCCACATCATTGGCTAGGACGAACGGTTCGTCAGTGTACCCAAGATTTTTTAGACCCACTGTTGTCATTCCGTACTGTGGGTCTACCTGTACCCCGCCGCCTAACAGATTGACCCATTTGCACTTAAACAAAGGGACCTTAAAATCAGGTCTGTAGTCAAGTTCCCATATGTCCACTATGTAACCATAATATGTGTCCTTTCCGCTCTCGGTTGCTGCATCAAAGCGGACACCGCTGTTTTGGTTGGTGCTCTTTTGATCTTGGGCGATCGTGTAAAATGTATTCCCATTTATCTCGTATCCTTTGTAAGTCAATACAGTCAAAGATGGTCCCCTGGACAACAAGTACAACTCATCACAAACAGTGTTGTCACCTCTGAGACGTGTTTCCAACCAACTGCTGAAAGTCGTGATGTGTTCACATGTAATCCAGTCGTCGCACTGCTCCGGGTGTTTGGAGCGCAGACTGTTCTTGTGTTCATCGACATACGGGGTCACCAAGGTAGAGTTCTTTAGAACTGTGTAGTGTGCTTGAGACCAAGAATATCCGTCCCTGCATATTATTGAGTCTCTTCCAAGAGTGCCTTTTCCATTCAGTGTCCCCTCATACCGCGATTTAGGGAGACCTATCTTGTTAAGGCCAGGAATGAAGTCAACACAAAACCCGATAACATCCTCTGTTTGATGGCCCATGGAGATGCTTCCTTCTGGCCTAGCGCGGTTACGGACATATTTCTTTAGGACTCCCATGAACCTCTCAAAGGGGAACATATTGTGTAGAAATACGGGCCCCAGGATGACAATCTCGTCGACTAGATGAACTAGGACGTGCGTCATGATATTGAAGAAGGATGGTGGGAACACCAGCTCGAAACTGACAAGACATTGCGCCACATCACTCCTTAGCCTTGGTACGATTTCTGGATCGATCACCTTCTGAAAGATTGCATTGAGGAATGCACATAGCTTCACAATGACTAATCGGACGTTTTCCGGTAGAAGCCCCCTCAATGCAACCGGAAGCAGTTGCGTCATAATCACGTGGCAGTCATGAGACTTTAGGTTCTGAAACTTTTTCTCTGGCATATTTATTATTCCCTTTATATTCGACGAGAAGCCAGTCGTGACCTTCATACTGAGCAGGCATTCAAAGAAGATTTCTTTCTCTTCTTTCGTAAGAGCGTAGCTGGCAGGACCTTTATACTGCTTCGGAGGCATGCCGTCTCTTTCGTGCAAACGTTGCAGGTCCTCTCGTGCCTCAGGTGTATCTTTTGTCTTCCCATACACGCCCAAGAAGCCTAGCAGGTTCACGCAAAGGTTCTTCATCACGTGCATCACGTCGATTGAGGAGTGGACCTCTAGGTCTTTCCAGTAGGGTAGGTCCCAAAATATAGATTTCTTCTTCCACATGGGTGCGTGTCCCTCAGCGTCATTCGGAACAGCTAGTCCACCGGGACCCTTTCCAAAGATTACGTAGTGTAAATCATTGACCATAGCAAGCACGTGATCACCGGTGCGCATGGCGGGCTTCTTCCGGTGATCTGCCTCGCCTTTGAAATGCTTGCCTTTCTTTCGACATTGATGGTTGGTCGGAAGAAATCGACGATGGCCCAGGTACACATTTTCCCTGCATTTGTCCAGGTATATACTTTCAGTGTCATCTAAACAGTGCGTGCATGCGTGGTATCCTTTGTTTGTCTGTCCTGAAAGGTTACTGAGAGCGGGCCAATCGTTGATGGTCACGAACAGCAATGCCTTAAGGTTAAATTCCTCCTGTCTGTGCTCATCCCACGTACGTACACCGTTTCCATTCCACAGCTGTAAAAGTTCTTCAACTAATGGCCTTAGGTACACATCAATTTCGTTGCCGGGTTGCTTAGGGCCTTGGATGAGAACTGGCATCATAATGAACTTCCGCTTCATGCACATCCAAGGAGGAAGGTTATACATACATAGAGTCACGGGCCAGGTGCTGTGATTGCTGCTCTGCTCCCCGAAAGGATTAATGCCATCCGCGCTTAAAGCAAACCATACATTCCTTGGGTCCTTTGCAAACTCATCCCGGTACTTTCTCTCGATTTTTCTCCACTGCGACCCGTCAGCGGGTGCTCTCAACTTCCCATCTTTCTTTCGGTTCTCACTGTGCCATCGCATCAACTTGGCATGCTCTTCGTTTCTGAACAGACGTTTCAACCGTGGTATTATAGGAGCATACCACATCACCTTCGCAGGAACCCTCTTCCTGAGGGGCTCGCCATCAACATCACCAGGGTCATCTCGTCTGATCTTATACCGCAACGCACCGCATACCGGGCATTCGTTCAGATCCTTGTAGGCACCGCGGTAGAGGATGCAGTCATTAGGGCATGCATGTATCTTCTCCACCTCCAATCCTAGAGGGCATACGACCTTCTTTGCTGCGTATGTACTGTCGGGCAATTCGTTATCGTTTGGAAGCTTCTTCTTCAATATTTTCAGTAGCTTCTCAAATCCTTTGTCAGCCACAACATTCTCTGCCTTCCACTGCAGCAATTCCAGTACGGTACCGAGCTTTGTGTTGCCATCTTCGCAATTGGGGTATAACCCTTTTTTGTGATCCTCTAACATGCGATCGAACTTCAGCTTCTCCTTTTGACTAATGCATTGCGTCCTTGCATCGACAATGACCCGGCGGAGATCATCATCATCGGGCACATCGTCTGGTTCCTCTTTATCTTCAGCAGCTTCACCCGTGGCAGCATCATTGGGCACATCGTCTGGTTCCTCTTGATCTTCACCAGCTCCCCCCGTTGCAGCATCACCGTATTCAGGGGGCACATAGTTGTCATCGTACTCTTCTTCTTCGCCGTCTTCCATCATAACCCCTATTTCTCCGTGCCTCGTCCAAACATTATAGTGTGACATGAAACCCTTGTAAAGCAGGTGGGAGTGAAGGATTTTTCGGTTAGAGTAAGACCTCGTATTCCCACATTCAGTGCATGGACAACACATAAAACCATTCTGCTTGTTTGCCTCAGCCGCATCGAGAAACTCATGCACGCCCTTAATGTACTCGCGGGTGTGTCTGTCACCGTACATCCATTGCCGGTTCATCTGCATGCATTATATATAATTAAGTGTCCAAATTAATAGAAGTTCATCATCACATTAAAACCAAAGTGCATACATAGTTCTCATCTAACAACATATAGCTCTCCAGAGCATCTAATTAATTAAACCATACATTGAAACTATGTAAAACATTTCAATGCGAAAACAAATGCGATCATAATCGCAACCAAGGTAACAATTGATCCAACGGCATAATGATACCAAGCCTCGGTATGAATGGCATATTTTCTAATCTTTCTAATCTTCAAGCGCATTGCATCCATCTTGATCTTGTGATCATCGACGACATCCGCAACATGCAACTCCAATATCATCTTCTCCTCCTCAATTTTTTTTTATTTTTTCCTTAAACAAATTGTTTTCTTCTTCAACTAAATTTAACCTCTCGACAATAGGGTCGGTTGGCATTTCCAATTCACATACATCCTAGATAAATAAAATCTATGTCACGTTGGTTGGCATAATTTTCATAAACAATAAATGAACCAATAGTTATGAAGATAATATACATACCAAATCCGAATCATAGACAGGACGAGGGCCGACGGGGGCGGATACCAAAACCATCGCACTATATAAGATGCAATAATAAATGTAAGAAAATGATACAAGTATCTATCTAAACAGACAAGTAAGAATATTTTTCCTTTCAGAAAGAAGATAAGAACAAGAGGCTCACCACGGTGGTGTCGGTGATGAGATCAGCGCGGGTGATCGACGGCGGTGAAGACGGGGACGGGGCGTGACGGACCGCTAAATCTAGACAAATCTCGAGGAAAATGGAGCTTGGAGGTCGAGCTTCGAGAGGAGAAAGTTTAAGTAGTGTGGATCGGGCATTCCATCGAACACCTCATGTGCATAGGAGGTGAGCTAGAGCACCACAAACCCCTCCCCTCGCCGGCCAGAGAAAAACAGAGCACTGGAGTGCTCTGCTCGCGGGCGAGGGTATATATAGGCACCTCATTGGTCCCGGTTTGTGGCCAGAACCGGGACTAAAGGGGAGCCTTTGGTCCCGGTTCAGGCCACCAACCGGGACCAATGGTGGTGGGCCAGGAGCGAGGCCCATTGGTCCCGGTTCGTCCCACCAACCGGGACCAAAAGGTCTAGACGAACCGGGACCAATGGCCCACGTGGTACGGCCGGCCCCCTGGGCTCACGAACCGGGACCAATGCCCACATTAGTCCCGGTTCTACACTGAACCGGGACTAATGGGCTGAGCCGGCCTGGACCATAGCCCTGTTTTCTACTAGTGTTGGGCAACCCGGCCATTTCCTTTATGAGTATCTACTCGGTCGAATCCGCTCCTGTAGTCCGAGTATTGTACGCTACACTAGGCGACCACTCTTTGTAACAGCTACATATCGGCTCCAGACTGTCTAGCTAACAAGAGGCAAAGCCAAAGAGCGGAGGGGACAAGAAAAAGACTGAAGGGGGCTCGGACGAAGCCGAGTCGGCACGCTGTGCATAAAACTTGCAATGCTAGAAGCAAACATTTGATATATCTGCACGGACTAACCTTGTCTTTTGCACGATCATCGCCGTGGGGAACCCCCACCTCGCCCAGAGGCTCGGAGGCTACACGCGGGTTGCAGGCCCGACGCCGGCTGCAACCGGGGTTTCTGACGTCATCGTCGGCTTCTTCATCAACAGCAAGACCCTCCGCCCAACTTTTCCAAGTTGCGCGGAGGCTACACCCAGTGGGTGCGCTCGCGCACCCCCACTCAGCCGGCGGACTCCGTGTCCGCATCCGGCAGGGTCCCGCGCCCTCTGTCGGTTCTATATCCGGCGTATCTCGTAGTAGGGGTCCTAAGCTAAGCGTCTTGGAGCGATGGTAACATGGACACAGGGTTTTACCCAGCTTCGGGCTCTCTCAAAGAGATAATACCCTACATGCTGCTTTTGATTGTATTCATATGGGGTGTCGTACAAAGTACATGTATCTACCACGAGATTGTAGTAATGAATATGAGATTGTCTATTGACTAGCCTGGCCTCGGTTTATATATGCACCGTAGGCCTAGGGTTTAGAGGAGTCCTCGTCTTGGGCACCAAGTCTTTGTGGAATCTCCTTGTATGCGGCATGGGCTGCTTGAAGTGGCCCAATAGTGAACCGCCATGGGGGTCCTCGGCCCGACCCACAGGCCGGGAGACGACGTGGTGAGTACCCCCTAGTCCCGGACACCGTCAGTAGCCCCCTGAACCGGTCTTCAAGTTGGGGATGCACCTCGATTCTTCCGAACTGTTTTTCATCTTCGGTCGTCGGTCTTGAAAACTGGTTCAACAAATCTTTTCATCTTCGATCTTGAGGATCGCCGAAGTGCATCCGAAGAGTTTACACGTCGGGTATCCGAGGAGCCCCTTTAAGTTTCCGGACTTTATCAATGCCTTGTTATTTTTATGCCACACCTCGGGTTTGAAGTTGTTCCCGGGCGGCAGTGTCCTCTTGCGTCCGAGCTCCAACACCGGACTGCATTCGAGGTATCTTTTGCAGCCGAGCACCAACGCCGGACCACTTCCAAGCTCCAATGTCGTATGTATCCGAGCTCCAATGTCGGACTGCATCCGAAGAGTATTGTTACAGTCGAGCTCCAACGCCGGACTATGTCCAAGCTCCACCGCCGGACTATATCCGAGGTGTCATAGATCACCTTGGTTCAAAAAAGTTGAAGGAGTTTAGCCGAACTTAATGTCGGAAATGCCTTCTATGGAGCCAGCCACTAGCGCCCGAGCTTTATGCCGGACTGCTTCCGAGGTGGTGCACCACCCTGACTGTGGGTCGATTTTTTGTCAATATTTTTCATTGGTACAATTTATTCTCTGCCGAGATATATACCGATTAGCCCTCAAGGTGTGTATCGATCTAAAACCCGAGATGCACCTGAAGGATGACATAAGACCGTTGATCCCAGTAGCCCCTGAGACTCAGGTTGATTCGCAAAATCGGCCTGAGGATCAACTCCTAGCTCCGCAGAATACTTCGGGATACAAAAAGCGGTGTGTAAAGTCCTCGAGACTCAGGTTGGGTGCGGCCGACGAACCTGAGGATCATAATCTCCTCGAAAACTATATTGCACTTAAATTTTCTGCACTGGATTGCCAATGCAGTAGCCCCCGAGACACTGGTCAGGTGGCAACACCAGATCAAGGGATCGATGTGCCCCTTTAATACTAGTAAATAATAAGCCCGAAGCCCAGTAGCCCCCAAGCCTTAATGTGGGCATGGGTGGTCGAATTAAGAATCAATATCCGGAGTAAAATCAGAATTATGTGTAATGACTCTATGTATCCAAGTACTCTACATCATTAATGCTCAGATCCGCACTATACAAAACTTTGTTGACCGACCATTGGCTTCAACCTCCTCAGCCAGTAGCCGGGGAGTGTTTGTCCCACTTTATAAAGCCTTTATGAGGGCAAAGATTTACGACAAACAAGGCAATCCGGTCATATGGTTTTATAAACAAAGGTACACTGAGAGATATGTTATATTACTTTTTAATGTAAGAAACATCTTCCAAGGAAAATAGTCCCGCTATCGGTCCCTTTCTTTGTGTTGTCATGCTAATCATGATCATGAAACCTCACCTCCGATCAATGTGGGAAGAAAATACTAAGGATTTAGTTCGGGGAAAGTTCCCGAACTCTAAGGTTTGAATGGAACAAAATTTTCACTTCCGTCGTTGCCGACCAATTATATCCTTTAAGATTGCTAGCTTTCGGCTTCACCCAGTCTGAGGAACTAACCCGGATGACCCGGTAGTAACAATCACAGAGGTGCTCCCTTTACCGCCTAGCCGAATAATCGGGAATGTAAGGGCAAGCACAGGAGCCAGGCAACCTAGCTTGGCCAAAATCTAATTCAAATTGATGCATATGTATGGCTTTATAACGATAATTACCGAAGGCAACGCTTGTATACTGAATACAAATACTGATGATATATGTTTATTTTGACTCCATTGCGACCGTTTATCAGTTGAAAGTGGCCCATCGTCAGCTTCTACCCCTTTGTAGATACTACGCAGGGTGTTTCCATAATAACAAGACAACCCTTAGCCGACGTCTCGGTGCCTAGAGGCGGTTGTGTTAGCGGAAACGAGGCAATCAGATATGTGGGCTTTATAACTTTCACTTAGTCATAGGAGCTTAAAGTTGGGAGGCCAGCTAGTGGCCCCCAGTTAGTGTTCGGCGACAGCCGAGGTCAAGCCGTAAACACTTCGGCCAATGTTATGAACGGCCCGTCATTTAACACAGTCATCGGATCGCTGACCAGTTTATGCTTATTGGGACAGTCAGTTTTCGGCTTTCTCCACTAAGGTGCTTAACCATGCGAGTTGGAAGCACAATCGCAGTGGTTCTCCCTTTGCGCGCCTAGCCGAACAATCGGGAACGTAGGAAGCAAGCACAGGAGCCTGGTAATCCAACTATTGACCGAAGACACAATTTGAAACCGATGCATATATAGCAATATCCGAGAATGTTTTTGCCGAATCTCTAAAGGTGTCTGGCGATGCACTGCAAGACTTATGCTGGAAACACACAAATAGTTTTAAAGTGCCATAGGCTTGGAAGACCAAAAAACTTCAGTAAAAACTTGACGTCTGAACTAGATCAAGTGTCGGTGCCAATCCGAAAATTGGCCTTAGAAAAAAATTATGCTTTTGTTGTGCTTTAACATGACACATCCTATCTCAAGACTTAAAACGGGTCTGCCTACGGCTTCAACCTCCTATCCTGAAGGTGGAGTACTTCTCATTATGCCAGTTTAGCAAACTAAACTCTAGTGGCTTTGACAGAGAAATTAGGCTCCTCGGCTATTGACCACACACTCATGTCGAAAAAATGAGTGATAGAAAAAGAGTTTGCAACAACTAAGAAGAACACTTATTATAAAACAGCTCACACTAATTTAAGAGCCCTCAAGTGACTTGGGTAAAAGAATTTTATGTATAATGATTGTATGTACCGAAGTACTTATATCATATTTGTGTTCACCCAAACATTAAACGCGTCTTAACCGACCGTCAGCTTCTCCCTCTTCGGTCAAGGGCCGAAAAGTGTTATGTACTCCACCTGTGGAGAATATCGATGGTGTTTCCGATAACCAGGCAATCAGGCCATAAGGCTGTAATAGACAAAGAGCGCTTAGGGAACTTATGCTATATTACTGACAAAGTGTAAGAAGCATCTTCAAAGAAAATAGTACCCCCACCGATACCTTTCTTCGGTTGCTCATTGTTACTATGAGACTTGTGCAATAGTTTTTTGTAATCATGAGTTCCGTTGTGTGCCGACCATGATTGAACACAATAAGAGCGCTAGCTTTCGGCTGCACCCAGTCTGAGGTCCGAGCTCGGATGACCCGATCGTGACAATCGCAGAGGTGCTCCTTTTACTCCCTAGCCGAACAATTGGGAACGTAGTGGTAAACAAGGCAACCCAGCTTGCGGAACACTTAAGTCAACATGGTGCATATTGTGGCGTAATACACGAACAAGGAACAAAGCCATACAAGTATAATCATATGCAAGAGGAAAGGCTTCATAAAGGAAGCCCCCATGTAAACGGGGTATTTGAATTTGTGTGTCACAAACAAAGTTTTGACAAGGAAGTTCACATACAACTTTTTTCCAAAAAAGTATAATGCTTGGTCGAACCAAACAAAATTTAAAACTAAAAGTTTTTGAGCATGAAAGTGACTTAGTTGGTTAATGTGTTCGGTATTGATGACGCGGTTCGAGCTTACGATGGGACGAAGTCCTAGCCACTAAGCCGGTCCCAAGGTGGCGAAGCGAAGAGCTCGGCACTTCGAAGTGGCGAAATAGCACGGCCAATGTGGCGAGGTGGAACCCTCGGTCCGACCGAGGGGATATAGCAGGCCGGCAGTATGACGCCGAAGTCCCCGGCGTGGGTTAATGAAGTGATGACGAAACCCCCGGTCTAGCCGAGGTGACGTGGTACGTCGGTACGCCGAAGTGACAGCGTTGCCCAACCCAGAGCATTTACCTGTGCATAGAAAATAGTGCAAGCTGGAGATAATAGCAATAATAATAAATAAATAAATAAAATTGTTGCATGATTAATAATTTATGCAAAGTGAGTAATAAAAGAAATATGGCCTGTGTGCCGAACACTCGATGAGGTAGAGTTCTCTCAACGATGCCGAAGTCCCCGAGGCAACCGAGCCTGTCGGTATGGCAATTTTGACCAACAAAGTGTTCACGTGAGCTGATTTACGTCGATTGGGACGACGACGTCGGTTTGCAGAGGTGGCATTATAGTGCACCAACATTAATTTTCCAGGTCACGCGATGGTGCATCATGACATCTTATGGCGAGGAGGCTGACTAAGTTACGGACGCACTGTCCACCGTACTGTGGACATGAAAATAGCCAAGTAGCCTACGAAGCACCTGAAAAGTAAAAAGCTGACATAGAGCTTTTATGTAGATTAGTACTTTGTATGGCTTAGCCAATATGTACTTTCAAACGATTAGAGCACGCATGCTTTAAAAAAATACTACTGTAGTTGCCAACCGCCTTGATACTTGTATAATTTAATATAAAGTAAAGAAGCAAGAGGATCTCCCTGGTGGATGACGCCGAGCAAGGATCTTCTCAGCTCCACGTGCAGTGCGCTCGTGTGAGTACTTCAAGTAGCACACATCGGCTGGGTTGGACGGCGTAGAACACATCGGATCAGTACCTCGGGAACGCCACCATCAGTTAGCCTCGTGCGGTAGTTCCAACACATATCGGATTAGGCCAATCGTCCGTATATTGTCCCGATCCCGGCCATTATCCGCAAGTAAAATTTGAAAGGTTGGCAGAAAATATGGTCACACATATAATTTATATTGTATGAAATTATTAGGAAGGACTTAACCTGATGTAACAATAACAGATGAAGTAGCTATTAGTCATCACATTAAAATCAACATGGCATACGAGATCTAGCATCTCACGCCAGTGCTAGCAAGTAGTCCAAGTAGAAGTACTACTGCTCGATAGGGTAAAATCAATCAATCTAATATGTGCGGCATGCACGGAAGACATACCACTAACCAAAGGACTGCCATTAAACAATACTCCCTCTGTCCCATAATATAAAAACGCTTTTGACACTACACTAGTATACAAAACGCTTTTATATTTTGGGACGGAGGGAGTAGTATAATGAGAAATGGAAAGATGGAATCTCCCTGCATATGGCCACCGACCAGATTTCCTGTCGGCCAGCCCGCCTGCACTACTCGACGTGGGCAGGAGTTCTGGGCGATCTCCTCAGCTCTGTACAGCACAAGGCCTCCGCTCACCTGACGTGCGCATAATGCATGTTGTACTGGTATTGGCCGCCGCCGCCACAACACGGGCTGCCATTGTGCAGATTTGTAGATGTTCATCGGGTATTGACAAACAAACCCTCTTCACCTGATCTTAGATCGGAACTAATCACAGATGAACCTACGAAATAAAACAACAATCAGACTGCCATAATTCCTAAAGAAATCAATTCGTGCGAACGGATCTGACTGAAAAAATAGCACCTGATCATCCCATCGATCCGCAACGAACACCCAGCAGGCTCTCAATGAAAGCACCAATGTCGGTTCTATATCTGGCGTATCTCGTAGTAGGGGTCCTAAGCTAAGCATCTTGGAGTGATGGTAACATGGACATAGGGTTTTACCTAGCTTCGGGCTCTCTCGAAGAGATAATACCCTACATGCTGCTTTTAATTGTATTCATATGGGGTGTAGTACAGAGTACATGTATCTACCACGAGATTGTAGTAATGAATATGAGATTGTCTATTGACTAGCCTGGCCCCGGTTTATATATGCATCGTAGGCCTAGGGTTTAGAGGAGTCCTCGTCTTGGGCACCAAGTCTTTGTGGAATCTCCTTGTATGCGGCATGGGCTGCCTGAAGTGGCCCAATAGTGAACCGCCATGGGGGTCCTCGGCCCGACCCATAGGTCGGGAGACAACGTGGTGAGTACCCCTAGTCCCGGACACCGTTACCCTCCAGACGGCGGACTCCGTGTCCGCGCCCGACACCCTCGACGTCACCGTCTGCTTCTTCATCAACAGCAAGACCCTCTGCCCAACTTTTCCAAGTTGCGCGGAGGCTCGGAGGCTACACCCAGTGGGTGCGCTCACGCGCCCCCACTTAGCCGGCAGACTCCGCGTCCGCGTCCGGCAGGGCCCCGCACCCTCCAGCCGGCGGACTCCGTGTCCGCACCCAGCACCCTCGATATCACCGTTGGCTTCTTCATCAACAGCAAGACCCTCCACCAAACTTTTCCAAGTTGCTCGGAGGCTTGGAGGGTACTGTCGGGGGGATGACCCCTAGGTAGGCCCAAGACGGCGAACGACGCTTCAAAAACATCGGGGCTAGCAACGCCCCTCAATCCGGCTCGCACTTGGCCGGGTTGCTCTACCCGTCATGTCCCTCAACCCGGCCGAACTCACCATCCCGGCCGCCCGGCCGGCTCCCTGTCCGGCTGCTCCAGCCGGCCTGCTACGTGAAGTCAACCGCTGCATCGACCCGACACCGACAAGACGGCCATACCGCTGACAAGACGGCTATACCGCGGACAAGATGGCTGTACCCGGGCACTGCTGAGCAATAGTGGCACATTATAGCATGCGTCACGGGTCACCTCGCATGACATCTCCAATAGTGTAGTTGGTGGGTGGGCCACCACCCACCATGCCCACCACCTAGCTTACATACTAAGCTATCCCACACTATATAAGCAAGCACACATCCATCCATCCCACTCTCTCACGCATGCATACATGCTCTCGGGCACACACCCATTCATCCAGCCACTAGTGCCAAGAGCACTCATACTACACGCATGCGTACATGAGGCCAAATTCCCATAGTTGCGTTATGTAATACAGCTCCAGGAGCAACTCTGTACTGGCAGACATGTACATCGCATATATATTCAGACATGCAGGAGTAGGGGTATTATCTCTCCAGAGAGCCTCGAACCTGGGTAAATCACCGCGTGTTGTTTTCCCAATCCGGTCCCTTGATCTCCATAGCAGTCTTGCCCTCACCTCAAGCCACCCCGTGGCTTCTGTCGTCTCACAAACCCGCCCGCGAGATAACCACGACACCGCTAGTCAAGCTCTGGATCCACCGAACTATCGGATTGTAACATGGGTCTCACACGTTTAGTAGTGTCGCGGGTCTTGATGACTGATGAGTTGTTCGGCTTGATAAGGCCGCCTTGTACTTCAGCTGCTAGGGCCATGGTGTGTTCTTCAGTACAGAGGGAGCGCTCCATATTCCCAGTAATTGTGATGACGCCACGACGTCCGGGCATTTTCAGCTTCAGATAAGCATAGTGTAGGACTGCATTAAAGCGGGCGAAAGCGGTTCGTCCGAGTAGTGCATGATAACCACTGCGGAAAGGGACGATGTCGAAGATCAAGTCTTCGCTTCAGAAGTTGTCCGAAGAACCGAAGACTACTTCTAATGTTAAGGAGCCCATACAGCGGGCCTCCACGCCGGGTATCACTCCTTTAAAGGTAGTGTTGCTAGGCTTGATTCTTGAGGGGTCGATACCCATCTTTCAGACAGTATCCGGATAGATCAGGTTAAGGCTGCCGCCACCGTCCATTAGGACTCTAGTAAGATGGTACCCGTCGATTATAGGGTCGAGTACCAGGGCCGCCGAACCTCCATGATGGATACTGGTTGGGTGGTCCCTGCGATTGAAAGTGATCGGACAGGCCGACCATGGGTTGAATTTTGGGGCGACAGGCTCTACGGCGTAGACGTCCCTTAATGCGTGCTTGCGCTCCCTTTTGGGTATGTGAGTGACATATATCATGTTCATAGTTTTCACTTCAGGGGGAAACTCTTATGTCCCCCTGTGTTTGGAGGACAGGGCTCATCATCGTCCTTGCTTTGAGGTCCTTTCCCCTTGTGTTCGGTATTTAATTTACCGGCCTGTTTAAAAACCCAGCAGTTTCTATTGGTGCGGTTGGCAGGCTTGTCAGGGGTGCCATGAATTTGGCAAGGCCTATCTAGTATTTTTTTTCCAGATTGGATGGACCATCTCTATTTCCTTTGAACGGCTTCTTCCGCTGACCGGGTTTGGAGCCACTGAATCCAGCGTTGACTGCCGTATCCTCAGTTTCTTCATTATTTTTCCGACGCTTATTTTTGCTACGTCGTGGCCTTCCATTCCCATCCCAGGCCTCAGAGGTGCCGGGGTCACTGGTGCTATTGCTTCTACGGGCCAACCAGCTATCTTCACCCGCACAGAAGCGGGTCATAAGTGTAGTAAGAGCTGCCATAGTTTTCGGCTTTTGCTTATCGAGGTGTCGGGCGAGCCATTCATCACAAACACTGTGTTTAAATGCCGCTAAGGCTTCATCGTCCGAACAGTCGATGATTTGGTTCTTTTTGATTAAGAACCGAGTCCAAAGTTTGTGGGCCGACTCTCCAGGTTGCTAGACTATGTGACTCAGGTCATCAGCATCTGGTGGCCGGACATAAGTGCCCTAAAAGTTCTCCTGAAAAGCGTCCTCTAAGTTCTCCCAGCTGCCAATGGAGTTGTTTGGGAGGCTATTCAACCAGTGTCGTGCTGGCCCTTTTAGCTTTAGAGGAAGGTATTTAATGGCGTGGAGATCATCGCCACGAGCCATGTGAATGTGGAGAAGAAAATCTCCAATCCATACAGCGGGATCCGTCGTTCCATCGTATGCCTCAATGTTTACGGGTTTAAACCCTTCCAGAAACTGGTGCTGCATTACCTCGTCAGTAAAGCACATGGGGTGTGCGGCGCCTCTATATCGGGCAATATCATGACGGAGTTCGGATGACATCTGTGTTCGGTTATTGGCCCAAACTTGGTTATGCTTGTCGCGCCAGGCTTGATGGCCGTCGTCTCATATTGGAGCATGTCCCGTTGATCCGTAGATTGACATGGTCTGACCGATTCTATTGTCCAGGTCCTGACATAGGTCGTAAGTGTAGCTTGGAGCCGCTGCCTCTTTGCCTCTATGACGAGGTGGCGCAGGCTGGTGTTCGGCATAATTAGCCGCTTTGTCTTGTCCACGTGGTGGTCGGCCCGGTTGATCAGCATGATTGTATTTTGACGGTATTGGCAAAAGGGCCTCATCATTAAATTGTGGTAGTAGTCTGCAATTTGGGTAGCCCTTTGTCAGGCGCTTGAAGCCATATTCTTCGGCAGCCAGGACCTTGGTCCATCTGTCGTTGAGCGTATCCTGTTCAGCTTGAAGTTGTTGTTGTTTCTTTTTCAGGCTCCTCGCAGTGGCGATGAGTTGTCGCTTGAAGCATTCTTGTTCGAGGGGTTCCTCTGGTACGATGAAATCTTCATTGCCGAGGCTGACATCCTCTTTGGAGGCAGGTGGGTAATTACTGTCTTCCGAATGCTCGTGATTGGCGTGCTCGGGGCCGTATTGGCCTTCTTCCCTTTCATCCTACTCGAACGCAGGCTCGACGGGGTGGTCGGCGTCTTCGGCATTCTCCAGAGTGTCATTGTCCCTGGTGCCGGTATTGCTT
Organism: Triticum urartu; assembly: GCF_056163025.1. Taxonomy (NCBI): domain Eukaryota; kingdom Viridiplantae; phylum Streptophyta; class Magnoliopsida; order Poales; family Poaceae; genus Triticum; species Triticum urartu. The sequence continues at coordinate 262,258,551 of NC_141873.1, forward strand.
TCCTTTTCCTGATGCGATCGTGAGCGGCGCCGCTGACGTCCGCACTTTGGTGGTGCCTCGACGGGCTTGTCCTCAATCGGATCTTGAGTGTCATCGTTGTCCTTCTTCTCGGGCGTATCCACCATGTATACGTCGTAAGTACTAGTGGCCGTTCAACGCCCAGTGATAGGCGGGTTTTGGCCTGGTTCGGCTCCGGCATCGTCGTCCATACCATCGATGTCTTCGGAAGTGTAGTCTAGCATGTCGGTTAGGTCCTAGATAGTGGCTATTAAGTGGGTGGTGGGTGGGACGTAAAATTCCCCGCTCTCAGCCCCTAGTTTGGGCTGGGCGTGGTTTGGAAGTGATACCTCCGTGATGGCGAGAGATTGCATTAGGTCCAGTGCCTCATTTAGGAGCGAAAGCTGGACATGTGTCTGAGGATCTGCGGTGCTAGGTCCAGTAATCACCACTTGACCGAGCTCGATAGACGCAGACCTCGAGAGTTTGGAGTTGACATCTAGAGACGAGTCCATCTTCCCGATGATAGGGAGAGTCCTGTTTGACTCCAGGCCCGCTGACGGCATGGTCACCTCTGGGTCTCTGGCTGGAAGTTCCGTAATGGGAGAGAGTCCGCCGGGGTTTATCCTCCCGTCTTTGGACAGACTGGGCCGCTCTGGATCTAAGGCCAGGGCAGGCACGAGAGTCAATCCTTGAGCGGAATCTGATGGTGGATCCGACGGGCTTCCTTCAGGCAGATGAGGAGCGGTGGCCGAGGCCGAGAACCCTTCAAAGATCAAGTCTCATGTAGTTCAAGCTTCCAAACCTGAACTAGTGACCAGGGGCGTAGCTGTCAATCTGCTCAAGGTGACCAGTTGAATTAGCACGCAGAGCGAAGCCGCCAAACACAAAGAGTTTACCAGGGAGAAAAGTCTCCCCGGAAACAGCATCATTGCCGATGAAAAGTTGAGCCATCGATCCTTCTATCGACGACTGATACGTCTCCAACGTATCTATAATTTTTGATTGTTCCATGCTATTATATTATCTTTTTTGGATGTTTATGGGCTTTATTAGACACTTTTATATTACTTTTGGGACTAACCTATTGACCCAGAGCCCAGTGCCAGTTCCTGTTTTTCCCTTGTTTTAGTGTTTCGAAGAAAAGGAATATCAAACGGAGTCAAAACAGAATGAAACCTTCTGGAGAAGTTATTTTTGGAAAGAAAGCTACCCGATAGACTTGGAGTGCACGTCAGGAAAGGAACGAGGGAGCCACGAGGCAGGGGGGCGCGCCCACCCCCCCTAGGGCGCGCCCTCCACCCTCGTGGGCCCCTCGTGGCTCCACCGACGTACTTCTTCCTCCCATATATACCCATATACCCTAAAAACTTCGGCGAAAAGAATAGATCGGGAGTTCCGCCGCCGCAAGCCTCTGTAGCCACCAAAAACCAATCGGGACCCTGTTCCGGCACCCTGCCGGAGGGGGGAACCCTCACCGGTGGCCATCTTCATCATCTCGGTGCTCTCCATGACGAGGAGGGAGTAGTTCACCCTCGGGGCTGAGGGTATGTACCAGTAGCTATGTGTTTGATCTCTCTCCCTCGTGTTCTTGATTTGGCACGATCTTGATGTATCGCGAGCTTTGCTATTATAGTTGGATCTTATGTTTCTTCTCCCCCTCTACTCTCTTGTAATGGATTGAGTTTCCCCTTTGAAGTAATCTTATCAGATTGAGTCTTTAAATATTTGAGAACACTTGATGTATGTCTTGTCGTGCGTATCTGTGGTGACAATGGGATATCACGTGATTCACTTGATGTATGTTTTGGTGATCAACTTGCGGGTTCCGCCCATGAACCTATGCATAGGGGTTGGCACACATTTTCATCGTGATTCTCCGATAGAAACTTTGGGGCACTCTTTGAGGTTCTATGTGTTGGTTGAATAGATGACTCTGAGATTGTGTGATGCATATCGTATAATCATACCCACGGATATTTGAGGTGACATTGGAGTATCTAGGTGACATTAGGGTTTTGGTTGATTTGTGTCTTAAGGTGTTATTCTAGTACGGACTCTAGGGCTGTTTGTGACACTTATAGGAATAGCCCAACGGATTGATTGGAAAGAATAACTTTGAGATGGTTTCGTACCCTACCATAATCTCTTCGTTTGTTCTCCGCTATTAGTGACTTTGGAGTGACTCTTTGTTGCATGTTGAGGGATAGTTATATGATCCAACTATGTTATTATTGTTAAGAGAACTTGCACTAGTGAAAGTATGAACCCTAGGCCTTGTTTCAACGCATTGCAATACCGTTTACGCTCACTTTTATTACTTGTTACCTTGCTGTTTTTATATTTTCAGATTACAAAAACCTATATCTACCATCCATATTGCACTTGTATCACCATCTCTTCGCCGAACTAGTGCACCTATACAATGTACCATTGTATTGGGTGTGTTGGGGACACAAGAGACTCTTTGTTATTTGGTTGCAAGGTTGCTTGAGAGAGACCATCTTCATCCTACGCCTCCCACAGATTGATAAACCTTAGGTCATCCACTTGAGGGAAATTTGCTACTGTCCTACAAACCTCTGCACTTGGAGGCCCAACAATGTCTACAAGAAGAAGGTTGCGTAGTAGACATCAACGACATAGTGGAACTCTCAATGAAAGCACCAATGTCGGTGTCAAAACCGGCAAATCTCGGGTAGGGGGTCCCGAACTGTGCGTCTGAGGATCGATAGTAACAAGGGACGATGGGGACACGATGTTTACCCATGTTCGGGCTCTCTTTAAGGAGGTAAAACCCTACGTCCTGCTTGATTGTATTCAGTGAGTATAGATGTTACAAGAGTTGATCTACCATGAGATCGTAATGGTTAAACCCTAGTTGTCTAGCCTATGAGAATTCTGATAGCCTCTACGGACTAAACCCCTCCAGTTTATATACACATCGAAGGGGCCTAGGGTTGTACAGAGTCAGTTTGTGGGGGAAGGAAATAACATATCTGGACACCAATCTTGCCATCCACGCATATAGGAGTCCTACCTAGACACGGGAGGAAAGTCTTCTGCTTGTATCTTCACGACCCATCAGTCCGGCCCATATCAAATAGCCCGGACACCTGAGGACCCCCTAATCTAGGACTCCCTCACCCCTAACTCGAACCCACTACTCAGTTTTGCACCTAGTTTACGGGTATGCTCAGTTTTGCCCCTCCGCTATCAGTGCCACTTATAGAAATGCCCCTTCGCTCTGTTTCCGTCCAGTCAAGGATGTTTGACCACTAACTTGCTGTCAGTTTGACATATTTGCCCCTCTGTTCTTACATGTGGGCCGTCTCTTATCTCTTCACTTCACTCTCTCTGCTCTTTCTTCGACCTTGATCCTAACCCTAGCTCTCTCCCCCAAATCGCTCCCTCACCCGAACCCTAGCAGCTTCGATCCCCACCATGTGCACAAAGTTAGCCACTGCAAAGAGTCCATTGGCCCTGCATTTGGAGAGGAAGAACATTGGGGAGCTGATAATGCTGATGATGAACCTCTGGCTAAAAATGATGAAGCAACTGATGTTGCTACTGATGCTACTTCTACTACTAATGAAACTGTGGCAGATGCTGCTACTGATGATGTAAATGCAAATGCAAGTGCTGGAGATGCTGCAAATGCAAATGCAGGTGCTGGAGATGATGTAAATGCAAAAAATGCAAGTGCTGGAGATGCTGCAAATGCAACTGCTGGAGATGATGTAAATGCAAATGCAAATGCAAATGCTGCTACTGATGGAGATGCAACAATAGTCAGTAGTGCAGTCAGGTACTTTTTTGGTATATTTTTGGACTTTTTCCCCAAATTATTCAATGTTTGCTAACTGCCCTCTCCCATTTATTTGTGACTTTGCATCCCAAGAAAGAACTACAAAAGACCAGCTGATAGGGGACAGTCACCACTTAAGAAGAAGTTCAAAATTGTAGAAGAGGAGACTATAGGTTCTGTCACTGGAAGCAATAATTCTACCAGTTCTTCTACTGCAAGCAAGGATGTGAGCAAAACTGTGAGCACTAGGAGGAGTTATAGGCTCTCTTCAAACCCA